>NC_064762.1:26703616-27303616 GCF_011397635.1 Epinephelus fuscoguttatus
CCTTGAAACTAACTAGTTTGTGAGTGTTTCTGGCTATTCTGAATGGGCAGACCCTGCCACGGTGGGTGTTTTAGCACAAAAAGTCCGCACAAAAAAGAGAGCTTGAAAGAGAAGTTTAACCTTGACACACCTGGTCAGTTAACAATCAAATACTTTGTCTGAAGCAAACTGTTGTCTAAAGCTTCCACCAGTGACTTCACAGCATTAAAACAATTTCAGAGAATTATTTTCCCAAAGTCACAGTCATTGTTACTCTTCTTTCACATTAAAGACTACTAAATATGATGTATATTCTGATCTTAAATCCCACAGAGGAACAAAATCCATATAAGGAAGTGTACCCAGAAATGTGGTCCGAACCTGAGGCAGCGTACACACCTCCACCTGCCAAGAAACCGCGCAAGAACTCAGCTGAAAAAGCAAAGATCAGAGAGGTGATCGACGAAGGGACCAGAGGTAAACATACAAACCCCTTTCATCTGAAGCTTCAAATATTCAAAAATTAACCTACAACCTCACCGTATATTTATTTAAACAGTGAAACGCCCAGAATATTAAATCAGAAAAAGACGGTTTCTTAAAACAAACGATGTCATGGGACTCAAAAATTAGGGGCATTTTCATCAACATCTCTAACATTTACACTTTCGTGGTACCTGACTTTTGCAAGATTTGCACTATATATTGTCTTATATGAATGCTTGGCTGTTTTATAAACTGTCTGTATGTGTTCATATTCAAAATGGTGTGTTGATGTGTTCTTATGTATTTTCATTTTCCAGAGAGGCTCATATGTGAGATCAAAAAGAAGACCAGGAACATAGAAGGTAATAGTTACAGGTTTCTTTCAAACATCATTTTTCATCATTCTAGACTTGAAATGAAGAAGTGATTTATCAATTAATCATATTCTTTAAGGGGATGGACTGTACAATGCCTTTTGCTTGAAATATTTTGTTTTATATAGTGTTGTTCTACACAATTTTTGCTTAACCCTGACTATAGAGTTGACTAGAAGTTCATTTTTTATCACGTTCTTATATGGCTGGTAAATAGTGTCAGCAGTAAGGATTTGTTAAGATCCAATTAAAATATCCATCAAACCCTTTACAAACCATTTAATATAACTCCCACATCATTATTTAAGAAAATAATATCCCTCTGTAGCAATCATCTTTAGTAAACAAATGTAATTTTGTTACATTATTTGCCATTTTTTCCCACTCTTAACCAAAACAGGGGATAGTTGAGCTTACAGGACCTATTACAATCCCAAAAAAATAATCAGCACTTGCCTGGTGTCTTGTGTTTCGAGTGGGGGAGGAGTAATCACTTCACTGGGGTCACCAGGTGAGCACCCTTCTTCAATGGTGTTTTGTTGATAGGCCCACGACACCTCCAGAGGGCTCAGCGGTGCTACTTGACGTGCCAGGTGTGCCCCCTTCTGCTTTTACCCCTCATGCTGGACACCTTGCACACCAGTTTGAGTCCTTCCTTTTCTGCCAAAGCCAGTTGCTGCTTCTCTCAGCAGCCTCTGATAGTGACTTGTCGGCTTGTTAGAGGGCCTTTTCTCGAACCCCCATGTTCTTCAGAGGCCTGGTTGATGACATGGCTACAAATCCTCTACAGAGAGCACCTGGGTACGCCAGCCACGTCGTTCTGCCTCAGCTGCTATGTCTGTGTACTTCAGGCTTTTGTGCTAATAAGCTTCCCCGACTGCAGCCTCCCATTGTACTGTTAGCCTCATGGTGTACAGGGACTTCTGCAAGGTTGACCACGAGATCAGGTCCGGCCTGAGATTAGTTGTAGCAATCTCTGGTGGAAAGATGAGTTTCTGATCTGGATCAATCTGCATTCTCCAGTCTCGGGCAGTATCCAGGAGGGTTGCTTCCACTCTTGCAAATGGTTTCACCGGAGGCTGTTCTGCTTTCATGAAGAGGGTGATGTTTGGGAATCAAGGCATAGGAGGAGGGAGGGCATTGGTGGTAATTCTCCTTCCTTCCTTCCAGGATGATTGCCGGTTGACATAGGACCTGATTGTGCCTCCTGGTGTAGTGACCTTGAGACACACTGATTTTGCAGCTGGTAAGGATGTGCCACAATGTTGCTGGAGTTTGGCAGAGAGCACATGAGGGATCTTATCCACGCCACTGGCTTAGGTTTGTGTGTGGGAAGAACATCTGAGGTGGCCCTGATGATGAAGCTAATTCGTCTTCCTTCCATCTCACAAAGATCCCTCCAGGGGGAGTTTGTGATGTTCCAGATCTTCCCAGGCAGTCCATTGGCCCTGTTTGGACTGCCTTTGCGCATCTGTCTGCCTCCTCTTGGTGTCGGACCTCATCGACCATCAATTTTCTTCTCTGGGTGGATGTTGCCTTGTGCCATGATAGTCCACGTTTCTGATTCAGATTCAGATTCAGATTCAGAATACTTTATTAATCCCCGGGGGGAAATTGTTTAATTGTTTCCCAAGACCAAAGCTGCTCTCATCTTTCCTTTGATGTCTCTATGCCTGACAGCAGATTTTGCTTGCTGTATGGCCTCTAATGGGGTTCAATTCCTCCGGCCTCTGAAGGAGCTCCTTTGACCCACTTTGAAGTTCGGATGATCACTTCCATTGCCAAGGTGAAGGCTAGCAGGGAGATGGTGCATTCTGCCATTATTCCCACTTCCAATGATTGCCATGATGTTTTGTATTTTGTTGTAATGTGGAATTTCTGACCAGGTTTGTGATGTTTTTGGCTCATGAAAGAGGTCAAAGGCTATCCAGATGAGAGAATGGGGGAAGGATCCAAAGGCATTGGCTGGGTTCAAGAATACGAGGTGCAGATCTTTTCCTCCCCTTTTTGACTGGATGTGGTGCCATATCATGCTTATATGTTCTAAGCATCCTGAGAAGTTTTTTCAAGTCGATTGTTATTCTTTAAGCTACAATGCTAGAGAAGATCTACCCTTCAAAATTTAAGCGATTGATCTGCCAGAATATGTTCAATGTTCAAGGCATCCATTTACTTGGGGATCACCACTCCCCCTGCTCGTAGCCATGGCTCTGGAATGGTTTGCTTCTTCCATGCCCTCTTCATTTGCTTCCACAGGATCGTAGGACATTAGGAGTGTTTTTGTACAGCTATGGCACTCCGTTTGGTCCAAGAGCTCAAGCTGCCCTTGCCTTCCTCTTGAGGGGCTGTCATCTAACTGGTGCTCTGGCTGAGGTATTTGTGGCATGTTTGAAGGTATCTCCCCACCACTCATGTCTGTGGATGCCTGTCTGCATTGTTTTCAGGTGGTCCTCCAGCTCCCTCTTTGGCACTTTAAGTGAACTGCTCTTTTCCTTTCTGAAAAGTCCTTTCACACATCTGAGGGGATCCTTGTAGAGGGATGTTCTTGCCATCTCCTTCCTCTTGCGTCAAGGTCTGAGGTTTTCTGCTCTTTGCTGCTTTACCAGGCATCCCTTCAGATCTACTTGCAGAAGGTCAATGCCCACTCACTCCTTCAGTGAGGATATCCTCCATTGTTTCCTCAAGTCCCTTCTTTCTTTGATAGTTTCTTGCTGCCCTCTGGACTTGGGAGGGGTCGTTGTTTCCTTCTCTCTTGGTTCTTTTGTTCAGAAATTTTCTGCCCCATATAAGTAGATCAGATGGCTAATTCCCCCCAGTTTCTTCTCCATTGTTCCTCTGAGTCTTCTAAGGATGTTGCTCAGGTCTGCATCGATTGTTGCCCACTCTTTCTTGCTGCTGGATTTTGGCCCCTTCACTTGAAGTCTGTGACCTTGGATATTTTTCTCCAAAGCAGGCTGCGCCTGGCTATGTTCCAGGTTCTCAGGTGTCATGCTCGAATTTCTCTCAGCCACTGGGGTAATGATGCTCGGTGGACTGTGGGTTGAATCCTGCTATAGAGCTTCACTCGCCTTACTTGACCTTTCTCTTAGCAGATACTGGTCAATGCGATAACTTTAATTGTATCTTGAAATGGTATTACATCATTTATTTGACTGGTATCATATCATCAATTGTTTGTTTCTGTTTATCACAGAGATAAAGTCTGTTTTACAAATTTAGTTGAAGAGTAACGGTTAAATTGCATTTCTTAATTGTAAATTAAGTTGAGGGTTCACTTAGCTTAAAGCTGTTCTGAGTGTTTCTGTAGCTCAGGGCGAAACATCTCTGGAATCCAATTTTTGTTCTTGTTTATATTTTTGGTATTTAGCTGATTCATTTATGCAGCAAGTGTTTGGCAACCCAATAATTCACTGGTCGACTGGAGTCAGGGTCTGAAAATAAAAGAGATTATGAGCTGAAAGTTATAAATCATGGCACATGAAAGGTAATTATTGAGTCTGTATTACGGCTCATAAGCACATTGTGGTTATTTTGGGCAGTAAAAGTCTTGTTGTTAAATTACTCTATTAATGTGGCCAAATGACTAAACAAAGCGTCAAATAATGTAATCATGTCTGTGTTTGATTAGATATCTGCATCTCCTGTGGAAGCCTCAACGTCTCTCTGGAGCATCCTCTCTTCGTAGGAGCAATGTGCCAGGGCTGCAAAGTAAGACACCTCCCGAGGAAAACAAAGAAAAAAATCTTTTATAAACTGAATGGCACTTTGGCCTGGGTGATATTGATTTCAAATGTGTCACCTAGCTCCAGTATCAAGAATAAATGGATTCACTCATATACACAGGAAGCAAAATACTTGCACCAAACACTTCTTCACACAAAAGCTGCAACTAATAACCTCTTCATTATTGTTTGTTTATTTAATTAACAGATTATTTGTCTTGTCTATTAAGTATTAAAACATTGTAAAAAATGTCTTACACACTTTCCCTGAGCCCATGGTGACATTTTCAGCCTGCTTGATTTGTTCAACCAACAGTACAAAATGCAAAACATGTTATAAAACAGAGAAAAGTCTTAAATGCTCTCGTTGGAGATGCTAAAGCCAGAGAATATTTTACATTTTGGCTTAATAAATTCCTTAGACGGCAAATGTCTCAGCTGCTGTCGAAGTTGCATTTCGAAAGCAATATATTGTTGAGCATTGGTTGAATATTGGTGACATCTGTAATATTACATACACACATGGAAACAGTAGAAACGCAAGATTTCATTATGGCGGACAACAAAGACATACTTCCCCTCTGGCTCTCTCCTGATTCTGTTTTGTTCCTCTGGCAGAACTCGTTCCTGGAATGTGCCTACCAGTACGATGATGACGGCTACCAGTCCTACTGCACCATCTGCTGTGGAGGCAGGGAGGTGCTCATGTGTGGCAACAACAACTGCTGTAGGTCCGTACAAAACTGTATATATACATATACTGCTGACTTCAGGATTGCCAAGCACCTTCTTTTTGTGGCCACAAAAAGGTTTTGGATTTCACATATACAGAAACAATTTACCCACAAATGTCAAAACATGATGTATGGCTCCTTTTATTGGTAATTGAGTCAGTCGACTCATGTGAAGCAGATGTATTTATGTGAATATAAAGTTTATTTTGGCATCCAGGCTCTGACCTCATCACTGCAAACATTCAACAGCTTAACACAGCAGATATTTGGAGTCATGCAGTATTGAAAGAAGCACTCAGATCTTTGTAGCAATACCAGGGTGTAAAAATACTCACGAATCCTGCTTTCAAATTCTTGTCGTGTCCCTAATAATGTAAAGTATGGTAGTGCTTGATTAATGTTATTAAATTAGCTTTTTAAAATTGTTTTTGTAGTACTGTTCACTTAATTTGACGGCATTACAGTATTGAGAGAGGGAGTTCCAGTGGTAGAAACCAAAGACAAACCAAACACTGGCTTTAAATGCAAGGAAAACACAGGTCTCATGTTGTGTGTGTGTGTGTGTGTGTGTGTGTGTGTGTGTGTGTGTGTGTGTGTGTGTGTGTGTGTTGGCAGGTGTTTCTGTGTGGAGTGTGTGGATCTGTTGGTAGGAGCCGGCTCGGCGGCAGCGGCCATCAAAGAAGACCCCTGGAACTGCTACATGTGTGGCCCCCGGAGCACCTACGGGTTACTGCGGCGACGGGACGACTGGCCCTCCAGACTACAACACTTCTTCGCCAACAACCATGAACAGGACTTTGTGAGTCTGACAGATGACTTGTTTCCATTTCAGCTCTGTTCTTCACATATAATAAATATTTAATGTTGATGATGATCATAAAGATGATAGTTTCCCTGAGAATGGGTTCACAATACTATTTATAGCAGCATATATGATTACAGTGTGCATCCACAATGTTTAATGATACATCAGTGCAGCATGAAGTGTGTCCCTAGAATAATAAGGATTTTTTTAGTGTTTAAAAAGAGTCTACTGCTACATTGATGCATAATAAAATGCTTATTTTGTGCTTAATTGACAGTATTACAGTATATTTATGTATTTATTTATTTATTTAACAGGGACAGTGCACAGCTACTTGGCTGCACTACTATCGTTTAAACAAATGAAGTTATTGTTATTATCATATTCCATCTCACACCTCTGGTGACACACTCCAGACTCTGCTACTTCTATATTCACATGTGCTTCTGTACTGTATTATGCCTATATTGCTTCTACAATTACCCATTACACTAACCCAGTCCTGACAACATGCTGTAAGTCAAATAGATGTAGTAAATATGACATATTTGCCCTCTTATATCTAATCTGTTATCATAACCTTGCTAGAAGAATTAGGCAAAATATATCACAGTTAAATGGGATGCATTAATATCTTGGGATCAGCGAGGCTTCTGCTCCAGGGCTCGTCAGCTGTAAATTATCCATACAGGCTAAAAGACATCAAAACAGACCATGTTCACATTAAATTATTGACGCTCTCCAGCCAGACTATTTTGCCGAAAGATCACATCATCATCATAAATAAGGTTGATATGTAATGTGTAGCTCTGCCTTCTGCTCTCCCCTATGTGCTGTAAAGATTAATATTTATTTTCTCTTGATATTATTATTAATGTCTCTTCTTCCTTTTTACTCTCTCTTTTAGGAGCCAGCCAAGTTGTATCCTCCAGTTTCAGCAGAGAAGAGGAAACCAATCAGAGTCCTCTCCCTGTTCGATGGCATTGCCACAGGTACATAGTGTATGTGTAGGACTGCAAATAACAGTTGAGCAAACATGAGCATGTTACAGTCCTGGCGGATTATTATTGTGCGCCTCATCCTGTACTGCTTTAATATGCACATTCAGCACATCCAATGCATCAGAACATTGTTTTCTAGTTGGAGCCGTGCCTCGTTTTCAAACTGTATGGTTTGCCTAAAATGAACAATAACAGCAATATAGTCCACGATGACCAGCGCTAAAATAAACCTGCGTAGTTGTGCCTCCATTGTGACATTAGAAAGTATCACATTTATCTTGCAAGTGTACTCAACGTTTTGTTTACTTCCTGGATTTTTTCCACATGGAAATTCTGACCAATCAAGAACAGCTTTCTCGTGCAGGCATTTTATCTGGTCCGCTTGTAAATGCTGCCATGAGAACACAAACCAACTCTAGGCAATTATGCAACTTTGTGACAAAATAAGTTCTTGATTTGGACCAAAGCAAGACAACTCTAGGTCTGAAAGCACCCTTAGTCTTGCTTTTCAATTGATTTATAAACTGTTTTGTCTTTAAACATCAGAAAATATTGAAAATGCCAAGCTCAAGTCCCCAAAGCTTATAATTCCATGTTTAAATAATATATTTTGTCTAAGCAATAAACAAAAAAGAGTGAAGCTGAAACTGAGGTTTTACATTTAATTAGATAAATGACTTAAAGGGAAATTTCAGTTTATTTCAACCTGTCTCCTATCGTCCTAAATTTGTTTCAAGTGACTAGTGACATACAGATAATAGTTAGCATGTTAGCTGTTAGCCTAGATACAGCCGGGGCGCATAGGAGCGTCAGACCTGTTAAAACGTAATTGAACGGGCATACTTCAAGTGCAAAGTTGGTCCACTGAACAAGCTTTTTTTCCCACAAAGACCGCCTCATATCGTTAGGATAAATGTCAGAGAACATATAGAAAACGACATGTAAACGTGTTGTCTTACCTTACCGGTGTGCTGCCATGCTTGTTTACCATCTAGCTCTGCTTTCCAAAGCGCGGCCCAAGTATCGCGAGAACAAGCAGCGATCTCGTACCGTGCCTGAAATCTCACGAGCTCTAGATAAAGCCCAGCTGGATACTACTCCAGGTGGAGGTGTGTCGTCCTCGGTCACATCCAGACCTTGAAAATAAGGCTGCAACCGGTCCCATTCCTTGCAACAGAGGCATTCCTCTTCTGTGGGCACTGGGGTACAGCATTCACAGGTACACCACCAATCGCCAGAGCTACACAGCCTTGCAGCAGCCATTCCTCCTCTCTCGTCCTCTACCTGTTGCGCCTCTCTCTCTCTCTCCTCCTCCGTTCTTCAATTTCACAAAGCTCTTCGTCAGTGTATTCTGGCTCAAATAAATAAGGGCAGCCATCAAACTCTGCAAAATCAAATTCCTCCTCCACAAAGTCGAAGTCTGGCAAAAAGTCAGCCATTATTCTATAAGTCTTTCATAAAATAAATGAATGAACTTTTCAGGCTACTGTCTGGTTCTGCCTTCCAGCTGTTGCTGCTTGTTATCGCAAGATTTCGGGCAGGGTATGAGATCGCTGCTTGTTCTCGCGATATTTCGGCCGCACTTTGGTAAACAAACATGGCAGCACACTGGTAAGGTAAGACAACACGTTTACATGTTGTTTTCTATATGTTCTCTGACATTTATCCTAACGATATGAGGCGGTCTTTGTGGAGAAAAAGCTTGTTTAGTGGACTAACTTTGCACTTGAAGGTTGCCCGTTCAATTACGTTTTAACAGCTCTGACGCTACTATGCGCCCCGGCTGTATCTAGGCTAATGGCTAACATGCTAACTATTATTTTTATGTCACTAGTCACTTGAAACAAATTTAGGACGATAGGAGACAGGTTGAAATAAACTGAAATTTTCCCTTTAAATGATTAATGCATTCAAAAAATGTCGCTGACTAATTTGTTGTTCATCGACAAATCAATCATTTAAATAGTAAAATTTAGCTTTTGATCTTTCTGTGAGACTGTAAGAGAAACACATTGAATTATTCCACTTCATACTGCCACATGATTTATTTGTTCTGAGGAAAATAAATGTTTCAGGTCTCATTAAGTGGTTGTCAACATGAATCATTTTGCAGTGAACACTCCTTCAGTTTTTAATCTTCATTTAACTGAATGAATTTGTCTATTTGTGTGTGTGTGTGTGTGTGTGTGTGCACTCAGGTCTGTTGGTGCTGAAGGATCTGGGCATGCAGGTTGACAAGTACGTGGCGTCTGAGGTGTGCGAGGACTCCATCACTGTCGGCATGGTCCGACACCAGGGTCGCATCATGTACGTGGGTGACGTTCGCAACGTAACGCGCAAACATGTGAGTGAAACTCCTCCGTGCTTTAAGGCAAAATAATAATGATGCGTAACATCAAAGTGTAAACACAGCATGATGTGGAAATGTTGATTTCTTTAACATGCCTGTTGTTTTTGAATATTTCACTCCATCAAACTGTTTCTTTTAACCCTTTTTTTGCTGATGTTGACCCATGCTGTAAGATCGAGGAGTGGGGACCATTCGACCTGGTGATAGGAGGAAGCCCCTGCAATGACCTCTCCATAGTCAACCCTGCAAGGAAAGGCCTTTTTGGTAAGAGGCTGTCTTTGAATCTAAGTGAGTTGAACGTTACACAAAGGTGTAAGATTTTTCTGCTGATTAAAAATTAAAAAACTTGAAATTGCTCAGAGGCAGATGATGATCTTTATGTGGAGGGAAACATGGAGATTAAACTTTCTCTTTCCTCCGACAGAGGGAACTGGACGGTTGTTTTTCGAGTTTTACCGTCTGCTGCACGAGGCTCGACCAAAACCGGGTGATGAGCGTCCGTTCTACTGGCTGTTTGAGAACGTGGTAGCTATGGGAGTCAGTGACAAACGGGACATCTCCCGCTTTCTAGAGGTACAGCAGCATGAACACAGCCACTGTATACACCGATCAGCCAAAACATTAAAACCACTGACAGATGTAGTGATTAATACTGACCATCTCGTTACAATGCAATGTTCTGCTGGGAAATCTTTGGTTCTGGCATTCATGTGGATGCAACCTAAAGCACTTCAGTCATCCAAACACCGTTGTGAACCAAGTCCCTCCCTCATGGCAATAACAGTTCTCGATGGCAGTGCCCCCCCTCCCCAGCAGAACATGAACCATGCCTCACCACAAAAACTACTCAGAAATGGCACGAGGAATGTGACAAAGACTGCAAGGCATCAACCTGGCCTCCAAAGTCCTCAGATCCCAGTCTGATCGAGCATCCATACGACATGCCAGTACCCCACCTCACAACCGACAGGTTGTAAAAGATCCACTGCCAGTGCCCCAGTACCAGACTCCACAGAACTTCCCTTGAGGTCCTGTGTCCATGCCTTGACATGTCAGAGCAGAATCTGATCCAAAATGGATACAGTGGATCGGGGGTACCAGAGCGTCCCATGAATGCTTGCTCAGATTGGGATCTGGGGAATTTTGAGGCCAGGTCGATGCAGTGATGTGTCAAGTGGTATCCACATGAATGCCAAGACCCAAGGTTTCCCTGCAAAACAATGTATTGTACAAGATCATCAGTGTTATTCACTTCACTCACCAGTGGTTTTAATGTTTTGGCTGATCAGTGTACGTTATAACATACATACGTATAAACACAGGTACATATAAACCACCCACTTTATGTTGCATTTTGGCTGCGTTCACACTGCAAGCCTTAGTGCTCAATTTGGATTTCAGCAATATGCCTTTTGCCATTTGTTTCATTTAATTATCAGGGGAAGAAACATCTTAACAAACTTTAAAGAATTTTCTTATCTTATTTAAGGATTCTTTCATGTCAGAAAAACACCAGGGTCTATGTATGATAATAATCACAGTATGACACTTGGAGGAGTTGCCCTCTCAGACAGTAGATATTCATATTTAGTGACACAGGAAGTAACCCTGCTGCTCCTCTTCAGTGTAACCCAGTGATGATCGACGCCAAGGAGGTGTCTGCTGCCCACCGAGCCCGCTACTTCTGGGGAAACCTGCCAGGCATGTCCAGGTGATGCAACACACACACACACACTTTCCATTTACTTGGGTACAGGTCAGTCAAAGCTGATTTAAGCCAGGCCTGATAGACTTACTTCACATGTTTTGATTTCTTCCCTGCACCTTTCAGACCTCTGACAGCCATGTCGAATGACAAGCTGGAACTGCAAGATTGTCTCGAGCACGGGCGTACAGCCAAGGTATCCACCCCCGTGAGCGTGTGTGCATAAGTGTGTGTGTATGTGCTACTTATCATATGGCATCTAACAAGTTTGGAAAGTAAAAAAGCCAAATGTGGGAAATTGTCACTTTTTATTTGATGGATAGAAAAACAAAAACTGGTGGAAAAAAAGTCAAAAGCCCTTCTCAGTGGTGTCAAATAACAAAATGATAAGCCTGCAACAACTGCCAGAAACATATACAGTTCTATACTTTATATTTCATTTTGTGGACTAATTCTGCAAACATGTACCCACTGATGTTTATTTTTACTGCATGTTCCTGCTGCTACAGTTTCACTTCTGCTCTTCCAGCAAGAGGAATTGTCAGTCAGCTCTTCAGCAAATAACCCTCTGAAGATGACTTTATACACGATGTATCATAGAAACCTGCTGTACATAAGGAGGACAGCTGTAGGATTAAAAAGGGTTTGTGTGTGTGTGTGTGTGTGTGTGTGTGTTTCTGTCTGTCTGTCTGTCTCTTTGTGTTTGTGTGTGTGTTTGGCTCTGGATTTTAATTCCAGTTTGAGAAGTTGCGTACGATAACAACACGCTCCAACTCTGTGAAGCAGGGGAAAGACGAGCATTTCCCCGTCTTCATGGACAACAAGGAGGACATCCTCTGGTGTACCGAGATGGAAAGGTACAGTGGTGTGTGTTTGTGTGTGTATGTGTACCTGTCTATGCTCTGCTAGTGTATGTTGAAGTCCATCTAATTTTATGTTAGCATGTTTCTAGAATGATAAATATGAGCGTCTGAGTTTATGTCTGGATTCTTTTGTGATGTTTGATTGGATTCTGTTTGTTCTCTGATGCACTTTGTGTGAATGGCATTGTTGTAACTCAGTGTTAGAGTGCACCTACTTATTAGTTGACAGTTTGTTAAATTTATTTTTCCAGTTCTGTCTTGGTGTGTATTTTTTCTATAAACCTTTCCTTTATGAAGCACCTGATACAGTGAGTTAATTTTCAAAGAACAAACTGCAATCTTGTGTCTTTTTGTGCAATATTTGGAAAGGTCCCCATTAAAACATCATGAATTAAACATATATTAGGAGTTAAAAATGAATTAGTCAAAAATCCTCTCCAAGTTTACAGCTGTTTAACTGATTTTAACCAAAAAATAAAACAACCAAGCTTGATTTTCACTTAGATTTTATACCCTATACATCCAAAATTACTTTTTCATTACAGTTAACAAGGTCCCAAGCACAGCTTCTGAAAGTAAAAAGATAAAAATAAACCAATAAATAGTTTGCACTATAACTTGCACTTGAATTTATGCCCAATATTAAGATAACACATTTTTTTGAAACAGACAAAACCCAAAATGTTAGATATGGTTGTCTGGTCTTGGCCTAGTCCACATAGACCCGGGTGTATTTCCCTCCTTGATTCTCAGAAAATTCTTGTCCACATACATTGTTCTGAAAAATTGCTGTCCAAATGAAAATGCAGAATTACAAATGTAGCGCTGTCAAGAGCACACCAAACCCACAGGCAGTGGTATAACCTTAACCACACAAGGAAGAAGAAGAAGTAGACAATTTTGGCCACTTGGAGCATAGATTTGAATAATAACTAGATGGCAAAATGGCGCCTATTCAGTCCTATGGAGTTTTTAACTTCCTGGTTTACTTTCGCAGTATGCAGCCCATTGAATATGCGCAGTAGTGTTTCTCCCGCTGATCCCGCCCACAAGTTTCGGCTTGGCTCATAGACTTCACCTTGTGATGACTTCACGGATTTTTGAATCACGTTTCACTGCTCCAAAAAAGTTTTACAAATATAAACCCTCAATAGATCAAAATAATTGACCTTGTTTGCAGGTCAGAGTGTCCTCTTTAATTGTCTGCAGGGGTTAAGTGGCTTTCCGTGGGTCCTACTTGGAGCAGTGAACTCTAAAGAACATTCTATGGATTGATAAAGAGCCAAAAACGTTTAATTATTGCGTATAAAGTTGCTCAGATGATCAGCACTTCTCCCACATCATGGAGCCCGTAGTGCTGGTGCACTAGAGACTTCTGTCTTGTCAGCAATGTTAGAGCCAGCACTACTTTGGTCACATCTGCCATTACATGAAATGTTGTCTCATTTGCAATAAGACGACAAAGGACAAAGGACATAATGGTGCTCACTCTGCCATTATGTCAGTCTAATGTACTCAGTGTTATGTTATACTCAGGCTGCAGCTAATGGTTATTTACATTATCGATTACTATCTGGACTAATTGATTAATTGTGTGGTGTACAAAAGGTCACAAAACAGTAATGAATGTGCATTACAATATCTCATAGCCCAAAATGATTTCTTTAAGTTGACCATCTGACCCACAGTTCAAAACAGTAGGACAGAGAAAAGCCTTGGTATTTGACATTTCTGCTTTAAAAAAAATAAACAATTTATTAATATGAGAATAGTTGCTGATTAACTTCATGTTAATCGACTGTTGATTGACTTATTGTTTCATTTTAATCAAATGCAGTCTAAAGTAATCAAATGTCGTGTGTGTGTGTGTGTGTGTGTGTCTCCAGGGTGTTTGGTTTCCCCGTCCACTACACCGATGTGTCCAACATGAGTCGTCTGGCCAGGCAAAGGCTGCTGGGACGTTCCTGGAGCGTCCCCGTCATCAGGCACCTCTTCGCCCCGCTCAAGGAGTACTTCGCCTGCAACTAGTCACGCACCAACTCTCTCTCACATGCAGATACACACACACACACACACACACACACACACACACACACACACATATATAGACACACACACATACACAAACAGTATGTAATGACAGACACACAGTATACAGCTAGTGCGTGAAGGTTGGCTGAAACAGGATGACACAGATGACCGGACATACACACATATATGCACATGCACACACTGTAAAGGACTGCTTCCTTAGATCCCATGTAGACCACTGGCTGAACTTAGTCCCCTGGTGCTACCTTGCTGATACATACACACACATGTACTGGTGCAGGGTTTCTGTACTGTATATGTTCACACACAGACTTCCTGTCCGACCTTGAAACTGGTGTCTTCTGGCTTTACTGTGTCACAGCAGCTGGAGCTCAAACCTCCAGGGGGCGCAAAACTGACAAAGATGTCCCAACTTTCTGTTTCTAACATCCCTTTGAGTGCATCCACACACCAGTGAATCTCTCTGAACCATAACACTTAACTGTAATCATGCATAGTGACAGTGCTGCTGGTGTATTACAGTGCAATGAACATACAAACACAAACACACACGCATACACACACCCACACCAGTTAATGCTCGTGGTGCTGGTCAGGCAGTGATAAGAGTCCAAATGGTGCCACTTTAATACAACACTTTTACAGTTTTTGGTGCTCTTGGAGACTGAACGGTCTCTGGTTGTTTCAGTCGCTACAGTTTTGTGTCCCTAACGGAGTTAAACCAAATGCTTACAAGCGGGTGGAGGCAACAACGGCCAAGAGAGGGGAATTTTCTAGATCTATTTATTTGTGGAATATAGTAAGAGTGTGCAGGAGAGTGTTCAAGAGGAAGAACAAGGTAACCATGATCAGACAGATTCATACGAAGCCTTTTTTTAACATGACTACAACTAAATCAGATTATAATTTGTTAAGTTTTCTTGGTGGAAAAGCTGCTCTGGAGTTATAAATAATTAACAAACAAAAACAAACATTTGTGTGGCAAAACAACACCAAAATAGGTCTGAATCTTCCCCTGAGGAAGACCACTTTTGTCTTAAGTATGTCAGCGATTCCCGCAATATGAAATACTGAAATATAAGTGAGTGAGTTTTGGGATGCCGCAGCAGTTTGGGATTATGTTTTCTCTTTGTTAATGTTTGCAATGCTGTATTTGTTACATAAGCTTCCACTAAAGATGGTGCTAGTCTTCCTGGAGTCCATAAGTACACACAAACATACACGGGACAAACTCTAGACACTGACAATCAGAAAGGAAATCAAACTTAACAAGAGAAACATAACAAAAATAAAGAACTGATTATAAAATAATTTAAAACAAGACTCATTTGGAACATAATCTAAAACAAAAATAGAGTAAGGCCTCATGAATTTGCTTTACTTTTAAAAAAAAAAAAAAAAAGTAGTATCATAGTCAGTATCATGGTGTAAAGCCTTGTAACTGTGAATTTTCATTGTGCAGAGCGCCCCCCAGTGGTCAAACACACCAGTGTAAAGAGAGTGCATAACAAGGACACACACTAATGTTGGGGTAAAACAATCCTTTGTGTCAGCAGTCACTGGATTAGAAAAACTGTAAGAAATAAAGACTTAATGAAGTCAGCTTTAAACATAATACCTACTTAGTACCAACTAGCACTTGTCTGCTTTTTAAAAATATATTATTTCTCAGTGGTTTTTGCAAAATTGTAGGCTGTAAGTGTACATTAAGGTTAGCTCATGCTTAGGTGAATATGCTGTGATATTCTGCACAATAGTAGCATTATAAGAGTGGGTTTTATTCCCTGGTGTTTGGTGTCAATAACTAATGTCAATAACATTTGTAAAGTGCTGTTGTGTTACATTGGTTACTGTTAACTGTCGCGCGAATTACTGTGATGTTCTTAATGGTGCAAAATTGGAATAATACTGTATGTCACTTTAGTAATTATGTTGTTTGCCTGGCAGAGGCTGTAAACAGACATTACCCAAAGCTGAGGCTGGATGTAACAGTTCATGTCTGCATAAAGTTATTCCCAGTAAACCTGGAGCGTAGATGTCATAATACTGTACCAAACCTCCAACTTAATGGGATCGTTTCAGTGAAAAAGGACACTATTTTATCATGTTGATGTACCGGAGGGAAGTTTCTGTTCGAATAATCCTTAGACAAAGTCCAGAAAAAAAGTTATACTGTGAAAAGACAACATGAGATAGTCTTTCTATGTAGCCTGGTTTGTTTTTACCCATCATGAGAGTGATTATGCACCGTCTCTGCCGCTGTTAGCAAATATTGTGACCTTTAAAGATCATGAATACCTGCCAATATCATTTAATGCTTAGTTTGCTAACCTTTCAAATGGATTGTAGACTGTAACTTTGTTTATATATAAAATATATATTGTTCATGACAGAGATACAATACAGACCTTATCTAGGACTCTGATGTTACACTGCATTAGTGTGGGCTTTCTGGATTTTGTATCAAAATGTCAGCTTATGAAGAAAAAGTAATGTCCTCATACTTTTTCCATGCCACAGAAGTTTAAGAAAGACAACATCTTGTTTGTACTTCGTCAGGTCAAAGTGTTTTAGAAGTGGAAACCACACTTACACTTATACATTATGCACACTAGTAGGTTGACAAGCTCAATCATGGCAGGTGTGTTCTGTTTCTCAAACATTTTGACCTGGCGAAGATCAGGCATTACTTTTTCTTCATGTATGCTGTTTTCTGACAGCCTTGCACCTATGTTATATGCGCATAATTGCTCATTTTAAACTCCTTAACCATGCTCGAGAGTGAAATATTTTAATTTCATTTTAAAACTTTTCTCCTCCCCCTCAAAAACCCCTAAATGCCCATGTTTTCTCACAGACATTTCTTGATTTTTTTTTTAAAACAAGCAGACTTTTATTTTGTCAAAATGCAAGTGTTTCCTGTCTCTCAAAGGTCCAGTGTGTAAGTTTTAGGGGGATGTATTGGCAAATATGGAATTTTCTCTGGTGTAGAACATGACCCAAAAATAAGAATTGTGTTTTTGTTACCTCAGAGTGAGTCATTTATATCTACAATAGGAGCAGGTCCTCATCTACAGAGATCGCCATGTTGCACCGCCATGTTTCTACAGTAGCCAGAACAGACAAACCAAACACTGGCTTCAGAAAAACACAGATTTTTTTTTAAGCGTAAAACTGGTTTATTCGGTGTTTTTTACTAATTTTAATCACCTGGTCCGTTTGTTTTGGAAAAGAAGAGGTCTCTTGTTGAAAAAAAAATGTTTCCACTGTTGCAAGCTGTAATTCTCACCATTAGATGCCAATATGTCCCCCTAAAACACACTGTCCCCATAACAGCTCTACAAAACCAATATATCTTTGGCTCTACCCAACAAGTTTAAATTCACCCAGTGAGATTATTTCTGCCTCCAGAGCAGCGCAGCCTCTGAGAAACACCAAACTAAAGACTTTTTAGGGAGTTCATAGTCTTGCTCAAAGCAGCATCTAAAGTCAAATGAACTCATTTAAACCTGAACCCTTGTTGTTACCATACAGCTTCTCTTGTCTTCTCAGCCAGAATGTTGCCCTTTTTTGTCTGCTTAAAAAGTGTAAAGTCCACCAGCTCTTGCAGTTACGCTCCTTCTTTGTTTCATAGGGATCCAAAATGTCATCCGGCAATCGCAGCGACATCCATTGAAACCAGAGGCAGACCTTTACTCTGTAGAAACTATGCTGGTTTTCTACTTCCTACGACTGAAACAGATAGCCCTGTATAAATAACTGGTAATATATCACACAGATATAATTGTACTACTTGATTCTGGGTTGTTTCTTCTGCCTTTGTACCCAATGCATGCTGGGATGAACTCAGCCGCTCTGTGACCTTGAACAGAAATAAGTAAAGAAGGTGTGTCACGATGTTTTATTTACACAGGGCTGTCTCTTGAGAAAACATCTCTTTCAGTCTGGTGCTTTTGGTCCACAGACGACCATCTTTTTCCAGGAAGCCTTCCGATCCTCTGACCTTCCTCAGATACCAGCTAACAACTGGACACATGCAGTCTATGCTGACACATACACACATACATACACACACACACACACACACACACACACACACAAACAAACACACACATCTGCACAAACAGTTACAAAAACCAACAATAAACCAGCAGGTTCAATAGTTTTTGTCCATCATGTTTACGCTCCGTTTCTACAACCAACCTTCAGGTGCTTTTTAAACTCTTAAAACTCTTTTTTACAGTGCTCTTGCAGGTTACTCACACACACACATACACACACACACACACACACACACACACACGCACACACATTTGCTGGAAACACAGTGCAGACTTTCACGCTTGCTCTAAACTCCTTTCGCTACAAAACATCAACATAAACACACATGCATACACACTGTGTTTTAGCCGACCGCCTGTTGCCACCAGGCTTCCCACGGCGCCGCAGGGCGTGACGTCATCCACCCTGCGTTGCTTGGTGCTCCCAAATAACCCCCAACCCCACCCCTCCCACTCCCCGACCCCCAGGTGCTGCATGTCAGTCAGTCAGTGTAATCTCCGATTCCATGTTAGATTAGGGAGTAATGATAATAATAATCATGGTAATAATAATTACAATAATAATCTGTTATTGTGTGTGTGTACTGTTCCAGGTTGGTGCTCAGTTCAGTTCTGTCTCAGCCTAGAGGGGAGAGAGAGAGGCTAGAGAAAGCATATATTACAGTTAGTATAGTGACTTGTTCTATTGTACCCAAGGATGCCGGAAAGAAATTGTTAAACTGATGAGCTAAAGGACACTCTTCTCAAACAAGAGCGAGTTGAAATAACACCGAAGGTAGTGTTGTAATGGAGTTGGAACTACCAACATCATCAATCAATAAATATACAAAAATCACACCCAGTATGATCTGAGTGAGAGCTTTCTCATTCAAACCAAATTAACATTTTCAGACTTCTTCTGAAATATTGGGCAGTTTTATCTATTTTAAGGGTGCTAGCAACAATTCTTTACTGATCAATCCACCGAGTTTTTCTCGGTTAAAGGTCCAGTGTGTGGGATTTTAGAGGGTATATTGGCAGAAATTGAATATAATATAATAACCATATTTTCTTTGGTGCATAATCACCTAAAAAAATAAGAACTGTTGTGTTTTCATTACCTGAGAATAAGCCATTTATATCTACATAGGAAGTGGGTCTGTATAGATAGCCATTTTGCGGCACTATGCTTCTACAGTAGCCAAGGATGGACAAACCAAACACTGGTGCTAGATAAGGCCATTCACAGTTTCGCGTTGACCATCGTAGTTAGTAACCATTGTGTGACAAGCAGCGTCAAAGAGACACTGATTTCAAAAGTGAAAATGCTTTATTCAGTGTTTTTACCGGTTTAAAACGCGGGGTCCACTTGTTTTAGAGAGGAGGAGACCTCTGCAGATAATTTGGCTCCCGGTAAAACCTCCTGAACATTTGGATCTTAGGTTATCAGAGAAAAAAGGTGAGTACACGTTAGCAGGTTCTGGGCTAGCTGCCCATCTGCGACGAGCTAAAATTGTAGAAGGAATACTGATTTGTGACGTGAAACTGCTTTATTCAGTGTTTTTACCAGTTTAAATCACAGGGTTGTTTATTTTGTAGAGCAAGAGACCAGCTTCCAGTTAAAACCTCCTGAACAACAAACGCTGAAGGAATTCTAACTGGGAGAAGTTTCGGCTAGTTGCAATCTGCAATCCTCACTGCTAGATGCCACTAAACCCTACACACTGCTTCTTTAATCGTTCAGACTTAAAACAAACCTCAAATAGTGAAAAATACCAATCTAAAGTTCCACCGAGCCAAATATGAGGTCTTCAAACATCTTGTTTTTTACTATCGTAGAGGACATAGAAAATCAGCTAATATTCATATCTGAGGAGCTGGAGCCAGATCATTTTTCACTTTAAATGATCAATCAGTCATTAAAGCCGTTGTTGTTGCTGCAGATTCATTTTCATTCCAGCTTTTGTTTTACCCCTCCACACTTCTAAAAAAATCCTTCAAATGAAACAAAGTGAGAAGGGAAAATCTTCAGTGTTTCGTTGTGTTGATTTGCACAATAAAAACAACTAAATGGCATACAAACAGCAATGAAATAGCTGACAGTGGTTTAAAACCTTTCCAAAGGTTCCTAAAATAACTCTTAAGGGGCTCAGTAGATGATTTAAGGGAAAAGAAAACACATCTCACAGAAAATTGTTCAGTTTTTAATACATTTACTCCATTATTTTGCTTTTTTCCTGTAAAATATTGGATACTCTGACCTTCTTGTGACCCATAAAACTCCTCCTAATGAGACAAAGACAACAGGCAAAAATCACTCTTTATTGAACTGCTCACAAACTGCATCTACACTAAGTAAAGTTAACGTGTGATGAGTTGGCATTGCTTTGTTTTAAGAGGTTAGAATCCACTTTTTAACAACACATTAAAGGAATCAAGACAATAAAAGTATGCTCTGTAGAAGGGCTGGGCAATATAGAAAAAAATAGATATTACAATGTTTTTGACCAAATACCTTGATATTATGACAATATTGTCAGGTTGACTATGAGATTTTTGACTAATACCCATCAGTAATGTGGATATAATGACTAAGTGGCTAAGGGAAAACAGAACAGAACAGCTCAAACTGTCTGGTAGGTTCAGAATATTGCATCACTTTACTGTAATGCAGCCTTTAAAACCAAGAAAAGACAACACTTACTATGTCACAACATCCAAAATCTAAAACAATATCTAGTCTCTTATCACAATATTGATATAATATTGATATATTGACCAGCCCCACTCTGTAGGACTTTACAGAAGATGCAGTTTAACCAAATAAGAGAAGAAGCTCCTCTTATATCTGAAATTTTTAACTCTGATTATGAAATGTCTGAGAAGATGAAGACATGAAATGCTTTCTTGTCTTTGACTTATATCTTGAACATAAAAAGACATTAACATCATACATTGTAATAAGTTGAGTTTCCTGACATATCAAGGTTGCTCGTGGTTCACCAACATGTTACGAGCGGTTACGACCAGTTGTTGCTGATTTTAAAGGCTCACAAGCCAAACAAAAAAGTTGTAAACCACCGGCTCAGCAGCAGAACTTAAGATAATTTCGTGTAATTTCAACAAGTACCTGTTTGAGAGTGCAGTCGGACAGAGGCGAAAAGGAATGGAGTCGATATTTTTAAACGATGGGTGACTCGGTGATGATGTTTCTGTTCGCCTATCAACAGCTTTTAGGCTGAGTGATGCGCTGTTTTCAACACTGATACACTTCCAAACACATCAACACACAGAACACTGTTATTAACACACAGAGACACATGCACAACACGTACAAATACAATGCTGTGGCGCATGCAGACACTCATCTCATGGACTAAAGGAAAGATGAGCTTTTAGGAAAAGAGGAGGACATGGTGGTGTTTCAAAAGGTGCTAAAATTTTATCTGAAAATAAGAAAAATATATTGTTAGGAGTATAAATCAAGTTTGTCTTTACAATGACTGTATTTAAGTTTGTCGTAGTAATGAAAAGGCACTATTATTATTTTACTCTTGTATGAATATGAACTAATTAAAAGGCATTTTAACTTTGTACTTGAACAATGTAAGAAATGAACCGTGAATAAAAAAAGGACTGTTTCTTGTGATTTAGTCTAAAGGCTCGGTGTTATCTACCTTCATGTCAGTCAAAGGTGACAATCGTCAATTTGAGGTTTTATTTTCTTTTATTGAACTGTCTTTGATGTCAGTTTCCTCTGACAAAGGTTGCTGACATCAAATCACACAATAACACATCAGCAGGATCTGGTCCACTTAATGTATGTAGATGTAGAAGTCAAAATTCGTACACCCTTAATGTCAGTGTATGTCTGTGGGGTTGAAAGTTATGATGTATGTTTTTCTTTTTTAAATAAGATACAGCTCAGTGTTTCCAGTGTGTTGAAGAACAGGATGGATTTAAATACACTCAACCAAAATTTGAAACATCTTTGTTTTTGCTCCCATTTTTCACAGGTTTAAGTTAAAGATCTGAGACTTTTTATGCACCAAATAGATATATATTTCTTTAACATTTTGGCTGCAAATTTGTTCAAATCCTTGTTAGTGAGCACTTCACCTTTTCAAAGATAATCCATCCACCTGACAGGTGTGGCATATCAAGATGCTGATCAAACAGCATCATTACTACAAAGGTGGGCTTTGAAATTGTCACAGTAAAAGACCACTCTAAAATGTGCCTTTTGATCACACAACACAATGATACACATGTTTTGAGGGAGCATGCCCTTAGCATGCTGACTGCGAGATCATGAGAGCAGCCACCCCAACAGCTGATGCAACAGTTGGTTTGAAAAACCGAAAAATTTTCGCACAAACTATCAGAAACTGTCTCAGGGAAGCTCATCTGCAGGCTTGTTGTCCTCACCAAGATAATCCATCCATCTGACAGGTGTAGCATTTCAAGATGCTGATTAAACAGCATAATTACTTCACAGGTGTGCCTTCTCCAAAGTGCCAGACACCATTGTCAGTGAACAGTTGCCCACTCAAGTCAGTTAAGAAGACAAATGGCCGTCATGTCAAAACCCTGGTGAGTATGAAAAGCATGCTGATGATGATGGTTTGTGCAGAGATTTTTCAAACTAATCATTGCATCAGCTTTTTGGGTGGCTTGTCTCACATGATCTTGTAGGTGAAGATGCTGGATGTGGAGGTCCTAAATTGGTGTGGTTACATGTGGTCTGCTGTTGTGAAGCTGGTTGGGTGTAGTGCCAAATTCACAGAAAATGCACTGGAGAAGGCTTATGGTAGTGAAATGAACATTCAGTTCAGGAGCAACAGTTCTAATGGACATTCCTGCAGTCAGCATGCCAATGGCACGCTCCCTCTAAACTTAGCACATTGTGTAGTGTGATCAAACTGCACATTTTAGAGTGTCCTTTTATTGTGACCATCCCAAGACACACCTGCTGTTTAATCAGCATCTTGATATGGCACACCTGTCAGGTGGATAGATTATCTGGGAAAATAATAAGTGCTCAGTGACATGGACTTCAACAAATTTGCAGCCAGTTTTTTTTGCATGCATAAAGAAGTCTTTGATTTTTACCTTAAACCTGTCAAAAATGGAAGCAAAAACAAACGTGGTTCAAAAATGTAATGCCACATTCCTCTTACCAAAGTTGCTTCAGTGATTTTAGGGTAGTTTTGGCAGCCTTCATGGATGATAGATGTGTCTTATTGGGGAAAAAAGTATTTGTTTCACATTTAGAACAAAAGAAACACAAGACAGACTCCAGATCAACCATGTGAGTGCACAAGTACAAGTACACACAATATATTTTACTTAAGACTAAAATTGTGAGGTCCTATGGTCTCATGGGACGTTGTGATGGATTAAGATATTGTATAAACGGCCATTATTACGGTAATTTGAACAAATCTCAATTAAACACAATAGACAGTACCTAAGAAGGTCACATTATTAACTGCTCATTATCTAGTGCCTGCTCCCTCTAAGATGACAGTTTGCCAATCTAGACATTTATGATTTATCATAGCATTCATTCAGTCATCAGCCGCTGCTCTATCATCACTTGAGAAATGATGTGAATTTACATCCACAAACAGTAAAAGACAGACTGGTAGTAAATTACTCATCAGTTTACACCTTTAACAATCCTCTGTCATCACTGCTGTCACCTCCTCAACAGCAACACACCACAGCACCAGTCAGTCACGCTGCCAAGAAGGAGGGCCCTGTCTCCATGCTGTGGTCCTTCAGCCACATATTGCTGCCTTCAAGTGCTCCTTGAGTGGATGACATGAAGCATTCAAGTGCTGCGGGTCAGAAATGATACCAAACTGAATGCAGTGTCTTTCTTTTTTTTGTACAGTGTTTCATCTTAGAAATTAATCAGCCTGTGCAACATTTATTTTGTGATGCAGCATAATCTGTACAAATTACATAACAGAGGAAATACAACATTTTCTAGCATTTTATGCAGGTTAATGGAGGGTACATTCATCTCTTGCAGAGTTTAATCTTTATTCCATGTAGCTTAAAGAATACATGCTTGTTAATCCTATCTAACTGATATACGTTTATTGCAGGGTGTTTTCCATTGTCTTCTTAGAGGGAGTGGGCAACAGTAACAGTACTGATGTGGGCCTCTAAAGCCAAGTAGAACATTGGACAGTCCAGTATGTGCTGCTGAACTTTACAAAGTACTTTTACCTTAATTATAAGATAATTTTTTTTTTTAAAACAGAAGTTTTTTAATTTTTTTCAGAGACAAAATCAAAACACATGAATAAGTATTTAACTGAATAAAAAGAAATTAGAACCATGGCATCAAATTACAAAAAAATATACATGACTACACCTTAGATTATATAACTGATATGAATAAATAATAGTAATAATGTAAATAAATATAGTATATATGCCTGTTTGCAGAAATAATGAGTCAAGTAGTGCAATTGTTATTGAGGTAGAGTGACTTGTGAGAGCCTTTTTGATGTTAAAACAACATATTTATAGCTCATTATAGTTTATAGTTAATAACTGTCTCAGGAAATATTGCTGATTCATGGTATCACAGCATTGCAGAATGTATATTATTATCATTCAAAATGGCCCGTAAAGGCAAAAAAATCGAAGGGTTATTTTTGGTCAAACAAACATTTTATGACTACAACTGAAACTCAAACCCATTTAGTTAATAGAGGTATGAGTAAAAAGTCTCCACTTTGAAAGTAAGTAAAATAATTGCATAATAATTGCATTTTTTTCCCCCAATATGGTAGATAAGCAAATACACACGAGGTCGGTGCTCACAAGAAGGACGTATTGCAACAGTTCAATGGGCCCCTTTAGTGGTACTGCACCCAAAGAAAACACTGGAGCACATGATTCACCTAAATATTTTAACAGGGTGCAAAATGACCAATGTTTCGATGTGCATTGCGTCTTTACCAGTCAAACAGTCATGGTGCTGATTGAAAAAATGAAATAACCT
Organism: Epinephelus fuscoguttatus; assembly: GCF_011397635.1. NCBI lineage: Eukaryota > Metazoa > Chordata > Actinopteri > Perciformes > Serranidae > Epinephelus > Epinephelus fuscoguttatus. Next base: position 26,728,752 of record NC_064762.1, read on the forward strand.
CCTCCATACCAAGAACAGTCTTTCATTAGACAATAATGATGGGAGGCACTCAATCTATAGACCAATACAATGACAGCACTCACTAAAAAAACAGGTGTGACATTGTGAAACAACTATCAGGTATATGCAAACTATCACAAGCTATAATAATACAAAATCCTCTTAATGAGATAAGGATCGCAAATAGCACGAGAGACTCAGTTCTTCATTAAGTCCTTGTGGTTCAAGCGTGTTTGATACAAATGCACACACACACACACACACACACACACACACACACACACATATATATATATATATATATATATATATATATGTATGTATATATATATATATATATATGTATATATATATATATATATATATATACATATATATATATATATATATATATATATATATATATATATATATATATATATATATGTATGTATATAAATTACTAAGAAGGCTTCCCTTTCCCCTTCTTAGTAATTTATTGATCATATCACCTTCTCTCTGGGAGGGAGAGATTCTGAGCCTCTCATGCTTTTTATGATCCATATCTCATGAAGAGGTCGTTTGCACCTTATTAAAATATTTAACTGAATCGTGTCCTCTAGTATTTTCTTGGGGTGCAGTGCCTCTGAAGTGGCCTAACAACATTTACTGCTTTTGTGCTCTCATGGTATTTATCACAATAATGCATAGTTTCTCCATAGATACAGCACTGATTAATAGTGGTTGTGGTTAATAGTTTACGTTTTTATTACCTGTACCTCACTGATTCGATTTAATCATGAAGAACATTCGCAATTTGCAAATTATCTTCATCTGTCCGACAGCATTTGAAGGTAACATGTCTCTGGAGGCAGCAGACACGCCCCTGTCTACTGAGCAGAGGAGACCCCTCCGCCAGACACGTCTCGTCTCCTATTGGTCAGTTTCTCCGTTGCTCTGGTCGAAGTGGCTTCTGATTGGCTGCTGCAGGACTGATTGAAGCATCTGCGGCTCGCACTGTGCCAGCTGTCCTCCTCGCGCACTCGGCTAGTGCTGGGCAACAGTGAGAAGCTCCCGCAGAGGAGGCTCTGGGAATCTGGAAGAAAAAGGGTAAGGAGCCAAAAATAATGAGAAAAATTAAGATGTCAGGGCTTATTTTATAAAAACTAGTAGTGTTTGTCAAGACTGGGAGGAATTAATTGTTAATATTCAGATTTAGACCGTTAAAATGATTGATAATACGTCGTCTGACGTTAATAACCGCAGGATTGAAACGTTAATAACCGTTAATTTTCCACCTGCTAACGTTACATTAATGTTAGCTTAATATCTGCGTATTAATTTATATCTTCAGTCATCCACTGACGTGTCTCTCCCCCTACATATGAATGTGAATTAATTAATGCGAGCCTTTTCTTCACTGATATTTTAAATGACATTGTTTGAATTTTACATGACGCTATTTCTGAGATAAACTAATAAATGTTGCAAGCTAGCATCATGTGCCTCTCAGCGACGAAATATATGTGTGTGTGCGCGCGCTTGTATGTGGCGTGCCATCAGTGCAATAAGGCTGTGTGCAATTTGTGTTGGTGTGTGTGTGTGTGTGTGTGTGTGTGTGTGTGTCAGCCGTTATGTAAGTCTCATATTCGTTTATAGGTTTGTCTCTGTTCTACCAAATACATTGAGTCACAGTGATGATGATGATGATGATGATGAAGAGGAGGGTTTGGAGGCGTCATGCATACAAACGAGACTGCTGGAGTGTGTATGTGTGTGTGGTGTGAACTGAACAGGTGATTTGATCTTCTTTGTACCGAGGGTTTTTTGTGCATGCAGACCTGCTCTGGTTTTGTGGATCAGGAGGAATTGAGGCCTTCACATCTTTGCTTTAAGGATCCTCGAGGATGCTTTAGGGGGGCTCCAGGGGTCCTCAGTGCAGCACAGTGAATTGAATATATTAGACAGCATCCTAATCACATGACGTAATCTGTTTGCCTACACATGCTGTGTTCCATTAGGGTTGCATCTGTCATTATCATAAACAGTATAATGAATCACGTTTTATCAGTTGCATAATCTTGTAAATGCTAAAAGATCTATATGAACACATCATGCATTTGCATCAATATGAAGCACAAAAGAGGCCAATCCTTACATTTGAGAGGGTGTAGTAAAAAGAATAACTATTCAGTAAATGGGCAGCACGTTTATCCAGTGAGCTAGAGGGTTTCTGGGTGGAGTACTGCATCTTCTCCACATAAAATTATGGCTGAGTCTCTCTTCGCCTGCTTTCGTTTCCTCCCACAGTCCAAAGACGTGCAGGTTAAACTACTGTGATTGTGACTCTTACTTGTCCAGAGGTGTGAATGGTGTCTGTCTATATGTGTTAGTTCTGTGACAGAGGTGGAGCTGACACCTGACCCAACATCTTGCCCAGTGTCAGCTGAGATTGCCTTGCAAATAATACAAATAATAGGAGGTCAGGATGTTTAATAAATGACTGAAACAGTATATTAATGTCTATCGACAAATCGTTAAAGGTCCAGTGTGTAGAATTTAATGACATCTAGCAGTGAGGTTGCAGAACTGAATCTTCTCCCCGTGCTAAGCATGTATGAGCACTACGATGGCTGATGCAGAAATGCGAGTGGCCCTATCTAGAGCCAGTATTTAATTTGTACATTCTGGGCTTCTGTAGGAGAGGATCTGCTCTGTATGTCGATATAAACAGCTCATTATAAGGTAATGAAAACAGAACTGTTCTTATTTTCAGGTGATTATAAAATATTGAAAACATAGTTATGAATATTATATACCATTTCTGCCAATAGATGTCCTAAACCCTACACACTGAATCTTTCAGTCAAGTAATTGGTTCAGCTACTTTGTTGTTTAACAGATATTTAACCACCATTAAATTAGCATCTTCTAAAATGTCCTTGCGGCACTCTGGTACCTTTTGCACTATACATGTCTGTAATGTAACTAACAACCAGTCTAAGCTAAATTTGTTGCTTTAACAACATTGTGTTGAACGTGCAACCAGAACAAAAAGGAATTAGCTCCTGTAACCAACAGTACAGTTTCCATCGCCTACCTACAGGTCAAATAGGTTGACACCTGTCTTCATGTTTTCACATGCTTGGAATGACATGAGAAATTATAAGGCCAAAAGAGTTTTCTTTTGTCTTTCCCTGTATGACTGCATTCTCAACCTACATTAGAAAGTTGCCGGGTAAAAAATTAACTCAGCAGCATACCTTGAATTACGTATTTGGGCATCTAGGCTGAGAATGAGTTACTGAATTGCTGTACTTCTTTCAGATTATGTAGAATGAATGCCTGAAGTAATTTATTTTACTGCTACTTTATATTACTGATATTACTGAGGTTCGCTGCTAAATTGGGGTTAAGTTTCACTTGGTAGAAGTCTGATTTAATAAGTCAACAGTTACAAAAACATGTAAACTGTGTCATTAAGGCAACTGGGTGGAATGGGAAACATCATGTTTATTCACCTGACATGGAGCCAAAATTAATACTGAATTAGGATAATTGTTCACCAAATGCGTTAACATCTGTTTATGAGTCGTAAGAAAACATATATAATCTTTTAGAGGAAGTCAGTAATTACCATAAGCTAGCTCGGGCCGTGTTAAATATATGTAACAATATGTTAACAGAGCAACCAATACTTCGAGATGGCTGTCAAAGATGGCGGAGGTATGATCATGTTACCCCCATCTGAGGTGTAACAGGTAGTGCGTTCCACAAATTTTATTTCCTATTCGCTCTAGAATAGAGGATTAGCACTGCATCGGGTACCATTACTGGAAAAATCCAGTTTAGGTTTAGTGCCAGAGGTCGTGCCCATAATTCATGCAAGATATCATAGGGCCTAGGAATGAGGTGGACACGAGTCAAATAAATGTAGTGCAGTAAAAAGTACAATATTCCTCTCTGAATCTAAGTAGAAGAGGAAAGATCAAAGGTCAGACAAAACAAATATGGCTAAAATTTGCCTGAGACAGAGGAGCGTGAGCAGCAAGAAGAGAGAAAGATGGATTGATATAAAGATGACAGACCTGCCTGCCTCTGACAAAAATGTGAAATGATAGCGTGATAAAAGAGTGCACAGAGAGAGATAGAGAGACGGCCCTAATCCTCCGAGTGATGGCCTAGTTAGTTAAGTGACCGCTGTTGTTATTGTCTATGTCTATGTTTATGTGTGTGTGATTCACTAATGGCTTATTCATCCATGGTCATCCAATAGCAGCTAAAACTCTTTAAACCTCATCCTGTGTGTGTGTGTGTGTGTGTGTCTGTGTCTGTGTCTGTGTCTGTGTGTCTGTGTGAGATGTCTATTCTTATCTCCAATTGGTTGTGAAGTTGTCTGATGCACGTTTGTTCTGGCTTTTTTAAATACCTCTCCTCACACACAGTCAAGGTAATGACACACATACACACACATTAACACACAAACAGACAGTGCACACCATCCCTCCCTGTGGCGATTACTTTCCAGATTGAGCAGGAGTCAGCAGCTGTCCGCTCCTTTCTTCTCACTTACAACATGCATGAACACACACACACATACATTTCCAGGCCACACATGTAGCTTGCACTTGCTCAAAATTAGACATCTGAGGATGTCAGCAGCTAATATGTCACATCTGAACTGTTTCTAAACATGCAGACTTTATCTGAAAATAGATATGGCTGTTCTTCATCTTTATGGGCCCGGAGCCTATCACAGCTGACATTGGGTGAGATGCGGGGTACACCCTGGACAGGTCACCAGACTATCACAGGGCTGACACATAGAGACACTTTTTTTCCCCCCAACTTTATTTATAGAACATTTTGAACATTTTAGACAAGACAATGTGATATACAGCATCAGGTAAAGAAAAAACAAACAAACCCACTGCCAGGCCAATCACTCAAAACCCAAATAAGAGAGAAAGAAATAGATGTAAAGAGCAGTTCAAAAATAGAAATGAAAAAAAAATAATAATAATAATAAATAAGTACAAAAGGAATTGAAAAATAATAATAAATTAAAAAATAAGAAATAAAGGTTAAATGATACTGAATAAAAATAAACAAAAAGTAAATGAACAATTACACCTATCAATCCTCCAACTCAGAGGAAAAGTCTAGAGGATGTATGTGATTCAGAAAAGGATCCTAAGTAACATGAAATGATTTCACCGAGCCTTTTAGTGTAAACCTGAGTCTTTTGAGCTTCAAATTATAAAGCACCTCACGAACCCAACGAGAATGCGAGTGGGGACTGGGGAGTTTCCAATTGAGGAGAATCAGCCGACGGGCCAACAGGGTAGTGAATAATAAATGCTTCCTAAGTCCCCTAAGTCACACAAAGGTTGCAATACGCAAGGCATGCCACGCTACCTTTTTAAAAAATAAATAAAATTTGAATGCAGCTAGTGAAAAAAACGCTTCTTGCGCTTTTTTATTGTTGCCAGGCAACCACAGACTCACCTCCTTCCTGTGTAATCAATCAACTGTTTATTTTATTTATTTTTTTGTTATTTGACAGTAATCAGTATTCCTAAAATGTTGAGGCAAAGGGTACTTGCTGTAGCTGTGGTTGAGGGTGAGAGGCTGTCAGCTAATAGGTTCTTGGACACAGGGAAACGGAGATCTGTGTGGGTACATGAGACCCTAAAAAAGAGGGTGGATCACGGGGAGTACCACCAGTTGGTCCAGGAGCTTCGCCTCGATGATGGACGTTTCCAGGCATATTTTATGATGACTTAGGGGCAGTTTGACAACCTGCTGTCTATCGTCGGGCCGTACAGCTCTCTAGCAACTGCTACCACCACTTTCCCCTCCATTGTTTACCAACTGTAAACTTGATGTCGTGACCACCACAGACAGCCCGCCTCTCAAATCATCCAATTGGACAATGGCAAAAAAGATGACGAAAAAATAGATGATGTGGGGCGTTTTTGTGCATTCTTTTCTTGTATAATATTGTTTATGATGCAAGAACAGTTTGCGTCCGAAAGACTGGCGTTGAGATTTTTTAAAGGACACTGAGAAGTGGCTGTGCCTCTGGTATATTATGCTGGTATGAAAACGTGTGACACTGTGACGATATGACTTTGGGAGTCTGGACTAATTCAGCCTGCTGCTCCTCATTCATTATTAATTAACACCTCCATTAAAAAAACTGTCTGCATGGAGAGAAAATTCAGGGTGTGTCTGTGTGTCAGCATAATGTATGTTTGTGCGTGTGGGAACTGATTGTGCACGTGTGTCTATAGTGTGTGTTTGTGTGTGTATGCGTATGCATGTGCATGTGTGTGCTGAAGCAGCTGGTCGCAGGGTGAGTGAGAAATGCTGCCTGGTGTGTCACTGTTTGGCTTTGTGTGTCTCTCTCTGTCTGTCGGTCTGTCATACCCACTAGCCGCTATGACACAGCAGAAAGCGAACACACACACACACACACACACACACACACACACACACACACACAAAAACACACACACCTGCACTGCACAAGTCTAAAATAGATCTGTGGCATGCTGGTCTTTGGAGTTTTTTGGATGCAGTTCATTGAGGCCACACAAACACTACAGATGACAAAGTCAGCTGTTTTAGGCGGCGTCCACATCAAAGGGCAACACCACCTAAATTACAAATTCCAACATGTTATTCCCATGGCCAAGGAAAGTTTAATCTATATTTATGAATATGAGCTACTGTCTCTCAAAACCAAAAACCAGAGAAGTCTTAATCTTGTGATGTCATCAAGTAGAAAATCTGGAGCTGCTCTACTGACAATGAAAGAGAGACTGATTTTGTGTTTTTTTTTCTTTTTTATGTCTAGTTGAGTTTTATTCTATTGTAGTGTTCACAGCTCTGAAAAAGAAAATGTTCCTATATACTCAGGACATTGTGCTGGGTGCTCTCAGCGACATCTATAACATCTTTCACCATTCGTTGTCAATAGAGCAGCTTCAGACTTTATACCGTATGACCTCACAAATGTGAAGTGAAACACCAAGCCCACCCAAACTAGCTGGCCCACTCCTCATGACACCTCACATCACATCACTTCACATCACGGCACATTCATCATAGCACCTCTTGTTGCCTTATGTCCTATATCGTCTCCTCTGTCACCTCCTATCACATCTCATCATGTTGCCCCACATCTTTTTGTAAAAAATCTGTTTCTAACATGCAACGGGCGCTGCGATTCAAATGCTCCCTTCCTGTGAGCAGCTGGAGGGCTCGCTCACTGTGTGTGTTTGTGAGTGTTAAAGGTGTCACTGTCCAGAATGTCAATTATATAACTTGACTTTAATTTCCTTTGGCTTACAGTCCTCACAGACACACAAAGCTCCCAGTGTCCGGTGCCGAGGTCTGTTTAGTCAGCGTTCCTGCTCCCACTCACAGTCAGTCAGCTGTGTGGGTTCGGGACGGAGCTGACCGGAAAATAGTGACAACAGCAGCTTCAGCTTGTAAATAACAGAAATAGGGGCTGGAATTTCATGTAAACATCACTCTGCATGTCAGACAGACACTGCATGTCATTGGTCCAGTAAATGTAAGTGACTGATCAGTGTCACTCAGAGCATTTGTTGTCATTTTGTGTTTGCCAGAAACAGGTTTTAGTCATGTTGTTTATATCTGGCAGTGACATCAGGATTTAGCATAATGCCAGCAAAGCACTGAAATGGATAAAACTGGCAAACTGTGTTTACTGTAATCCTCCACTGTTTCCAGTTTGTTGCCAGTATGGTGTCAGTTTCCATTGGATTTGTTGTAACATGTGACAGTTCCCTTCCTGCGCAAGTGATAGAGGTCCAGCTGCTGCATCAGTACCACCTAAAAGACTCATATGTGGGTCATTTGTCAAAAATCTGCATCCTTTAATCTTCTGCACAGCTGCATCTTCTTTTCACTGAACGGGGGCAGAATATTTCACAGCTGTTGTGTTAGATATTAACTGAAGTGTTTCCATTTCCTTAATATATTAAGTACGTTGTAGACATTCAATATAATAAACAAACAAACAAACAAATGCAGTATTTACACCTCAGTTGAGAATAGGCCAGTGTACAGCCATTTATACATAATTAATGTGATTCTTATTTAGGCCTTTATATAACCCACAGATTAAATGGATAGACTTTATGACAGAAGGTAGTGGGAGTAACTCAGTGGCAGTTAGATCGATGCATGAACACCAGCCTACGGATGCTGTGGTTGGAAACAGTAGCTTGTCAGACAGCAGCGTGTGATACGAGTCAACAAAAACATTTTAAACTACATTACAGCACTTAAAATGGTTTTATTGTCTACAGGAATGAAAATTGTTACATTAAACTGGTTTTGCCTGATGGAGGCACTACAGTTAAAGGCTACAAAGGTCAAACAGGTAGAGATTTTATTTGAAATGATCCAAAGTAGGAGGAAAAATAGTTTCATGTCCATCACAAGAGCTTTAACTGGAAAATCAGTCTTAGTTTTTTAGTATGCTTCACCACACTACTATGACATGCAGTTGTTTGTGTCTGTGCGTGTGTGTGTGTGTGTGTGTGTGTGTGTGTGTGTGTGTGTGTGTGTGTGTGTGTCTGTAGGCCCTTCCACTGAAAGCACTCCAGTTCCCATCTCCTGGGAAACCAGTCTTTTATTGTGGCTGCCAGGCCTTTAGGGCACTGCTTTCCATACTGCACCCCCTCTCCTCCATCACCACCATGTTTACCACGATCACTTTATCTTTCATCCATACACAATCATCCCCTTCTACTCTTCCTCTATCAGTGGACTCATCTCTCTCTGTGGCCATCCTTATTACTTTGCCTCTCTTTTTTAAGTTCTCTATCTTTTCTCACCCCTTCTTTCAATCTTCTCTGAGATCGACTGGAGTCTGACTTGGTGCCAAATGATTTCTGTTCAGTGCTGAAACAATAGGCTTATGATATGCCTCAGAGAAAACCTAGATAGTATGATCATTTTTCCTGTGAATAACTGTTCTTATTCTCTTCTTTGATGATCATATATTTCAAAAACAGCGTGTTTAGAGCAATGAATATTGTTAGAACTGAGCAAAAGAGTTAGGATGGAGCACTGAAAGGCCATTAGACCATACGTGGAAGATTTGGGTATGTTTTTATTCCCTATAAAGTTATTGACCAGCAGGAAAACCAAAACCTAATATATTTCTTTAAGTGATTTACTACCCAGTTTTCTACTCTTTGGACCAATTTTAGTGTAATCTGGTCACGGTACAAATTTCTCTCCTCATTATTCTGTCCACTGTTCTCTTCCCCTCCTCTCTTTCCTCTCCTTCCTCTCCTATTCTCCTCCATCTCTTTGAGTTTGATTCTTTGTGACTGGGAGGCCATTGTGTCCTGCCATCAAACACATTGCATACAGCCATCCATGCAGAATACACACATGCACACACAGAGAGATGTTTGTAGAAGAAGCTCTCAGTTTGTTGATCCCATTAGACTTGCTCATGCTGCTTTTTTCAATAATCATGTGAAGGTAACCCATATTGTTGCTTGATACTTAGTAAAACTCATGTGAAAAAAATACACTTTTCATTTAAAGTATACTTGAAATATGTGGATATTCATAAGAATACAAAAGCCATACAAACTGGGCAGAATTGATTTTATTTGGTGCAGAAATTTGCAGGTTTAGCTGAAACCTATCATTTAGGTCACATACAATATGCCAAGTTTATCTGGTTACATCAGGGCACTTGAAAGAAGCAGACAATACAGCAAAATCGTCTTAAAATGCCAAACTATAAGACTGAGCTTTATTACTTTAATTATAAAAATGTGTTTTAAAAATGAAACATTAGGAGCCAGTGTTGAAAAAGGGGTCTATATAAATCTCCCAAAGCACATGAACTGAGTACGACATGTACTGTACAGTAACTAACACAACCTGAAATTACCATTGCCAGAAGTTATCATTATCTTTTGTAAAGGAGGGGGCAGGGATAAGATCACAAATACCACCGGGCATTCATTTTGAAAAGTGCTCATTGTGCAAAATACAGTAGAAATCCCTAAAATTAGGTTAATTAGATCCATGTTTTTAACCAAAAGCCCTGTAGAAACATTAAATTCACCTTATTTTTTATTTGTAGAACAAAGGACTGCAACTAACAATTATTTTCATCATTGATTAATCTGGTGTTATTTTTTTGTTTGAGAAAAGGTGAGAAAAGAGTGAGAAATGTCCATAAAAGTTCTCTAAAGACCCAGATGGCATCTTCAGATTGCTTATTTTGTCCAACTAACACTTCAAAGCCCAAAAAATATTCAGTTTACTGTCACATAAGACAAAGAAATACAGCAAATCCTCACACTGGGAAAGCTAAAACAAGGAAATGTTTTGGGTATTTCCCCTAAAAAGGACTGAAACGAATCATCAATTATGAAAATGTTGTTATAAAATAGTTACTTTACTGTTTGACTAATCATTTTAGCTCTTTTCATTTCCCATGTTTTATGTTTCCTCTAAAAACTGAAGTTATATTTGATTCCTTTTCATCATACTTGAGTAGGAGAACTGCAAAATCATTCAAATAAAGTTCATTTAAAACACGTTTTTCCCCTTCCTCATTCAGTTCATAAAGCTGGTGAGGTAAGTGGGTTACTTTAAAAAGCCTCTGCGTTCCATCAGTCCTTGCAGAACTCTGACATTCTGTTATATTCTGTAATAGATTTGTAAATTATAGATCCTCTGCTCACCTCTTAATATTTCATAGGCCGAGCTGACACACTAAAAGCTTGGAGGAAGTTTTCTCTCTCCAGAGACAGAAAAAGACTGAATTTGTGTCTGGAACAGTAACTCAGCAGAAAATACAAGACTGGGGTAATTATAAACGACTGTCCCCTTGTGCTTGAGTGGAAACTTTTAATGTCTGCGACAAAGGTTATGACACACATTCACTGCCACAAGCCTCATATGAGACTTGGCACTTAGTGTCTAAGGCAACAATACACCACTCAGTCAGGATGCTGTTTACCCTCTTGAATGCATTCTTGTTGGCAGCGGCCTTAGATGTGTTGGGGAAGCACAATGAGAAAGGATCTTTGTAAAGGCTGAATTCCTGCAACTAACTAAAGGTGCATGGCCAGGTTTTTCAAAAAAAAGTGTTCTCCTTGATTGTAGTTTTAGTGAAACCTGAAACATTTCTTCACTATCCCTCTCTGTCAGAACTACTTCCTATCTACCTCTTTGTCATAGAATGATGTTGTCAAATAAATCTGTTGCTCCTTCCCCACTGGAACTGCTTTTGTCACCTATGTAATCTTGATTAGACTCCGCTCAAACCATGTGTGTTTTTCAAAGCTCAGTCTTCCTGTGCTTGTATGCAGCATCTCTTACAAATAGGTGACTCTTGGTGAAGTCGAAAGTGGGAAGGAGGGAGCATACAATGATTAGCATTTGGCAAATATTATTTACTTTGTAGTGAAATGGATTTGGGCACAGTGACAATGGATATGCCTGAGGAAGGAGTGCTCAGAGCTGAAAAGATGGGTGGATTTCAGTTGGGCTGCAACTCAAACATGACAAATTAGTCAGTCAGCAACATTTTCTTGGTCATTTTCTGCCTGTACAGAACTCTGTTAACACCTTTGTAATGTAATATTGATGTTAAATGCATTTTTTTGTTCCTCTGGTAGGTCTGTGGCTGCCAACATGGGGTCGATGCGTATCCTCATCAAAGGAGGGAAGGTAGTCAATGATGACTTCACCCAGGAAGCAGATGTCTACATTGAGAACGGCATCATTCAGCAGGTAGACCACATTTACATACAAATGCATTTTTACTCTATCGCACATGTTAAATGTACACTGCATCCTTTATTCCTCTTTACACATTTCTGCCTTTCATGCACCAACACACACACACACACACACACACACACACACACACTCACTGTGACCCACACACTCACTGTCCGGTGTATCCACAGCTGTTAGTGTGACTCATTTCACAATAATACAGTATGAGGAGAATGAACTGCTCACTGAACTCAGTGGCCCCACATGATGATAGTGAAGGCTATAATTAGCCCACAGAATGTTGTCATGGAAATAAGCATCAGTTCACGTGAAGAGGATGCATTTGACTCAGAAACCTGGAAAGCTTAGCTGTACTCCTACTGAAACTCCACTGCCATGGCAGCACATGAGCTTTTTCATAGACTGTGTTAATGCTTATTTCCATCAACTGTATTGTTGAGAGGATCCTGATCCATTATGTTATGTTTAAAATGGTTCCTCAGTTTTGAATTATACTGTAACTGAAATGTTACTTTGAAGAAGGTTTTAAGAATGATTTTAAGAAAATTCTATATATTACCATGCTCAGGGAAACAACCCTCAAGCTGCTATAAAGAACGTGGTGATTCCAGGACGCATAAGATGCCAGCAGTATTGGAAGAACTTAAGAAAAACACGTGAATAAGATTGTTTATTCTGATTTGCTGGGCATTGTGTAGGTGAGAATACACGACAAGGTGTCTAGATATTTAAATAAAAATGTCTAAGTTGAAGGTTAAGAGCACTACAATACAAAGGAGAGTCATGTTTCTCTTCCAGCTCCATGATACTTCCACTCAAGCATGGAGGAGGAGTCTATTAACAGCTGAAATGAGTAATATTAGAGTTAGAAATTAATTTAAAAAGGCAGTGAATTTAGGTGTTGTGGTCACCTGATACAAGGGTACGAGTCTCCAGTCATGTTAGCAGCTCTGTGAAGTGGTACAAGGGCAAAACAGGGCTTTAAGCTAATTGCATAAGTAAGGGCAGTCCGCTTTGAGTGACAGGCTATCTGCAAGGCGTCACTTCAGTCTATGAGTCCGATCCACCCCTTGCCCCTTCCACAGCTCCACCCTCTCGTTCAAATCTGGTCACTTATGATTTAAAAAATCCAAGGTGGCGATAACCAAATTGCTGAGGCTTCAAAATGGGAGTCCACAAACCAACGGGTGATGTCACGGTGGCTACATCCATTGTTTTTGTATAGTCTATGATGCTTACATGCTCACAGTAGCAGTGCTGACATTTAGAATGTTTACCATGCTCACAATCTGTTAGCATTCTAACATTTGCTCCAAAGAAAAATTAAAGCTGAATGTTGTTTCTGTGGCCGTGGTATAATATGCTATGTAAAACCTGTCTTAACCAAAGAGCCTTTGATGGGTCCTCTTTAATAATCCCACTCAGTCTCTGTTCACAATTTAATGGACTACATTAAAAGTACATTCACCCAAACACTGTTTAGTTCATTTTCTATATTAGTCTGACATATTTTGTGGTTCAGATACATAATAATGAAGTTGTATAATTTGTATAACCTGTGCTCTCTCTGGCAGGTTGGAAAGGAACTGATGATACCAGGTGGGGCTAAGGTGATTGACGCCTCTGGAAAGCTGGTGTTGCCAGGCGGAATAGACACCAGCGTGCATCTGCAGCAGACTTTTATGAACGCCAGCATTCAGGATGACTTCTACAGTGGGACCAAGGTACACACACACACACACACACACACACACACACACACACACACACACAGAACACACACATACAGGACTGTGCTAGGACTAGGCCTGTCATCATGCTTGTGATTAAACACATTTAGAAAGCAGAGACAGCTGTCACACACAGACATGCTCTCACTCTCTTGTCCTGTCTACAGGCTGGTCCTCACCCTGTGTTCAGCTTCATACATTCATCAAAACTAATGACCACATGTGTTGTCACACTCGGCCTATAGGAAGCAAACAGCTGTCAGTAGTTTCTGTTTGAATCCTTCTCGTTTTCCACGCACACAGCTGTTCAGTCGCACTGGGTTTATTAGTTCATTTCCTATGGATGCTCAGCATGTTTTCCACTGAGACTCAGAGCAGAGTGGATGATTTAATAATTAGGAGACTTAAAAATTCTGAAGAGGGAGTGTAATTGTTGCCTGCAGCAGTACGTGCTGAAGGATGTTGTGGGCTGTTTTTGTTGTTGTTGAGATATTTTTATCACTGGGGGGGTTAAAGTCATGGGCAACCACTGGATATATGAAGATGTCGCAGTTTTTGTACACACAAGGTACAAGATATAAGAATTGCAGCTCTTGTGATTTAAATTGGGATTTAGATTTTTGAACAGTAGTTTGGCCAAACACTCCTGAAAATCCTTTTAGTTCCATCCATGCAGCCACAGTTTGCATGTTTGCTTTCATTCTGTTTAGTACTATTACAGTCCTGCAAGTAGAGCCATTAAATTTGCGTATGTAAGATTTTGTGGTAAACAATATTACCTGCAGGATTTCTGCAGTGCTGTATCTTCATGAAATGAGGTCTGACTCTGATGGAATGCCAACTGAAGTGCAGTGAGAGGAATTTGGGGGGATTGAATCGTCCATATGCCAGCTTTACCCCGGCAACAACCCCCCAATCATCAGCCCCTACCCACTGACCTCGCTACCATGGCAACTAACCCCCGCTCTTAGTGTGGAAATCAGAGGGGGCAAATGTGTGTGTGTGTGTGTGTGTGTGTGTGTGCGTGCACGCATGAACATAGCAGTATTGTGTGGTCTCTACGGTGACTGCGTTGCTGCGGCAACAGCTCATGTGCAATTGTGATGAACCCCAAAACTATTTCTCTCCGCATCCTCTTCCCTCCCTCCCACCATTTTGTAACAGTTTGCTCCCTCTCACGCTTTCTGTCCTTCCTCCTCTCCTCTCTTCCCTGCTGTTTCCTCTGCCTCACCCCCTCCTGTGTCACCCATTACTCTCCTCTGAGCTCTGAATTGGATGACTGGTGGAGAACATGCAGTGTAGATACAGAGCTGTTTATATTTGCAGTTGTGCACCTTGTATTGAGGTTTTGTGTCCAGATATTGAGCTGTATTGTGTGTACACTTAACTTTAACAGATCTCACTCAGATAAACACACTATCAAATAAATTAGTCAGGAAAAGAATACATGTTTTATTCAATGTAAGAGTTTGATAAAGCATCTGCTGCATGCTGAAATATATTAAATTTCTTATTTGTACACCTAAAACCCACAAACAATATTTAGGCTGGTTTTAACTCAGTATTTGCACGGTGTTTATAAGTATAGAGACCTTCAATAATTTCACAAATCTCCTACCAGACAGGAAGATGAAAGTTGATGAGAGTTTTAGTCGAGTTGCCACAGGAATTATTAAAGGTATACATTTTTGGGGCTTTGGTAATCAAGCGAAAATGATCAGTGTTTTTTTTAACCACCTTTAAAACCTGAAACCTCCAACACTTTATTTGTACTATTAACTACCTACGGAATACAGTGTACTGCACACACTCTGTACTTAGGTTTTCTTAGGGTCTTTAAAGTGCAGTACTGATCGATCATAGTGAAAAAATTAGAATTTCAGATTTTATGCCATGGATCAGATCAGATCAGATTTGCTCATGAAGGACAAATATTCTGCTAAAATGGCAGATCAGCTCTGTGTCTCTCCCAGCATGCCGTTTAATGTCTCTGCAGGCAGGAGAGGGAGATGAGGGCAAGGAGGAGGAGGAGGAGGAGGAGGAGGGGATGAAAGGTGTTCAGCAGTAAAGTGAAGTATGAGAGGTGCTGATAGAGGCTGATCAGAGAGCTGCAGTAGTAATCTGTCTGACACTGATATGCACTCACAGAGTCCAACATACAGAGATCCTCTCATCCCCTCAGATCAGTCAAGTCCCCCCTTCTCTCTGTCTGTCTGTTTCACTTTCTTTTCAGGGGATTATCTTCACAGTAGGGGTTGGGGGTCTTTAATAGAGGAGGAGATTCATGATAAAACAATGTTTGGGGTTTATGTGTCACCATCCACTTTGGCTGTAATGTCAATGATCAGGAACATGTTTAAGAAACCAAAGGGGGGAGCCATCATCTCAACTAAGTCGATGAGATGATGGTGTGTTATAACAGGATGTATAACAGAATCAGCTACACCATATGGATTGAAATGTGTGTGTTTTCTTACATTATGGACCATCAAAATACATCAATTAATCTGTTTCTGTCATCTTTATTGAAATGTCTAAAAACTGCATGATAGACATCTAGCCTGGCCTGGTTTCTACACTGCATGATGGTTTTATTCTGCTCAGCAACACCAGTTACAAATAGTTTCGTCAGAACAATACCAGCTGATTACGTAGTACGACCTGCCTGTCACTGATGATTAGGTATTTGTTTGATCTCTTTAGCACATTTGAAAAGTAGAACAGTCTAAATTTGGATGTTTATTCGGTGACTGTAGTTCCAGAGTCAGTCTAAAAAGAGGAAACAGGGCAGGATGAAAGATATTTAATCCTGCAGACAGTTTCTTTATTTCAGCTTGGCAGAAAGTCTGCTACTGGCCTCTGCAGCCCTCACATTTATGAAAATGCTCCACTATAATATTTAGTAATAAAAATATATACATGGCTTCACAAGGATGCAAAAACCACATTTTTATCTCCCTTAAGCTCTTCTGTTCTGCTAGGTTGTTTCTTTCTCTTTCTCTACTCACGCAATCCCTCTTTTTTGAGAAGTGCACTGGCAGTAAATCTTAATTAAGGCCGTGCAGATAGACACTATAAATCCCCAAATCCCCAGCTGTGTCCACGTCCCCTGAGCTCCGACACACACACACACACACACACACACACACACACACACACACACACACATAGACACACACACTGATAGTGACAGTGATCAATGACACTCTTAATGCACACACGTATGCAGAGACCTCTGATGCTGACGCTGCAGATGATTCGGACTGGTTACTACGGAAACCTGATAGCTCGTTGGCTGGTGGAGCTGTCATTCAAAAGAACCTGTCTGTGTCTGCAGCACGTCTGGAGCATGGAAGAACGACTCCATGCTGACACTTAAACCAGGGTTGTGTTCAAATTTAGGAACATTTCATTTAGGGTATGTTGTAGAAATAATATAAAATGTAGGCCATTTTGTTTTGCCTTTTTATGATATGAGCTTAAAATGAATTGATGAAAGTCTTCAGGAGCAGGGCACATTACAAAAGCAATGTTTGTACTTTTCTCTGTTCATTTCCTGTTTTATGAACAGTTTTTCACATCACACCTCAGAGCAATATTCCTGTTAGACTCTGTTAGAGGATATTGAATGGGAGACTGTCAGTGTAATTCTGGATGGAGGACGTGGAGGAGGAAGAGGAGGAGGAGGAGGGTGGGGACATGTGACAGGCATGGCTGAGCAGTATCTGTTGTCATGGCTACGCAAAAGTGCATTTACCATTCAGCCAACTCATGCGAGTCACTGCAGACCACTCCCTTCACTTCATGAGTCCTCCATCCTTCCTCTCATTCTTTTCTATATCTTGTCCTCTCTAACTTTCTCCCTGCCTTCATCAGTCCCTTTCACATCCTCTTCTCCTCCCTCTCATATTTTTTGGTTTGTCTTAGAGTGTGAAAAACAGGCGTCAGGTTCAGAAGTTTATTATTTTTATTTTTGGCTTTCCTAAGAAGGAGACTTTTGAAGTTCTTGCAAATGCTCTCCTTTGGTGCGCTTTACTAATGTTTTCTTCTCCTGATCTCATTTTGTATGGTATTTGTAAACCTGAAGCACGGAGCGGTTTCTCTAAAGGGAGCAAATGAACAACATTAACTGGATGCAGTGAAATGGAATATAATTTCTTGATATAGGAAATATACTGAGAAAACAAACCTCTTTCCTCATTATCAGTTGTGTTGATTTTAAAACAGATGCAGACTGAACAGAAGATACAAGAATCACATATCTTTTCATAAGCCCTGTTCGCACAGGATGAGTATTACCAGGGGATCTCATGTGGTTTAGAAATGACCTTCTCACATCTCTGTGTTTTGTGCGGAGCATTTGCACGGGATAAGCAAAGTCTGTTTTTTACCCAAATTTATCCTTGCATATGATACACACAAGATTTTGTAACGTCTGTGGACGTCCAAGACTAGTTGATATCATGTCCACAGACGTGATATCAACTAGTCTTGGACGTCCACAGACGTTGCTTGCTCAGTGGGATGCTGTCAAACTTTCATTTATAATTGCCAACGCAGCCTCCATAATTTTTGTTTGGGATAGAGGCAGAAAAAAGGTGCGGAGAAACAAAACACCTAAAAATAACCCCAACTCACAGACATGCCAGTTCACACACGATTAATATTGTCCCATGACCTGTGTTTTGCAAAATATGGTAGGCTGATATGGTAGGCTATTTGCTGTCGAATTTTTACTTGCACAATTATGGACATAGCAGATTTACACAGGATTAAGATCACACACGACTTCTGCAATTATTACAAATGACCAGAGATCCTCAGGTGATGCTAGTCTTGTGTGAATAGGGCTCTAGAGAGCAATATGAGAAATTTAGATGAGTTAAGACTTAAGATGTATGCAGATAAATGGAAACTGATTTTTCCATATAGGATTTCCATATAGGATCACAGTACACTGCTATGCATCAAACATCAATATATTTTTTTAATTGTACACAGAGAATCAGAATAATGAAAAGAAATGCTACAAGCTTAAACTAACTCAATGTTTTGAACATTTTGAACAGCCAAGTCAGTGTTTGTGCATCATCCGTGTTTGAAAAAATCAGTTTACACAACTCGTAACAAATAGACTTTATGATGAAGAGAAAACAGTCCATAAGGAAGGACTATTGCTCATTGTTACCAGGACAAACAGTGTCTATGTGCTTTACGCTGGAACCATTGTTCTGTCCTCTAATCAATCTCTCTCTTCTCTTCCTCTGCCTCCCATTTTCTGTCTCCCTCCTTCCTTCCTCACCTCTCCTCACCCCCCTTTACCTCACCCAGGCGGCTCTGATGGGTGGTACCACCATGGTGATGGCTCTGGTCCTGCCTGAACAACACTGCTCCCTGCTGGATGCCTACGAGAATTGCCGAGCCCTGGCTGACGCTAAGGCGTGCTGTGACTACGCTCTGCATGTTGGGGTGACTTGGTGGGGGCCAAAGGTAAGACCCACAGAGAGGGCAACATGTGAGATGCAGTGCACAGCCATAAAACACTCATATCTTTGTCGTTTCTAAACAGATATCTTTCTTTGTATGTTTTACTCCTCAAGCTTTTCTCCTCGCTGAATGAATAATAAATCAACCAAACCATTTTCATTTCTGGGTGAAATGTGTAATGACCTAGATTAAACCTTACATGAACTAGGTTAATACACATGCTCAGTGGGCACATTAGGCAGATTCTATGAGTCAACGTGTCTCATTTAGCCTTTGGCTTTAATATCTGTGTTGTATCATCTGCTGACTTTATGCCACATCTTATTACATATATTAAAATGTTTAACTCTAGATTGTCTGAACTTATCTGTTAACAACATCCTTGTAATACTATGATGTAATGGCAACTAGGGCTTCAAATAAGTGTTATTGGCAACTAACTGATCAATTATTATGTAAATTAAAGGTCAGGAAATATTTTAAAATGTCCATTTAGAATTCCCAGTGCCTCTAAATGATGTTTTGTGTCTCATTTGTTAGATAAAAACCCAGAGATTTCAGTTTACAGTGATTCAATGATGTGTTATTGATCTCTTATACATAAGCAGTGTTTATAATAACTTACACTTAAGTAATATAAATTGATTAAATGATTTGATGTCTCCTTTCACTGCAGTGTAGTTTAAGTATTTTATTTTACCATATAGTTTCTGTGAATGCATTTTGAGTGAATTAAATACATTTCTATGTGGTGAATGACTGCAATGTGATCTCACTCTGGATGCTCTCCAAGCTCATTTCATGCCCCATATAACAAACACACACACACACACACTAACTCACACACTAAAACACACAGTCTCCCTGCATTACATTAACACTGGCTGATGCTCTCCCCTGTCTGCCTTTGCCGATACAAACCACAACTGTCTCCTTGACCTCTGACCTTTGTCCTGTGATCAGGTGCGCAGCGAGATGGAGACCCTGGTGAGGGAGCATGGCGTTAACTCTTTCCAGATGTTCATGGCCTACAAAGACATGATGATGTTGAGGGACTCAGAGCTCTACCAGACGCTGCAGACCTGTAAGGACATCGGAGCCATCGCTCGTGTCCATGCTGAGAATGGAGAGCTGGTGGCAGAGGTGCACATCAGATAACCAATCACATATTCCTCCATGTTTTACTTTTAATAAGAGATGTTCAGCACAGCCAAAATGACTTTTTATGTCTGTCATAAAAGTTCATTCATTGTGAAAAATATTTTTATGCCTGAAATGATATACACAAGCTATTTTGGCCACTTAATGTAGAAAAATTACAGAAGCTGTGGTCATCTGTATGTGTAAGAAACAGTTTCTGAATTAAACTGAATGTGTGTGTGTTTTGCTAGGGTGCCAAAGAGGCTCTGGATTTGGGCATCAGTGGACCAGAGGGTATTGAGATCAGTCGACCAGAGGAGGTAAATTTACTACACAGGGTATTTCTTGTCGCTCAGTTATTTTTCATTACAGTATTGCATTGCCAGAGAAGTTAAGTGAATTTAAAGCAGTTTGGATTTTCTGTCTTTTTTTTCCCTTTGCTTGAAATGTTAATAATAAAACATAAATGTAAGGGTATTGCTGTTGCTGTGTTTTCATCACTATGAATATTAGAAAGGGAAATTGGAAGCATGACTTTGACAAAACTTTTAGGAATGATGATTTCTGTGGCTCAATTTGTTATTGAAAAACAGTGAGTGGCTGGATGGAGATGATATCGCCAGTTTTACATAGAGATCCCATGATTGGACAGCTCTTTTTACAAAGAACCAAACAATGCAAGCATAATGCCATCCCAGTGTGTGATTTTAGTTAGCATACTGACATTCTGGAAGCAAGAGAGGCATGACAGACATGACCTCTAACACAATACCGTCAGCATTTTATGTCACATAACATACGTGTCGGGCAGCACTTTCTTAGCAATAAGAATGGCATAACATGGCATATGCAATTTACATCCCTGTTATATGGTGGTTGATCTTGTTCTTTGCTCAGAGGGTAAGGAGCTCCTGGACTTCTCCCCAACTTGCAGACATTTTTTTTCAGTTGCTTTTCATCTGTTTTGAGCTAGCTGCTAACTACTACTTACTGCTTTTAAAATCTCTCAGTGGTGGGTCACATTGTTTGCTAGGTCGCACATGTCGCACTTGTCCCGTCTTACCAATTGTCCCTTGTATACGTCAATTTGGCGCCGTTGCTACCTCCACTGCTGGCTTAGGGGCGGAATAGCTTTGTCTCCCCACTCAGTGTTGGTACCTTTTGTACAGAACAGCGAGATGGAATTAAGGCTCAACATTACCACCTTGAACAGGTTGTGTAAAAGAAAGAACTCAACCATGCTGAAGTAATTTAAAAGGTGAAACACAAAGATCCAGCTTTTCTGACTAATTGGTCTAAAGTGAAATGTATGTGAATGTATTCTGACCTTGACCACCCACATATTGTAGATAGAAGTTCATGAAAAGCTCTTAAATATAAATTGAGTGCTTATGAACATTCTCTGTCTTATTTTCTACAGCTGGAGTCTGAGGCTACTCACAGAGCCGTCACCATCGCCAACAGGGTAAACACAAAACCAGATTTCAATATCCAGTGTGTGCAGGTGTCTGTATGTCACAGATTAAACTAATCCACTTGTGATTTCAGGCTCACTGCCCGATCTACCTGGTGAATGTATCCAGTATGGCTGCTGGAGACATGATTGCTGCTGCTAAGATTCAAGGTGAGCTGACTAAAAATACTAGCATGAAAACTGTGACAGTGGTGATGATATGAAGCAGACGATCTTCTTGTGACAAACCACTCTTCTTTCTGTCTCTGCAGGTAAGGTGGTCCACGCAGAGACCACAGTAGCTCATGCCGTGCTGAATGGGATGCAGTATTACCACCAGGACTGGGCTCACGCCGCCGCCCATGTCATTGTCCCTCCTCTCCGCCTCGACCCCAACACCCCCAACTACCTCATGGGCCTGCTGGGAAGGTATGTGTGCAGACAGATAAAAATGTGTCCATAAAATACGGTACTGACTGTAGGAGGTCAATGACATGCACATCCTGTTTTTTTTTTTGTTATTTTTTCTAGTGACACTCTGAGTGTCGTGGCATCAGAGCACCGTCCGTTTACCATCAAGCAGAGAGCTTTGGGCAAGGAGGACTTCACAAAGATCCCTCATGGAGTGGCTGGAGTCCAGGACAGGATGAGTGTCATTTGGGAGAGGGGAGTGGTACGTACACACACACGCACACACACACACACACACACACACACACACACACAGTTTTGAAAATTCATTGGTCAAATATGTTGGAACCCTGTTACATGTTTTCAATGCAGGTTACAGGAAAAATGGATGAGAACCGTTTTGTGGCAGTGACGAGCTCTAACGCCGCGAAGATCTACAACCTGTACCCACGCAAGGGTCGCATCATCCCCGGCGCTGATGCTGATGTGGTGGTCTGGGACCCAGATGCAACAAGGTACGCAGTTGTACCACCAACACAGTAGATGTGTCGCTGTGGCTTAATGTAGTGCAGAACAAACACACTGGTATTGACGGCTCTTCTGTTTGTGCAGGACGATCTCTGTGGGCACTCAGGTGCAGGGAGGGGACTTCAACCTGTATGAGGGATTGCGCTGCCATGGTGTGCCCCTGGTCACCATCAGCCGAGGACGTTTGGTGTGTGAGAACGGCGTGTTCATGTGTGCCGAAGGATCCGGAAAGTTCTACCCTCAACGTACCTTCCCTGACTACCTCTACAAGAAGATGGTGCAGAGGGAAAAGGTGTGCTCACTTTCTATCACTCTGATTACATTATAAAGACAAGTTCCTCAAAAAGTTAAGCAGTTCTGACACCAGGGTTCATGTCATGCTTTGCTGCGTCAGCTGACAGCCAAACTCCTGCAAACACACCCATCATGCTGTGTCTAACTGCACTGATTTGACAGTCTGTATAAAGGATTTAATGCTCCTGCTCTCTCTGCGCGCTGACACTGTTTTTCTGCTGCTGCTGCTGCTGCTGCTGCTGCTGCTGTTGCTGTCTGCAAAAACCTCTTCCACACAGCCACTGCAGGGCTTCTGCTCTGTCTTAGCTTCACTGGATGCTTTAGACTGCTAATGAATGTGAAGTGCTTTTTGATACTTTCTGTGCTGGGAATCAAGTTATTTATATATCCCAGAATGTCAGCTTTGTCTCACTCCATGTTTTTATACTCAGGGCTTGTTACTTGTGAATAATTCATCTGTATATATTTGTGAAATTCAGATTGTACTTGCTGTAGTTTTCTTGTTTTTACTTTTTCTTAGCTGTGCTCACTGTTAGATGTCTAAGTTTAAGTCTTGCAACAGAGATGCAACAACATCTGGGAGCGCACGTACAGAATATTTGGGGTCAGGTTTAGCTGGTCTGCTCATTTTAAATCTAAGCCTGTATCTGTGTATGTGTCTATACTGTATTTACTCTCAACCTCTCACCTCCTCCCTCTCTGTTTCAGACTCAGACTTATAAAGGGGTCGACAGGGATCCCTACTCTGGTGATGTGGCCAAGGTGGTAAACACCATGAAGAAGGAGCTCGGGCTGGGCCCCGTAGACGGAGAGGCGGGCAACAAACCCTGTCCTCGGGCGCACCAGGGAGTTCGAGACCTCCATGAGTCGTCCTTTAGCCTCTCAGGTAGGCTGAAATAAAACTAACATTGTGGTTGTTTGGTAAAAACCTTCATAGCTGTGATTGTGGTGATGATGTTGTTATGTTTTTCTCTAAGGGTCTCAGGTCGATGACCACATCCCGAAGAGGTCCTCAGCCCGGATTCTGGCTCCACCCGGTGGACGCTCCAGTGGTATCTGGTAATCGCTGCTGCCGGAGCTTCACCCGTCCAAGTCTACTTGTTTTGTATAAATCTGCGCAACCAGGAAAACTGCACTGATTTTCAATCACAGGATTTAAAGTTAAGAGAGGAAAATAAATTGAAGCACTCGTCTGTGATTGGTGAAGACTTAACTGATGATCAGTGATCTGCCAAAGTGACTTTTACAAATCTAATTTGTGTTTTAATTAGAGAGACTGACCTGATTAATTATGTGAGAGTGAAGGGCTATCTATGAATTAAAAATGTTTTGCCAAATTCAAGCTGATCATACTAACATTGACAAAGTCTGCTCATCCTCACCCTGCTCGTATCCCGTGAAGAATCGCAAACTAAACTGTGAAAGATCAAAACCAGTACAGTTTTTAATGGTTTGAACCGAAGTGATGTCGACTGAATTATTTGAAAATAGTGAAACTGGATTCAGTGAAATATCTATTATACCCCCGTCACACACACACACACACACACACACACAAACATACAGTACACTGTTGACACCATAGCTTTAGACTCATATGAAGACGTGCGTGGATTCTGTTTGTGATTAATCACCCACTTCGCTCGACTTCCTGCTGCACCGTGGGTTCCCCAGACAGTGTTTTTATTTCCAACGGGTGAACTGTGCTGTGTGGTGATGAAATCCAACTGCTTCAAACACTGTGTGATTTTACAGCTACACTCTCTAAATAGAGTCCGACTCGACCCTATCCATCCTTTTGTTTTCACTGCCTGAAACAACACTCACATATCCCAAAAAACATCCTGCCTCACCTGCAACGTAGCAGGGTCTATAGACTGAGTCACAGAAGTTTAAAACTTGTGGGCCAGTATTGATCCCACAACAGCTCAGTGTAATCTGTCATGAAAAGGTGGTGTCTGTAGACCTTGCAAAGTGCTAGAAGACTGAAGAGAAGTCAGTTTCTTAAAGCAGTCATGAAGAGTATTTGATTTAAAGATCAAAGTGGGGACAACAAGAGGAAAATGCTTTCTGTTACTGCTGCTGATAATACAGATCGTAATATGCTTGCGTGATTTTCATCAATGAAGTTTAACGCAGTGCCTTCTCTTTCGCTGAGGAGATCACTTAGAGCTTTCTGAGTGAAAACAGGAGCTGCTAAAAACACCAGGAGGCCTCATTTATCAAAATGTGTACAAAAGAAACTCTACATTTCAGCGTAAAAAGGCATAGGAAAGACTCAAATCAACTGAAAATAGCATAAAGAGGCTCATTTACATAAAGAAAAAGTGATAAAACATCACTAACAGCTCTCATTTTAGCATCTTTCAGCTCATTGTTTTGGTTTTAAAGTGCACAATTTTACTGTTTTGGTTCACTCTTGCTGCTTTCAGTAACCCTGTTTACAGCAGTAAAGCTCTGATGAACTTGTCGTATGCTGCCTTTCCAGCACCGAAAACAGATAAATAGACAAAGTGAGTCAATAGCCAGTGAGAAGAATGGAACATCAGCTGCTAAAGAGACATGAGTTTTCTGTCAGAAGCTGGTGGAAGACCAAAACAGTTAGAAGGAGAGTGAATATTGGACTTTGATTCATCAAGTCGCCATCAATGCAGCTTTAATGACTATTGTAAGGACTATTTCATTTGGAAAAAGTAGCAGCTTTGAGAGAAATGGACAAATAGCAGAGACAGAGAGGTTTAAACAAGTGGCTTTCTTTAAGAACAAGAATGCTGTTTGATTTAAATGAAACTCATCTGAAAAGAACGATAATCCTGAGTATAAATTGTCCAATCGTAGGACATCTAATTTGGCAAGTGGTTTATCTGTGACTACACTTGTCTCCCACCAGGGGCTTATTACATACTCATGAACATTAGTAGTTTTAAATGTTCGCATATCATCAAGCACAAAAAGAATCTGATAAAACAGAGTCTCTGTGTGGAAACGAGTGTTTAATGTACAAAACTGTCCGTATGCACAAGTGATAAATGAGGCCACAGAATGTCAACAGAAGGCCAAGTAAGTAATCAAGAGAAGCTATGTTATGTTGTTGATTTTCAGCAGCATCTCGTGGGCCATATCTTGAAAGTGAGCTTCCTGTTTGTGGGAAAATAAAAGGGATTGGTATCAGAGCAGTGAGTCTCCACAGAGCAGGACGATTGAGCTGCACAGGCTAAAGGAAACCCCACTGATCCTCTCACCTCCTGACGATGTCTCATTCCTGCCTATCAGTATTATATTTATACATGAACACGTCTTCTCGTCTGTGAACTATATATTTAGTATGTTTGTTCTGTTTTTTTAGTTGAAAGAATAAATGTGCCAATGTGAATCACCCATGCCACACCCATGCATGATGAGCACCACACAGAGGCGGAGGAGGGGTGAACTCTCCCCACAGGCTCACAACAACTGGTGCTGTTTTTTACTCTTACCAACAACAACATTGTTTTATCGTTGGATGGTTTTGTTGTTTTGAAGGCACTGTGACTGGTCAGTGGCTGTGCGTGTTTGTAGATTCTTGTTGTGTTGGACAGTGAACCTGTTGAATCTGTAAGTGGCTGCTTGTTTCTTACCACGAATAACAGCAAAAGAATAAAGTGAGAAAAAACACATCTTGATTCTTCCTGTGTGTCAATGGTTTTTACTGAAATGCCTCAAAAGCTTTGTGGTCACAGTTGTACTATTTATAAAAAAGAAAAAAGTACAATTTAGCCAAAAATTAAAGGTGCAGTGTAGCATTTAGTGCCATCTAGTGGTGAGGTTGCAGATTGCACCCAACTGAAACTTCTCCCATGTGTCAGTTGTGTGGGAGAACTAATGTGGCTGACACGAAAACACAAATGGCTCTGTTTAAAGTCAGTGTTTGATTTGTCCATTCTGGGCTTCTTCAGTGAAGGGTGGAGGACCAGCTCCATATGTAAATATAAACTGCATATTTTAAGGTAACAAAAACACAATGATTTGAGGTGATTATAAACCAATGAAAACATAATTATTCATATTATTATTCTGTTTCTGCTAATATGTGCTGCAAAATCCTACACAGTGGACCTTCAATTAAGCAACTAATCAGTTTACAGTTACAATCGAAAAAGGCAATATAATAATATAAAACCTATTACAAATTACAAGCAATAAAAATCTTAAAGGTTGCATGAAAACAAAAATTGTGACCAGACAATGAAGGAAGAAACCATTTATTATGTGTCACATACAAAAAATATACTAAAGCTTGAGTTGTCTAAATGTTTATCTTACATATAAGACCATGCAAACCTGTACAGATTCTAACCAAAATCCTTTTTAAACCCATGGGACAAACTCACTTCCTTGTACGAAATCTCAGTGCTAGCTGGATGAAGCAATTGATAGCTTCATTTAGTTTTATGTAATCAGGCTGCACCCAGGATGACCTGCCATAAAATATATAGCAGGCTTGGATCACATTGGACGGCAAACTACATTTATGTGACTCTTAGTTACTAGTTTACTTTTACATATATAAAACTCATCTACCCAGTAGTATAGGCTTCTACTTCACTTAAAGATCCTAGGCAACAGGGGCGTAAACATGGACAGTGTAGGCGGTGCAGATGCACTGGGACCCATGAGGTGCAAGGGCCCGTAGAGAGAGTGGGCCCTCCAGTAACGTGTTGGGTGGAGAATGGGCCCTCATGAGAGACTGTCACCTTTGAAATAAGCCTGTGTTAAAAGATGAACTCTCATCAAATTAAAATTGGTGCCATATGCTATATATGCTCTCAAAAAGGCCAACACATCATCCCAATCTTTTTTTTTTGTAAAAAAGTCAGTAGCATCTATAAAAAAAATAATTGCTTATTCTACTATTATTAAACTAACATTATTTTACTACTTGTCCTAATATTACAGTGTATTGCAGCTCTGCCTGTGGATTGTCCAAATCATGTTGCTGTACCCCAGCAGAGGCTGTTACTCAACTGCTGTGGATACATACAATCAGTGTCAGACACTTTTCTGTCTCCATGTCATTACTTTCAAATGTATTAAAAGGTGGAACACTAGAATATGAGTGTTATGTAAGAGATATCACTGTTGATAAGTGTAAGTAAGCCTTAAAAATTGTCATAAAAGTCATGATGTAAGTCATAAAAAGGTCATAGTGTGTGCACTTTCCCTGCATGGCCCTCAATAAAATGCTGGCAAGCTAAAATGGCACTCAGTGATATGAAACTTTGAGAACACCTGCTCTAAGATTTTTGTCTCGAAATGCTCTAAAATTATCCGTTTTGCTGTTCAGTCTCTAAAAATTATCCTGGGGGAATTCCCGACTCTCCTCGTGGGAGAAGGTGTAGGTTAAATACGTGATTACGCCCCTGTCAGGATCTGAATACTTTCCCCAGCTCAGCATGGGCCGCAGTCGTACCTTCTCCCCATCATGTCCGCCCACGGGGACACCAGTTTCATCAAAAACAATGTGAAACGCCTGCAACTGCCCCGCGCATGCGCACTGCGCCAGCGGCTTAGGTGGGAACGCAGTCTCGCGCAGCTTGCTGAGGCAACAGTCGGGGTTATAGCAACGGAAAAGCCCATCATCACAGACAACGGGACGGCTGTGAGAGGGGCAGTGTCGCACTTCAGTGAGTATTATTAACTCGTCTTTACTCAAAATGTCTTTCTTTACGTTTCAAATCAGTTAATTTAACGGCTTGTTTCATTTACGCCCCACATAAATACTTGTGTCGTCCCGTGGCTGACAGTTATTCTAATGTGCGTGTGTGCCATCGCAAAGGCCTTCAGAGGAGGGGGACGGTAGGCTGAAACAAAAAGTCGCGTTTCAGTTACACTTAAGTGTATTTCGAGTTAGCTAATGTCGCTACGGTGAAATTAAACCAGGTGGAAAGTCTTTAAATTCAGCAACCAGCAGCCAGCGGCGACGGACGCTAGCAGTGTTAGCTGGGGGCTAGCAGCGTTACAGTGCAGTCACGCAGTGGCAGCAGTGCCTGTCGCACCGACCGCAGCTGTAACGTCAACTGTCAAAACACTCCGGTTGAGCCGTGAAACTGACCGTCACCGGGCTCTGGAGTTAGTCATTAACACACAAGGGGGGTTACATCTGTCATAACGTACTTTTATAACGGTTAGACCTCATTATATCTGATGAAGATAAGAATAAGCATCATAACGTGCAATAACTGTCAACCTAAGGCTATTTAGCTGGTGGTCAGAGTCCCTTTAAATGGTGATACAATCATGTTTGGACAGACTCTCTCAGATTCTCTATAACCAGTAAGGTAAAGGAAGCACACTTCAATATACTGCATAAATTTCATCAGTTACTTATGCTATATATTAAGATATTTATGCTATATGCACATTTTGGAAATCTGAAATAGATCAGTTGTAAACTAACTGAGCTAACTCAGTCGGGTGCAACGTTACCTTTAGATTTTTTAATACATATATATACAATCATTACAACTTTATGACATAATTTGCAATATTATGGACATAATTACTGAACATTTTTGAATGAAACATATGCACTTACCTGTACTTGAAATTTGATATTGTATAACTTACATACACTCACCATGACACAACTTGGGATATGAGTAACATTAGATCCTTATGTAGACCTTAATAATGTGTGTATTTTGTATTTTGGTGGATTCTATGTATCTACTTATTGATATTTTTATGTTTGAACTCTTTATATATTGAATTTTTGCCTACTTTGCGCTGTAACTGCTGCACAAAAATTTCCTTGAAGATAAAAATACAGCTCTGTCTTATCTTACATCATTTTATTTTTGTGTCTTCATACTAATAACACAGCTGTTTATGACTATTAACTGTCTTTGTCTGCTTGGAAACGACCATATTCATAAATGAAGACATACAATGTGGCCAGATAATATGAAAAAAATCTAAACTGTTAAACAAAAATATTATTATTATTATTATTATTATTATTATTCATGAAATTAATTCTTTATAATGTCAAATATAATGTTAAATGTCAATAAATTGTAATCCTGGAGCTTTTTTTCTGTGTATATGTGCAGAAGTGTGTCTGTGATTTTCCCTGTTCTGCTTGTTTGATTTAGCAGCTTTACAATATGAATAGCCTACTGCAGTATGGCAGCAATACAAGAAGTATGTTAATGTTTTGACCCATCAGATTCTTCAATTTTTATCAAACTTCATCACACACTTTATTTTGATAGCAATTGTTATCAACATGGTGACTCTTCAGTATATAGGTAGGGCCACAAAATGTTATTTAGACCTCATCTGCAATTAACAACTAACAGTTATTTTATTAATTGCCTCCTAGATTCATTGTTTTATCTATGAAATGTCACCATATTCAGTTTAATTCCACAGAAGTCTGTGGGGAAACTATTACAGACATTTACATCTGAGAAGCTATAAGTAGATCCTTTGTCATTTTCACTTTAGATATCTAGCATGTCATTGATTTGATTATCAAAATAGTTACCAGAACACTCTCTGTCAGTTAGCTAGTAGACTAACTGTTTCAGCTCCAGTTACAGGTGCACTGC
Organism: Epinephelus fuscoguttatus; assembly: GCF_011397635.1. Lineage (NCBI taxonomy): Eukaryota > Metazoa > Chordata > Actinopteri > Perciformes > Serranidae > Epinephelus > Epinephelus fuscoguttatus. The sequence goes on from NC_064762.1 coordinate 26,759,186, forward strand.
AAATAACATACACAGGTGAATACAACTGCCACATACCATAAAAGAGAAAAAAAAACAATGCCTGGTTAAGATGCTAAAAGCAGGTAAGAGTTTCCAAAAATACCTAAAACAACCTTAAAAAGAGTTCAGATCCCTTAAAAATGGTCTTGAATAAACCAAAAATAATCAACACTGACAGTATCAAGCCAGATGTAACAGTTCAATAACAGCCATAGATGTTTGGATTTAATGCACCTATTTTTAAGGAAAGAGAAAGCGTTTAAGAATTACACGTTATTATTACGACAGACTTGTGTTTTAATCAGGAGCTAGATGCATATAAACAAGTGCTGTGCTGTGTTGAAGATCTGGAGAACCTTCTGGAAACGGGATCTGTCAGTTGGGAAAGTCCAGGTTTAGGGTTACACTCTTACATTCAGGTCTAGTCAATCATCTTTTTATAAAATCACTGACACACCAAGCAGGTTTTGCATGTCTGTTAGACACTTTTCTTAAGATAAACTAATAATTATTTTAATTATAAATATATTTATCAATTGTGTGGTCTTTAACAAACAAGAACATTCCCTTTAAAAGTTCCCAGAGTCCTCAGTGATGTCTTCAAACGTCTTGTCTTGTCTGAGCAACTGTGCAAAACCCAAAGAGATTAATTTCATTGTCATTTTAGAAACACAAGAGTAGGAAACATTTAGCAGCTGGAACAGCATATTTCTTTCTCATGTTTGTTTTGACACTTGTTTGACCCTTACTCATAAGTATTTAACTAAAAAGTAAGCTAACAGTTAATAGCCAGTGGTTGTATTGTTGCTGGTACTCTGTTTAAATCTGTTAATAATGGACTGTTTGTCTTCAACACATCTAAAAAGGTCTTCGTGAACAGATAGGTGTTTGTTCTTATCTGCACAGTTTGTCTCCTATGTGGACAAGACCGCCAGGGAGCACAATAGACTCTTAAATAAACCTTCAGTGACTAATTTGTAGTCTTAAATGAGTGAAAATAGATTTCAGCGCTAAAAGGAGACAGTGGTATAACCTGCAGCTTCACCAGCCATAGCCAAATCAGCAGCATCTTCCTGGTGTGCCGTGTTCAGTTCACAGGAAATGCTTTGTTATTGTTGGATCTTTCCTTATCTCAGTCTGCCATGTGATGAATCGCTGTTGTACAGTTTTTTTTATTCCTGCTGGATCCCTTTGCTGGTGATCTCAGCTGCCTTTATACACCATGATGAGTGACAGCGTGTTTGACCTGGGCTAAAGGGATTTACTGAAGCAGAGATTAGTGACCCAGTGAGTGAACTAGTGACTGACTGCTAGTTTATCTGTGGCGTTTCCCTCTGTGACCTTGTGGAGGAGCTCTTGAGCAGGACACTAAACTGTTTAGGCAGTTCAATAGAAGTGCAGGTGAAGAGGAAATAAAATTAGCATCACTAATATCTCACATTTAACTGCTTTCTGTCTCCAGGTCTTCTGTAAGGTGGTCCACCACAACCTGATTTGAACGGTTCACACCAACACACACCCAGCGCAGGTGAGTAAAGTGTGTGTTTGTTTTGGTATATGTTTTGGCCTTCCGGCAGATGATTCTCACCCTTTAGGCAGGACACCTTATTTAATAGGAGATCACTAGCACAATTACTTAAGTGTCTTACATTTGCAAGATAATAATAGTGACATTTAACTTCAGTTTAATGTCGCTGCTCTGATCCTGCTACATTGATTTGAATGGGAATATTTCCATCTTCAAAAAGAATGTTTATTAAAAGGTTTATTTTCTATAAATACTTTGTTTCCTGTCACAATTGAGCAATTCTTTAATAACTCTGTTACTGTTTTATCTTAATTTGTGGAAATATTTGTGTCACATGATCGCCACAGATTTAGTAATGTTACAGTACAGAATTATAAACTTTTTTCTTCCTGGCAGTGTCTCCTCTAATGCAGTTTTTTCCTTCTGCTCAGCCATCCTGACCTCTGAGCTTCCCTTACTTATCACATTTGGTGATGCAAAAGATGCAAAGCTACAAATTAAAGATGGAGACATATGGGCTGCACAAATATGCCACAAAAAGAAGGACTGATTAAATAACAAACTGGAAAGAATTGACTCAAAACGTGTCATATTATAGTGAAGAACATTTTTTTTTTTTAGATATTTTTTGGGGCTTTTTAGCCTTTAATGGATAGGACAGAAAAGCGTGAAAGGGGGAGAGAGAGAGGGAGTGACATGCAGCAAAGGGCCACAGGCTGGAGTCGAACCCGGGCCGCTGCAGCAACAGCCTTGTACACGGGGTGCCTGCTCTACCACTAAGCCACCGGCGCCCCAGTGAAGAACATTTTAAACAATATATGCACATATTCTTGTTTATGTAGAGTAAAGTAGTTGTAAGTCGTTTCTACACTTTTTTTTATCTTAAGTTCACAACTAAAGCTGCATAGATAATTAAACTGTTAACTATAAGTATCCATCAGCCTTCAGAATTCTATCATTCAGCTGTTTCATGTAATGTGTTTGTTTGTTTTTGTGTGTGTGCAAAGCAGGAGGATGGCGGTGAATGTCTACTCCACCTCTATGACCATAGAGAACCTGAGTCGCCATGACATGTTGGCATGGGTCAACGACTCTCTGCAGCTCACGTACACAAAGATCGAGCAACTCTGTTCTGGTAAAAAGACACATTTTTTTATGTCAACCTTGTGATTAAATTCAATGTGTATATCTAGCTCTGAAAGTAAATATGTGGGGTTTTTTTTTCATAGGTGCTGCGTACTGTCAGTTCATGGACATGCTGTTTCCAGGGTGCATATTAATGAAGAAAGTCAAATTCAATGCTAAACTGGAACATGAATACATCCATAACTTCAAGGTCTTACAGGCGTCATTCAAGAGAATGAATGTGGACAAGGTGAGAACACACACACACACACACACACACACACACACACACACACACTCACACAAACACACTCATAAACATGCACACATGCAGACCAGATTCGATTTGTCCCCCTGGGTTAACAGAGTTGTTGACATATGAAAGGTGACATAAAATACATCAAGGAAAGATCGTTATTGATCTTTCTTTACACTGAAGCTCTCTTGTCAAAGACACCCCTGACAGCACATACTGCATACTGGAGTTGTGGAGCAATACTGGATCAATTCTGTTGCCTTTAATAAAGTTAAAATTATATTATCTTATGTTAATTATTTTTTTAGGTATGCCTGCCTTTATTTTGACAGTAATAAGGGGAGTTGTAGGAGGTGTCACATGCAGCAACAGTCACTTAAACAGGAGATGTGATTACATGGTCAGCATCTTAAACATGGCCACTGGGGCACCCCAAAATAATAGTATAATAATCGATGATAATAGCAATTACTTTATCTATATAGCACCTTTAAAACAGTTGACAAAGGGCTTTGATAAACAAGTCAAAGCGGAAGCAAGAGACCCCAGAAGCAATATAACAAGAGAAGACACAAAAACAAATTAAAGACAAGACAGATGATTACCAGAAATAAAGATAAAAACAATAAAAACATATCAGTTCAAGTCAATACAATAAAAAGAATAAAATCAATAAACACAAAATAATAAGAAGAACAATAGGGGTAATCAAGAGAGAATTAAAAGGTAAATAAAATGATGACATCACATAAAAACAATTTTTTAAAAAAAGGGTTTTAAGAAGGGTTTTAAAAGAGGTCACTGATTCTGCAAGCCTCATTTCTTAAGCCGAGTGGCCCCTGATGGCAAAAGCACGGTCACCTTTAGATTTGAGCCTCATCTTTATAACGCCAGAAGGGCACCGTCTGTGGATCTAAGGCTGCGAACTGACTTATATGGGGTCAACATTTCCACCATCGAGCTGGGGGGTCTGACCCAGATGTGCTGCCAGGATTGGGGGGATGTCATCTGTTAAAACAAGTGAGAAGGCAAGCTGCTGTGTTCTAAATTATGATAAAGAAGAACTATTTATCATGTTATCCCCAACTTTCATCATTGGATTTTGTAATTTCATACAGTGACATTTTGATCACAGTAGTGTTTTTCAGGTATTAGTATTTGTTTTAGATCCATACGCAGGTCTTTTTGCTGTTTACAAAACCAATATCCAGACGATATCGACCCCTCAGCTCATCTCTCTCTCCATCTTCTGCTGTGTCTCCCTCAGATCATCCCCGTAGAGAGGCTGGTGAAGGGGAAGTTCCAGGACAACTTTGAGTTCCTCCAGTGGTTTAAGAAGTTTTTCGACGCCAACTATGACGGGAAAGAATACGACCCTCTGATGTCACGGCAGGGCCAGGAGGGAACGCCGCCTCCACCTAACCCAGGTACAAGACACACACACACACACACACACACACACACATATACATTCGTCACCATCAGCTGTGTGTGAACTCAAAGGCTTCATTTCATTGCTCTCACCTCTTCATGCAAACACATCCTCACCTCTAACCCAGGTGAACCCATTGTCCACAAACCTAAAAGACCCTCTCGTTCAGGTAACACCCCCTGCATTGAGCGTGTGTGTGTGTGTGTGTCAAGCTTGCAGAGTTTCTTACCTTCATTCAAACTGTGTTACTTTGTTTATGGATTTGTTTATTGTATCTGGGTCAAAATCTACACTACACAAACATTGCTAGCAATGATGGGAAGCAAATGTTTTGCAGTAAACGGGCTGCAACCTGGTAAAGGTGGCTAAAATACCTTTTTGACGTCCACACAGAACATTGCTTAGCTTCTGTGGACATACTCCTTCCTGCTTATCCAAACTGGGAGTGTGCTGACAGACATGTACTGTCTGGAATACACTGACTATGAATGAGTAACCCATACAACACCACTTCAAAAAATCCAAAGCATCCCTTTAAGATAACAAAACAAAGCACACTACAAAGTCATCCTAATAAGGCTGAATCTTTGCGTGGTTGTGCATGTTTGTGTGTTATCTTTTGTACTTTTATCTTTGTGAAAAAAAATCACTTTTTGTAAAGGCCTTGATGCAGAGGACGTTTTTGCTGAGCAAGGACAATTTTGCCTGTCCTCATTTTTTGTAGGGGCTTGTCGACATTTAGGACCCTAGGCTTTAAGGTTTTAAGCTCAGAATTCGGATCAGGTTAGGGTAAGAGTTTGGGTTATTTTAAGTTTCCACTTGCAGTGAAAGCAGGAGGTCAGCAGCACAACAACAATAGCTGTAAGTTTTTTTCTCATCGTCTGCACTGCATCTGTTCAGCCAAGATACTTCTGTGTATTCAGAAGTGTCTGACAGAGCTTGCAGCCAAATATGCAGTTGTGTACTTAGTAAGAGAGACCCAAAGCATTCTCATTTACGCATATATAGTGCAAGTAAAGCATGAGCTATTACAAACCCAGTGTAGACAGCTGCATTGGTTAAAATGAAGCAAATCTGTTACCTCAGACAGACTAACGGCTGACTGAAAAGCCTGATGCAGCCTAAACACCCATCCAAACGAGTGCGGATGTAAACGCGTGTGTGTTTGTGTCCCTCAGGCCCCATGAGAACATCTCCCACAGCACCCAAGACTGTTCCCACCCCCCAGAGGCAGATCAACGTAGCAGCAGCCCGCAGGACCACTCCCATGACCCGCAATGGAGGAGACGCTGAGCTCATAGAGCTCAACCAGCAGGTACCAACTGCTATGATCTGTTAGGCCATTTTTAGTTTCAGACCAAGACACCTCACCAAGGTTCCAGGTTACCAGCTTCTCTGTACAGGTCTCACATTAAATTGCATGACTGATAGTACCCTCCAGTGTTCATGAGGTTTCTCAAAATTGCACCACGACACTCGTTTCACGCTAAGAGCCTTTTGTAGCACAAGCAGCATCATATTGAGAATACCAAATGGGTCTCAGTAGGCCCAGCACTGCTCTGTCATAATGAAATAACAAGACAAGGTCACTTTGCCCGGTCTGTCAGAACTGGCTTAAGATATTCTCACATTGTTACGGGCTGTTGATTATTTCAAGTCTGGTAACTAAATGATATATTAAGTAGCTTATCAACAATTAAGAAATCTGAGTGCTTTTAAAGCTTTATTTGATGCTGCAATACAACACTCGCCCTTCCAAAGACACTTTTTACCTGATGTTTGTCCTCAAATCAACTTTGTATCGCTATTTCTATTCTCCCTAATTTCTTTTTTATGTATCTTAATTACAGTAACCCTTGTGCTGTTTATCTGTTTTTGGTATATATTTATCCCATACTCACACGCTGCTTGACCTGCCTCTCTCTGCTTATAGCTGCTGGACATGAAGCTGACCGTAGACGGACTGGAGAAGGAGAGGGACTTCTACTTCGGAAAGCTGAGAGACATTGAGCTCATCTGCCAGGAAAGTGAAAGTGAAAACCCAATCCTCAGCAAAATCATAGATGTACTGTACGCTACAGAGGTAAGCACAGTCAAATCACACAAATGGAGCACATGCATGCACAGAGTGTGTGTACTTGTCATTGTTGTCATCACTTACTCATTAGTGTGCGCTGGAAAATACATTGAAACATATTTCATAGTCACTTACGAAAAGTAGTAACACTCTTCACACCAGTAAGATGATGAGTTACTGTACTTCACAGTACATTCAACCTGAACCCAATACCAGATTCATACCATAATCAATACATTTATGTAGACAAGAAATCAGGTTGCACAGGTAATCTGAGAACACGTTTCCAAATTCAGGAAGAGAGTTCAGTGTGGCAAACAAACTTATTTATACTTCTAGAGGCAACTTATTCCACCGTATTCCTAGCCTTCATGATACCTTTTGTGAGTTATTACTCTTTCCTATTACTCTTACTCTTTCCTGGAGTGATTGTAAATTAAAACATTAGGAACACACCACCTCTTATACCTCAGACGGGACAACATGAACATACCTCTGCCATCTCTCTCAGCCTTCTTACAGCACTGGTTATCTTGCTTTTTAACCAAGCTTGTTTGTAATTAGCTTGCCTTGTTCTGGTAACATATTGTCAAATTTAACAGAGCCCGAGTGAGCTTATGTTAAACATCTACTTCTAAAAGATGATTGTTATTTCTTACGACTCATAAACAGACACTAACACATTTGGCAACATTTAACATAATTCATTATCAGTTTAAGCGCCATGTAAAGTGAATAAACGTGATGTTGCACAGCTAATCCCTGCTGGTCTGCCTTAATGAGAGTTTACACATTTTTACAGCTGCTGAATTAATGAAGCGGAGTTCTTCTGAGTGGAACATAATGCTGAATTTAGCAGCAGACCTCAGTAATATCAGTAATATATATGTAGTAGAATAAATAATTTAAGGCATTCATTTCATATGATATAAAAGAAGTGCCACAATTCAGTAATACATTTTCAGCCTAGATGACTCAACACATAACTCAAGGTGTGGTGCTGAGATAAAATTGTGACAGGTACATTTCTACTGTTGGTTGAGAATGAAGTCAGACAGGGAAAGGAGGCTGGAGGCATTATGTTTTCTGTGTTGTCTATCCAAATATACATCCCAGTCTCAAGAATGCCTCGAGGGATTTTTTTCAAATTTGGCACAAACATTCACTTGGACTCAAAAATTAAGTGATTAGAATTTGGTGGTCAAAGGTCAAGATCACAGTGACCTCATAAAACATATTTGTTCTGGGCGCATGGTTATTAGTACAGTGGCAGACAGTGAAACAGGTACCAGAGCTTTGCGAAGCATTTTATAAAACAGACAAACAGAAATTTTATCATCGTGAAACATACTTCAAAGTCACCAGAAACAACATAAAACTCACAAAAGTCATCTCCACTGTTCCGACAATTGCCAGCTCAGGTTTAAGATGCTCAAAATCCTCAAAAAAAACCCAAATGTTATGATTTCTCATGCTGATACACACTGACCTCAGCCTTCTCTTGCAGGAAGGGTTCGCACCTCCAGATGAGGATGAAATTGACGAAGGGGCACATGGAGACCAGGAGGAGTTCTGAACTCTTTTCCCTCTCTTTGTCATCCTCCCCTCACCTCTCACCCTTTAAGCTACCTGATAATTACTGTCACAATACCCCTCTTTCCCCCTTTATTTTATTTTTTACAACCTTCCCTTACTACCCCCATCTTGTCTGCGGCTGTCCATATCCATGACGACTTTGTTGCACAGCCTCGCTTCCCAAACTCTTACTAGCAAAGGACACTTAACCCAGACCTGTCTGGACTAGAGCCCAGCAGCCTGGCTTGGTTTACTGGACGTATTCTGACCTGTTACCCGAGGAGACAGCTCCACTGCGGGGCTGGTTTAGCCTGCTAGAATGGTTTATGGTTAATAGCAATGAGATTACAGGGATCCCGCACTGACAGTCGGAAGCCAACAGTGCTATCTGTCTGTCTCTAAGAGGCATGTCACTTTCTCTCACCATGCACTTTGATTGGTGACCACACGGACGCACACATGCATCAGGGTTCTCTGCAGAGTTTATATATGAAACCCACAATGTTTCCACACAATGTGACCAATTAAAGGATATATTGGCTGTTAATTTCACAAGGTGAGATTATAAAATACGCCCCATAGGGGAGAGGCCTGCACAAGTACTTCAAGCATATTTCATATTGTGACACATGTGAACGTATATTTAGCCCCCGGGACATATCACAGACTTTGAACTGCTCACATGTACATGCATAGAGAAGTCATCATTCCCAGGTGAAGATGTCTGCTTTTACTCATCGTATCCCACCAGACGGGGTTTGCTAATGACTTATTTTGACAGCTTGTTAATGAGATAGCATGATATATTTATGTTTTTATTTATTTGTCTTTTTTTAAAATCTGCTCTATACAGTTTCTGAGAAAAAAGAATTGTGGTTTTGGATTTGGATAAATTGAAGGTCTTGCACTAAATGTAGCGAAACAAACCGACTGAAATGATCCAAAATGCCAACATACAGTGAAGATACAGGTAGATGCAATTTTATACTTTGTAGATTTGTTTTAAAGAGGCTTGTTTTTTATTTGCATTGAATTCCTCAATGGCCAAGTTGGAGGCGTCAGTGTAAGAGTTATTTATCTGGCTTTGAATTCTATGAATGAACAAATGTAAAACATTAAAAAAAAAAAGTAAGACACTACAGACAGACACTACTAAATACTAATGTTTGACTGTGTTAATTGAGTTAAACATTTTAGCTGCTATCATTATTCTGTTGCCGTATTTAATTGAGTTTTGTTGCAACGCGTTAAAAACACCACAGTGGCTGCCAAGGAACTACTGTTGTGGTTTACTGTGATGGACAGCCAGACTGAGTGTGATTGACAGTAGTTGAACCAGTCGGAGAGAACAAAACATCAGACCCTCTCTCACCGTTTGTTGCCATGGCAGCCATGTGATAAACTTGCATCATTTGGAGTTACTGCTAGAATGAAATAAAGCTCTGATGTTCAAGAAAAGTCACAAACCATTTGTTGTGTGTGCTCATGTCTTTGTCTAGTTCTTATTAACCGTGTGAATCACATCGCTAACACACACTTACACTGTAACAGGAATGTCGAGAAATGATTTGCACTTGAAAACATATTTGGGGACTAAGAGAGAGCTGTAACGGCAAGGAAACAAAAGTGTAATTGATTTGCTTAAGATTAACATTTTGACCCAGTAGGATGTCCACTGTGGTCAGTGGTTAAGCTTCCACTCATATTTAACAGAAGAGCTCTTGAGAGAGATCCAGGAGGTTTGTGCCAAACACTAAGTGACTCATTTGAGCGACACTAAGTACCTCTTCTGAGAGACACTGCAGCCAGAACTCACCGTCTGTTCCACAGACGGCAGCCAGACAGATAACTGCAGCCGGCCCAATGGTTTAACTGGTCCTGGCACTTGTCGAAGGTGGAGCCAAATGCAGAGAGCTTACAGGAATGAGATGATACATTTCTGGTGTACTCAGGAGTTTGGGGTAAATATATAAGCCTGATTTTGCACTCTCAATGGCCAGCATGTTTGGAAGCACATCTGTGAGAGCAGCTGTTCAACAATGAAGAACATCAGGTCAAAATATAGAAACAAAATGACAGATAAAGCTGCAGATTGACAGCACAAACATTGACATTCAGTTAATGGTACATCAGCAGGAGAGGCTACAAGCATCCCAAAACAACATTTTACTTTTTCACCTGTGGGTAAAGGTCAATGGCTTTATACATACATGCATGCTTTAAAACATGTCATGGGACAACAGAATAGAAATGCACTGAAATATATCACTCAGCTATGTCAAAGTTGTGTTTCTGTGTTAAGCTCGTTTAATGAATAGGAGCATTACTAAATGTATTTGAATGTGGAAAATAGAAATGCTGGTATGCTAAACTCGATTACAGAATATATTTTGTTTTATTTTTCATTAGATTAGTAGCTATAATTGGCTAATTGAGTGACAGGGTTACAGGAAGTCCTACTCATAACAGTGTACAGTCACAACCTGGCCATCTGGTAATGAGTATAACATTTTTGTGGCCCTCTCTAGCATCACAGTTGCCCATCCTTGATTTAAGATACTTGTAATAAAAACTTACAGGTGCAGGGTGGGACTCAGGCTGTCTGAAGGGCAGGAGTAAGAGAAATAAAAAAGGCACCAGCATGTGGAAGGCTCTCTAGCATGTAGGGCAGCCTATGTGGCACTGCATTGTGTTTCGTCCATCGTAAAGCCACCCATTAGGTCACTGCATCTTGTTTTATTCATGGAAAGGGCATCATAGAGGGCACTTTATCATGTCTTTTCTCTACCAGAATGGCCATCTAGAAGGCTCTATATCATGTTTTCTTCTTCTGAGGGATTAGGACACTGCATCACATTTCCTCCATTGGAAGGGAGGGCACTTCATCACTCAACTATGAGGAAGGGCACCCTTGAGGGCACTTCATCATGTTTTCTTAATGTCATGGCATGCTAAAAGGCACTGCATCACATTCTCTCTACTGGAAGGGCACCCTGGTGGGCACTTCATCATGTTTTCTCCACTGGAAGGTCACTCTGGAGAGCACTATCACGTTTTTTCTCTTAGAGGGGTATTCTAGAGGGCACCTCATCATGTTATCTCTACTGGAAGGGCACCCTAAAGGCACTTCAACAGGACTAGAATGGCACCCTGGTGGGCACTGTATAACATTTTCTCCACTGGAGGGGCACCCTAGAGGGTACTCAATCACATTTTCTCTGTTAGAAGGTCACTATGGAGTGCACTTTATTAAGCTTTCTGCACTGGAAAGGCACTCTTGAGGGCTTTTATCATGTTTTCTTAATTTTATGGCACACTAAAGAGCATTGCATCACATTCTCTCTACTGGGAGGCCACCCTAGAGGGTACTCATTGATGTTTTCTCCACTTATAGGGCACCCTTGAGGGTACTCATATATGTTTTCTCCACTGAAAGGTCACTCTGGAGAGCACTTTATTAAGTTTTCTCCACTGGAAGTACACCCTGTTAGGCACTTTGTCACAATTTCTTCACCGGAAGGCCACTCTGGGGGACTCTTTATCATGTTTTCTTAATTCAAGGGCACCCTACAGGGCACTTCATCACATTTTCTCCACTGGAAGGCCACTCTGGTAGGCACTTCATCACATTTTCTGCACTGGAAGGTCACTCTGGAGGGCTCTTTATCACGTTTTTACCACTGGAGGGGCACTCTATCATGTTTTATCTACCATAGGGGCATCCATGGGGGCACTCTAGCTGCAGTTTGCTCCAACATGGGGTCACCAAGTGGGACAGTCCCCCCCTGTGCTGGCTAATTGAATGATATGGTTACAGTAGACTGTCCTACTGGTGAAACTGTACAGTAATAATCTTCCTCAGGTGGTGAGGGTAACTTATTGCGGATCTCGATCATCAAAATTGCTCATTCATGATTTAAGATACACAGTATTTTAATAAAAACACAGACTTGTATTAAATTGAAAGTAACGGTTCAAACACATCACATCTGTGACGTCATGCCGACAAAGAGACGTGGCACGCGGACCGACGGTTAAATGTGTTGGAGCAGTTCAGAGCGAGTCGTCCTGTTTCATTCAGCAGCAGGGAGGAAGGCGGCAGGAAGACACGGTACCCCGACCTAAGTAACACCCCAATCTGGACCAGAGACATGGCTTCGAATAATGGCTCCGTCGGCAAATGGGAGGTAGTGAAGAAAGGGAAGAAGAATAACAGCAGCAGCGCAGGAGCAGCGAAGAACACGAGTGACAAGAAACCCGGCAGCGGGGGAAGGAAAGCCCTGGGCGAATCTAACCAGCCGTCCAGACGTAAGTGGCCCTGCTAGCTGCTCCGTGACCCATTTACCCCACTTCAAAAGTTCAAATGAAGGGAAAAGGAGCTACCTGTGTGTCTGTTTAACGAGCTAAATTATCTCTTTTAATTTTAACTTTTCGCCGTCTTAACGGTAGTGGTGGCAGCGTTTGTACTGGACACGAAGACGGCTTGTAGCTGTCACCTGATTTGACAAGCTAGCTATTGTAGCATAGCATCGCGCAGCAACGCGACTTCCTGCGCTACTTCCTAATTATTTGTAGTCCCGTTTGGTGTTGTCTCAGTTCAGCTAAGTGCTCATACGTAAGCTCCTCTACTGATACATTTATTCCAAAATGAAAGCCATTGGGCATTTCAGCTCAATGTACTCCTTGCCACACACAGCGAGAATGAATTGCTAGCTTGTGCCGTTAGCTTGCTAGCAGCCTTTCCAGCGGTGTGTCAACAAAGGCAACGTCATCGCTGAGGAGCTGCATCTCTCAGCATGTGTTGGTGGCTGTGTGACCTTGTTGTCTTTCTGCTGCTGTCACACTCTTAAAATGCATCTCCAGGGTGCTGTTACGTTGCAGTTAAATAATATAACGCTAAGCTAATGAATGAGGCATCTGCTTATGTCCACTTAGCCTATAGGGACAGCTGTCACTGTGCTGAGTGATCAGCTAGTAATGTGGTGACTTAACCATGTATCCCCTTTGCATGATTTATAAAAGGATAAGGTGGCCATTAAACTGTATTTGTATTGTTGTCAGCAAACCAAACATGCAATCAATCATACTAACAATCATCACATTAATTGTGTGGCCACAGTCTGACATACGTTATTCCTCTATTGCTTTACAAAAAATAAATATGATGAACATGGGACATTTACTGGTCCCATTGTGATTAGCACACTAAATGTGTATTAATTTGCTCCTGAAAATAATCCCCTTGCAATGCACTGTCTACTCCTGTTTGAGTAGCATTTTCTGAAAACAACAGTCAATAGCTGTTAAAGAAAATGATCTCGCTTACTAAAAAACACTGCCCTAATTTTGAAGCTTCAGGTCTGAAATCGGTCTGCTTGGGGCTGAGTGCTACAGACAGTGTAGGGAAGTAGACAGTATTGAGTTTTAAAGCACTGCTGGTTTTGTTGACAATAATAAAAACATAGAATAAGGCCAGCCCTATCCTTAAAGGAATAAAAGCAGACAGTGTAATTATCTATACCCTATACCCCTACCCAAATTCTGTTCTGTTGTGGCATTGGGTGAATTTGCTGGATTTTTTTTCATACATTAGTAATTATTAGTTTGTTTTTCACCTGTAGCTCAAAGTGAAACTCCAGAATATCAACACAGTCCTGTGACTAGTTCAGAGCAGGGATTGGAAGACATCAAGGCTGGTTTACCAACTGGGTAAAGTGGGCAACTGACCTGGAGTCCCAAAATTCCAGGGTCCCCCATAAATCCCAGGCTTACTGTATGTAAATCACATTGACCAGCTTACCACCACAAACAAAGCACAGTGTCAGCTGATGATAGGCGGTATGATCAGTGGAAAGGTGTGTCTAGTATTATTACCTCATTTTGAATCCCTGTTTTGAAGAGTGGAGCCTATGTTAAAATCTGGTTTCACTCATCTGGGGCCAGGTAGTTTAAACTAGTTTAAAACATTGCACAGATTTGGAAGAACTTGTGGTTAAAAAGGTTTGATCAACTCATTTTTGCCCCAAGGACCCAACCAGGTTAATCTTCCCTTGGAAAACATCACAGTAACCACATTAACTCTGGCAGCTTACTGTGTGACAATTCCTTGTAGACCCACCCTCCTAGAACACAATTACAGACCTTTGATGGATTGTTTGTTTTTACATTCAGCATACTCTACATACAGAAGACCTGGCAACAACTACCATCAACAACTGCACCCTCTGCACAGCGACTTTAGATCTCACCCTGCCACTGCGATTTGTTTATGCACCAGTTTCATCAGCAAATCAGCCAGTCCAAAGTCTGTCTGATCACGGTGGCTGTGACTCTGAGTGTGGAGGTGGTGTAAAGGTTTTGTCTAAAAGAAATGCACCTCAGTATGTTGTGTATAAACTCTCCACCCGCCTAGTATTTATGCAAACTGACGCATTCAATCTAAATCACCACTGTCACAGTGAAAGTGTGCCTCAGCTTTACCAGGCCCTACAAATAATTAGATTAATACTGACAATCAATATTATAATCAGCCAAATCTCCGTTCATCCCTTTAAAGGCTTCCAGCAGATTGTTACTGTTGAGTTTGCGGCTTTGGCACAGTTAGTTCAGCTTGAGGCTTTCGTATCTGTTAGAGCAGGCTTCCAAATCTTCTGAGTGGTGTCTTCACAAGGAAACACATTAAGAAAAATCTTACAAATAAAGTGCCTTCAAAATCACTTTATGTGTTGCTTACATTCACCTTGAGAAGGTCATATTCAAGACAACTGATATGTCACCTATATTGAACTTGTTTCACATTACATGTCTGGACAAGTTCTAGGATGTCTGACATGAGCTCTTCTTCCAACTGGAGTGATTATGTAAAGCCCAGTGTGTTATTTATGTGATTTGCATGCTGCATACTTTGAGGGTACCTAAATTTAAGGAGGGTAAATAAACAACGTCAGACGTCATCCCCACTGTTATTGGTTTACTGTTAGCTTTCTAAAATAGTCTTTATTTTATCGTGCCTCTCTCCACTTGATAGAAATTGCAAACTCAAATCTGATGCACACTAACAGGTTTATTATTTATTGCCATTGATTGGTTTAACAGCCCTCCTTACAGTAAATACCACAACCTAATTCATGTGGCTCTTAGATACCAGACAAACATATTTTGACAGTAAAACAGAGAAATAAATGTGATCAGATAAGCTGACTGGCATTGCTGCAGTGTGTTCAGTGTTGTTGAGAAGTGGTTTGCTCTGTATCTATATGCGAAGCATCCTGTCAGCTATTCTTCTGCTAGTGTGAGAATCCATTCCCAGTCCAGCCCCCCTGTAAAAGGGCCACGCTGGGTACTGAACATCTACTCACATTACACCCCAATACACCAAGACCCTCACAGACACCCAGACTGTGTCCAAAAACACCCCCTCTTTAACTTCTCACTACAGTATGTAAAAGACCTGAATTGTTTCCTGATCCACTAAAGGTCTCTACACATTATCATTTCAGGTGTTCATCAACAGAGCTTGATTTAAAAACACTTACAAGACTGAAAAACATTTTTTTGTACAATGTTCCAACCTATGATTACACTTTGTGACTATTTCAAAGACTGTATACCTTGTTATACATCCTTGAAAGTTTTTATTGGGCAGCAGGTAGGAGAGAATATGAATTACGACCTCCACAAGGACACAGGACTAATGTTTTTGAAATTAAAATTCACATAGTGTAATGTCTGTGTGTCAGCAGCCACCAAAATAGTAACATAGTTTATGCGTGTCCTGGGAATGGACAATAAACTACAGAGAAGTGTTTAATACACAAGCCCAAACAGGGTCAAAATGCATCATAATTCAGTCAGAAGTGCTGGGCGGAGTTTGTAAAGTGTCCATTCTGCAGGTTCAAATTGGTCAGGTTTGCACTCTCCGTATTGCTTTCTATTTGTTTTGATTCTATGCTCCTCTTTTGCATGCTTACCTTCTTTAACTAACTCCAACATGTTCACTCCTCTCTCATGTTTGACATTTACAAGGACTGGTGGCAAATCTCCAAGTGGTTTGTTGGAGTGATGTGGTTCGTCTTCTTTAATTTAGTCATGCTGACTAGATTCTTGGAAACACTCGTCTTGGCAGTTGGCCTACTGCAAGTGGCTTACTTTGTCCTGTTTAATTACAGCAGTAGTTGCAGTTGTACTTTAGGTTTCTTCATAAGGGAGTACTTTAGTAAACAAATGACGGTGCCAAGTGTTTGACACAGGTCCTACTTTTTAGAATTCGCTTGAGGTGGAGTGGTGGATTTGGCACAGTTTCAGTGTCTGGACCTGCCTTTGAGAGTATTCACGGTGGACTGGAGCATGGCGGGCTCTGCTGTCGCCGATGCCAATTTAACATGCTGAATTGGCCAAAAAACGACAATGACAACAGCGCAGACTAGAGCGATAGATGCTTGCCGACGGCCCAACATTTACCGATGGCCGACCGTCAGCTTGGTGTGTCAGGGCCTTTAAACTGACTGCAGTGTGGTCTGCAGTGTTTCATTTTCAAGGAAAAGATAATGAGTACAAAACAACAACATGCCCATTTCTGGTCCTGTCACCCAGCAAGTGTTGATTCATCTGTTAACAGCTTATGTCATAGCAAATTTGTGCAAAGCTGTCACAATTCCTGGTCACCAGTCTAGTGGCCTCACTCGTTGTTGCCCTGTTACTGTATGTAACATGTGTCGTCTCATGTCAGGAGCTGCTGCTGGAAATGACTGACTTCCTGACAAGTGTGGATATTTGTTTAGGACATGATCACCAGGTCAGATTACCTCATACGTCAGTCTTTCAGGACTTTCCTCCCTGTCCAGCTCTGGTAATGCTAACTAAGCTGAGAGAAGACAACTGGCTTCAGTGTTCAGTTTAGGGAAGTGAAGAATTATCTGACTAACCAACATTTGAATAGGGAGGTTACTGTGATAAGAATCTGTGGTGAATCCAGACGGAGCAGTAGACACTGTGATGAAACAAGTCCCGTCTTTGTGTCACAGTCCGGTGTTGTCTCAACACACACACAGACCAGATATAGATTTCGGTTTTGTCAGCTACACGTATAGCTGAATGATCAGCGAACAACTGGTGACCTCTGTCAACACCAACTCAAGTTTGTGGGTGGGTCTGACCGGGATTCTTGTGTGCAGTCGTGTGGAGTTAAATACTGTAAATGTCTTTGCTGCATGAGTTAGGATTAGAGCTGAGCCTAGAGCCAGATATTAATCTGCAATTTAAAAATAGTCCCCAGCAAAGGCACTGTTTCCTCCTGTTTGACTAAAGGAAACTACTATGTAAAAAAGGAACTATAGATTTTCCACCTGTTTTTAAAGATTTAGGAAATAATTAGTTTTGGTCTGAGAGCTACAGACAGGGAAGGGAAGTCAGAAAGTTTTGACAAACTAACACCATGTTGAGTTTGGTCTTTTTAAGGGATTTATTGACAATAAATGAAATACAGAATGATGTCAGCCTCATCCTTTCAAAGTCTTTTACATCCTGGGAATAAAAATAAATAAATAAAAGTAATGTAAGGGCTTAAAATATCTGGTCTTTGCTGCCCCAGTACACAAAGTATATTAGTGTTGGCCTTCTAACCTTAACAGGTCAAGCTCTAATATGAACTGACCTGAGGTGGACGCAGTTTGTTTACAAATGGGGTCTTAACTAGTAACACACAGGGGAACACTTTAAATGCTGCTGGTGCTTAACTCTCCTCCTTTGTGAACTGTAATGAGTGTTGCATGAATATTGTCTCGGATAATAACAGCCTATTATGCAAGCCAAAGAGGGAGGGTGGAAGCACTGAATGTGAGGGGAGGGAGCAGTCGGAGAGGGAAATGCCATGGTTTCATGGATTTAGTTTTTCAGGACACAGGGTGGAGGTAAGAAAGTGTTATAGTAGACTTAAGAAGTTCGAAAAGGCGGCTGCATTAATTAATTAAAAAAAAAAGGGACACTCATATCCGCTCAGAGGCGTGTCTTAACCACAGCTGCCTTGTTTACTCTCAGCACCCCTGAAGATGTCAGAGACTCTGTTCGACGGCTTTGAGAAGATGGGGAAGAAACAGAACAAGGAGCAGGTTCCACCGCCAGCCGAGCCCGACAGTAAGAAGCCCTCATCAACAAAACCATCCAAGAAACCAAACTCCAGCAGTGCAGTCACCTCCTCAACTCATAAGACCCTCGAGGAAGCCTTCAAAAGTGTGAGTAATACACATACCACCCATTCCTTGTTAACGATGCTGAAATTTGTTCACAGTCTAAAGGCTTGTATTGAGAGCTTAAAGCTGAACATCTGTATTTCTTGCAGTTTAATAAGAAGAGAATCAAATATTGGAGTAGAAGATTCTGTGTTTGCTTTAGCTCTAAAACACCTTATTTGTTGCCAGAAGTTTAAATTAAAATGATACTTAACCATCTGTGATAGTTAGGTGAGAATTTGGCTGATCAAGACAAAAATAAATGCGCTTACAGTCAAATCTCTAAAAGCTATAAATGTCCTCATACAAACATAGAAACAATGCTGCACTGTGGCATCTTCCAAGCAAGCTATCACATGCTGAAACACAGTGTCCTCTTTTTTCATAATAGACATGTTGTTTTTAAGTGTACAGCCTTAAAGTTTTCGGTCTTGCTCTCTTTGTAGTTGGATATCGCAGACCTGAAGCAGCAGTTGGCCCGCAGTCAGACCTTGTTTCCAGAAAACCCATCAGTGTGGGTCAAAGACCTGGCAGGATACCTCAACCTCAATCTGACTGCACCAGAGACTGAGCCCACACTCAGCAGCTATACCCATGGTTGGTCAAACTTCCTCTTATTGAGAAGAAGAAAATGTAGTGCACAGTCAATATAGACCTTACTGTTTTTTTTTTTTTATTTATTTATATGAAGGAACCAAACTGGTATTAAAAGTTTCTGCAGGACACTTGCATGATAATTAATACACATATTTAATGCCTTCTTTTCTGTCCCCAGACTACCCATACTGCCTTTCAGGAAAAGAGCTAAAGGGTGTGATCAAAGGCCTCATCGGACGCTGCAGCGACATTCTGCCAGATTTCTTCGACCACTGTGTTTATACTATGCTCAGGGAGCTGAACAGACAGTCAGGTAGGTGTGTGTGCTGTGGTTCGAGATATAAGTGATGCAGTAATGAGACTTGAGAGTGTAGAAACAAAAAGCTAGAAGCTGCTATTCTGTGAAGACCATTGAAATTGTCAGGGACTGTTTAAATTTGTGTATATTTCTGTGTATTTTATTTGGACACTTTGCCTTTATTACACAACAGACAGAAGTGAGGTGATAGTGAGTGAGGGTAGAGATAAAAAAGGGACTTAAACCAGGGTCACTGTAGTTACATGATCAGCACCTTAGATCCCAAGGCCACCACGACACCTCATCAAATCAATGTTTCATCTTGATTTCTTTTGCTCATGGTCACCACCACAGTGACAATTCCAAAACAGACAAAAGCAGCTTTTTCCCTCTGTTTCTAGGAGAGCCTCTGCATGGCTACAGAGTTTGCATCCAGGCAATCCTACAGGATAAACCCCGGATAGCCACCCAAAACCTGCCAGAGGTGCGTGACTGTGTGTGTGTCCTTGAGTCCTGCAGATCACTGCTTCACTGTCCTCGTCTGCTGTGATTTTACTTGTTAAAAAATTAAGCAACATTACAAGTTATGCAAGTTCTTTCTTTCTTAGAAGCTCATCCAACATACTGGGGATTTGTCTTTTGCAGTAACCTTGCAATAACATGTTGTAACAGCTAACCATCTCTCTGCTTTTCCTCTCTAGTATTTGGAGTTGCTGCGATCAGTTCAGAATCGTCCTGTGAAGTGTCTGACCATCATGTGGGCTCTCGGCCAAGCTGGATTTTACGACCTCAGCCAGGGACTAAGAGGTAATAGACAGTCAAACACACAACGCATACACCCCTTCAAATATGTAGACAGTATTGTATCACGCTCTCACTGCATTAGTGCCAGTCCGTCTCCCCTTTCTCCCACTTTCCCAACATAATATGCTGACATAAATTCTGGGTTGGAGGTTAATGAAGCCACAGGGCACATTAGAGCGAGTAACACATCCACTGACAGCCATCTGTGGGCTTAAACACATGGTAACTTCAAAAAAATCAGCTGCTGCTCCAGGTCTGCTGCCTGGTATTCGGTGAGGCTGTGAGGTGGGTGTTAGTATGTGGGCAGCGGGAGGAGGAATATTCTTAGAAGATTACACAACAACCTCCTTCTGCAAAATAAGGTTAGTGAGTGCCATTCGACTCGCCAAAGGCAAGGAGAGATACAATGCTACTGAATTTAGGCAGTTTTTAAAGCTACAAGTGCAGAATGTCTTGATGTTGGGATAGTTAATCAGATAGCCTCTCTAAGATGTGAAGGAAGTTACTGTTTAGGAACGCTCTCTAATCTAGTTTAAAAAGTAATCAAAAGTTTCCTGCCTGAGCCCCAGGCTTTGATATGTTTAGACTTGGCAAGATATTAAACTGCTATTGAACCATTTCCAGCGTGATGAGCACTGGAAGCGGGACAAAATTATATCTAAAATGGCAACAGTGAATGTCACAAGAACAAAATTACATCTGACTGCATTGAACATTCTCAGTTCTTCACCAATGTATGATACAACAGTGTCTTTATCTTAAGTATCTTTAGGATGATTCGTTTCCTTTGTGAATAAATGAAGAAATGCCTGCAGAGCTCTACTTTCTGTTTTGTTTCACTATGCTGCTTAATAATTTAGCGTGCAAGAATGAAAGCCATGTTATGCTGCAGCAGTAGCTTTGGGCTGAGAGCTGAAAAGGCCGACTGTTGACACGTTTAATGGCAGAACTAAGTGTTCCTTTAATGTGAATCAAGTTCTTTATTTGTGTTTTAGTGTGGCTGGGTATCATGCTTCCTGTGTTGGGAGTGAAGTCCTTGTCTTCGTATGCCATCGCATATCTGGAGAGACTTCTCCTGTAAGTCTAAGACATATGTGGCTTATTTTATTTTATGTGTTCCTTAGGCAAAATGAAATACAACATAACTTTTTTTCTTGTTATAAAGCTACACTTTGACTCATAAATGTGTGCTCCATGTTCTTCTCCCAGACTTCATGCAAACCTGACAAAAGGATTTGGCATCATGGGTCCGAAAGAATTCTTTCCTTTACTGGATTTTGCCTTCATGCCCAAGAACGCCCTCCCTTCAAGGTAAATGTTTTATTTATTATTTTATTTATTTACCCTGAATTTAACCAGGAAGTCCCATTGAGATTGAAAATCTCTTTTACAAGAGAGACAAATACAATGCAACAAATACAACATATAATACAAAACTCCACAATAAAACAACTATTCAAACATAGTGGCCTCTCAAGAAAAACAAGCACATGTGTCTGTTGTATGTAACCTAATGCCAACACTGAAAAGCGTGTCAGTTTTCTGTAATTTTATTGCTCAGTAATTCCATATGCACAGCATGACTTCACAGTGTAGGAAGAAGAGGGTGTAGAGAGTGGAGCGTTGAGAGTTTAGCCTGGATGCTTCACTCCAAATTATACTTAATCAAATAACCACAAGACGTGACTTTGGGAAGAGAAGAGACTGTGGTTTATTTGCATATGTACTGAAGCCATTTAGGCAGATAATTGGGAATGTCACTTGTTTTTTAGTACTGCCACATTTTGAATATGACGGTTTTTGTTTTTATCTGCTACATAAAATATGTCTCATCGGACAAGTGTCCAGTTTCCACCTGTAAAGCCTCCATTCTTAAAACATAGGAAACAGCTGACATCATTCACAAATGACTCAATAACATAATGCTGTCACATTTATTGTTTCTCGTATATCCCTGTTGAAGTAAAAGCATTTCTCATGTGTATAAAACATGGACCACAGCTTAGTGCTATTTTTAGTGATTATGTTTTTTTTACCTCCCAGTGGCTGTTTCCTTATTAAAAGTAATAAACTAACATGTCTTTGTTTGTGTTCAGTCTGCAGGGGCAGCTGAGGCGTCTGTACCCTCGACTGAAGGTCCTCGCATTTGGAGCCAAACCTGAGAGCACGTTACACACATACCTGCCATCATTTCTGTCCAGAGCCACACCACACTGTCCAGATGATATGAAAAGAGAGGTAACACACACACATACATACACACACACACACACACACACACACACACACACATACACATACATACAGAATATAAACTGATGTTTTCTACATTATACTGCTGGTGCTGAATGTAGTTAGGTTCAGTGCAGCAGCATGAATCATTTGTAAGTGACCTGTCATAAAGTATGTTGTTAATGGCATCAATATGTTGATCAGTGCCATAAACAGTCAAGACAGCATATCAGCAAATGATTAAACTGGAGCAATGTTTCTTACACATAGACTTTACTTGGGCAGGGCGCCCAGGTGTATTAACGGCGGTATATTTAGACAATCTCACCTTGCTCTACTCCTCTCATACCTGTTGGTTCTGGTACAATGGCTGAGGTGGAAGAGCACCGTAGCTTGGGTGTTGTATTGAAGGCTATTCCCCTGCCATTAAGATCCATGGTTTGTTCAGATCTAAGTAGGGGGAAACGTTTATCGGCATTAATTCGCTGATATTATAAAGTCTGCCACAATACGATTGCTATTCGATGCGTTTCAGGGGCCTGCGATGGATATGAGACAATATTATCTGCCCATTTAACGCAGTCAGTTACAGAAGAAGCTGCCACCCCTTTCCTTTCTGCTTTTGGCCATAAAAGAAAAAAACAACATATAAATAATGTAAGTAATTGTAGCCGCTTATGTGCAGTGAAGTTTACTTTAAACTGATTCCACTAACACATAAAACAGCACGAGATAAATTAACCTTCAGGGCTCTCTGCCAGAGACCTTTCTGAAAGAACTCAAACCATCATCTTTTTCAGAAAACTTGAGAGCTATTTGGCTTAAAGCCCTGAAGGCAAACTTCTCCCAACAGCCACATAACGTGGACTGACAACAAGTCCGTTGAACAAAAGTGTCAAATTCAGCTCAGCGTGCACATTTTTTTAGTGAACATTGTTGAAACAGAGCAGCTAATGATGCTGTAGAGAGAAGTTAGCGCAATGAGATGCTTGTCCAGGCAGGTATTTTCTGTAAAATCCCCAATATTTCTGCTGATTTATTCCAGAGTAAATAACGTCTTCATCATCTTTCTCTTGGCTGCTTGTCATCTGCCTCCTGCTGTTTGACAGTGTCTTTCAAAATAAAAGCCTATCCTAAAGACGACGATATAGAAGGATGTTTTTACTTTGCGTCAATGATACTGGATCGTTGATCATTGAATTGATATATCGATCCAGATCGATAAATCATTACACCACTACCACCTGGTCTGTTTTCACCACGAATGAATCTGGCAAGACAACACACTGATAATCCAAACAATATGAAGTATACATTTACGATATGAATAATCTGAGTATGATAAATGATAAAATAAGCATCCCAGGCGTGCCATCCTGTTGCTGTTTCCCTGGAGACAGAGAGGTGATAAAGAGAAGCTCTACGTGTGATTAGAAAAGAACATGATGATTGTATGTATATGTTATTAAAAGAAATGTTCACTAAATCAACATATTGTGTTTTAAAGGTCACCTGTATTTGTTGTTGTCACATGTAGTCGACCATTTTTGTGCAGGAAGGTATTGCTGGCCTTCTGCCGGCTACCACCACAAGTATATTTAAGACCTATGGGAAACTGTAAGAAATTCCCAAACACTGTAACAAAGTTTAGAACAACAAGCCAACAACCTATAATATTGTTGCTAACAGTATTTCCTGGTGTGCTTTAATAGTCTTGGTTATCTTAAACATCAACAGACAAAACTTTGGTGTCCCTCAGAATTAGAGAGCATTGGCACCAGATATTCATCAACAGTTGTATCAGTACATGCAAAATAGCTACAAGAAATATTTTCTGAGCAGGATGTGATCTAGATTTGCTTCTGCACTTGAATAATTGATTGATTGTCATAAAAATTCACTGGTATGTTGGACTCTGAGAGTTTAGAGAGAATAATAGCTTCAAAATAGAAGAAAAATGAAGTCTTTCTTCCTCTCCCCTATGTCTTTTGCAGTTGCTCAGCAGTATGACAGAGTGTTTGTGTGTAGATGTCCAGAGTCTAGGAGTGTGGAGGCAGCTCTATACTAAACACTTACTGCAGTCCAGGTGAGTTATACACTTTTTTCCCCCCTTTTTAACTGTGAAAGGTAGAAAGAAAACAGTGAGGCTCTGTGGCAATAGCATGTCTCAATTATTGTTTTTACAGAAGTAGAATTTAATTGTATGTAAAAATTTTATTTCTTGACTTCAGTCATTTAAATACTGATAAATAGAGCTGACTATTCGTTCTCTCTTTCCTTCTCTAGTCTGCTGTTGAACCATTTATTGAAGTCTTGGAATGTCCTGCCACCAAAGGTACAGCACCTACCTCCCTGAGGATGGTGTAATAAGAACATTAGGGCATGTTTGCACCTAGAGAGCAACAGCTTTCTTTAATACCTTTACTAAGGAATTCTAACTGAGTCTCATGTTAAACTGTTGTGCTTTATTTTTCGTGTTTAGCTCCGGAAGAACCTTGAAGAAACAATCCAGTCTTTCAGAGTGACCAATGAGGAGATGAGAGACACTGTTGAATCTCAGGAGCTTCAGGAGTGCAATAGCCTGTGTCAGGTGAGAAGATGGTCACTGTAGAAACTGAATGAAGCCACAGAATATTTATTTTTATCAATGAGATGTTAGAAATAATTACAAGTATTCAATCAATTAACGATTAAAACTCAATTTAGTTTCATTTAAATTCCATCCAAAACACAGTCTGCTCAGTCCTAAATTTGATTTAAGGCAAGATAGAAATGAAAAAGTGTAGTAAAGTTAAGGAGTTTTTGTATTTATCTAACTACATAAGCAACAATGAATAGAAAAATTTCCCCACTTTCATTTACAAAGCACTTCCAGAATATATACTATGAGTGTTTGTGCTCAGTGTTTCCACTTCTCTTTTTTCCTCTAGAATCTGCAGGTGAAGATGCGTGGTCATGGGTTCCCCTGGTCCAAACTGCTAATGGTTCTGCTCGTGTTTGCTGCAGGCTTCATCGCTCACGACATAAGATCCCAAGGCTCCTTCGCAGGTCTGACTGAGTCCCGTTTACTCATCTCAATCATACATATTTATTTTCATAGCAGAACTTCCAAAGCTGTCTCCACTGACTTCTTTTTGTTTGTTTTAGAGGTCTTACAGTGTGTGTTATGTGTTTCAGATTCCACCACAGCCTTGTATCTGCACAACTCAGGGGTCACAGCTGTATCTCAGCAGGCGTGGGGCAAAATAAAGGTGTACTCTACACAAGGCTTCAGGTGCGACCTCACCCTAACTCCTAATGTGTCTGTTAAGCAGTATAGCTAAGTAGCTCTCTCCTACAACAGACTAACTAAATTATCATCAATTGTGGGTCAGATATTGATAGCATTAGTCTCAGGCTCTTTTCTAGACTTCTGTATGCTCTGTCTGACGAAGGACCAGTCAAACCAAAGCATAAAAATATCTCAAACATGCTTCGGATTCACTTCCTGCTTGTAATGTTTAGTGTTTGTCGACGCTGTCATAGAGGTGTTTATTTAGTTATGCTTTAGCACTGAGGTCATAGTGAGCTTCTAAAGATAGATGTTAGGGCAGGGCCTTATGGGATTACATAAGCTTGTACAGGTGTATCCAATAAAGTGGCCATTGAATGCAAATAAATATAGGTAAAAATGTCTTAAGATATTACACTACCAGCTAATACTAATAGTAAAATATCCCACAGGAACTTATTTAGTCATGTTTGCAAATAAAAGATTGAGTTGAAATGTACCAGATATAAATGAGGATGGCACACTGCAGTAGCTACTTTGCATTGGAAAAGAAGGTCAGCAGCACATTTACATATTTAAAAAGTACCTGCATGCAACTGTGTAAAACTTTGGTTTGGTCTTAGAGCACAAAGTAATTTTAACTTTATGCACCTAATGACCAAAAAGGCAAATCTTTAAACTCATATAAATAAATCACTTAACTTATATTTGTATTTTGTGTTTTTGTATCCTCTGTAGCTGGTTGGAGACAAACACTCCTCATTATTACTCTGAGTGTGTGCGGGTTTTGGGGCCACTAATGGACCAAGGTTTGGAAAAGGCAAAAACAGCAGCGATCTTCATCTCTGAAAACACCACGCAGTTTATTCTCTGGGTCAAAGAAAAGACACCACAGGCCATAGAATGGGTAAGGCTGCAAAATGGCTGCAAAACTGTCACTCACTGATGTTTACCTCATTCTGTTTAATCAGTTCCACTTCAGATTGACTTCTGATGAATCAAAGAGCGAAGCTAACAAGAAGAAATGGTTATATTTTATGTCATTAACCAGTGTGTCTTCTCTTTGTGTATTTTCACCCAGGTGAACACCAACACGCCCGACAGTGTGTTTCAGGTGTTGGCATATTTAAAGGAGCTCCTCCTCGCCCTCCATCAGAATTACATCCTACCAGCACTGGCGTACATATCTGAACTGCTACAACGAGCATGGTCCTACCTACAGGACTCTTGCAAGTCAGTACTCTGAGGCATCATTTTAACATTTACTTTATATGCATGTTCTGAATGTGAGCTGATTTTTACATTTATATTTGGCATTGAAAAGAGCCAACTGCTGTTTGATAGTTCGAATTTGGCATTCTGTGTCACTACATTAAAACCAGTGGCATCACGTAAACGAGTCCTTACTGTCACATAGCTCTGTTAGCTTGCTGATACATGACTCGTCTAGACTGAAAATGTAATGTGGAATATGTTCGACACATCTGACCGAACACTTAATCAAAATGCTGTTTTTAATAAGAGGGAAACTGGGAAGAATTTTAATTATATTTAACAAAAATGACAAAGCATACCTCAAATAACAATGTTATGCTATTACTGTTAATGAACCATACGGCTAAACTGTTAAACATTCCCCCATACATGAATAAATTAGAGCTGAAACAGTTCATGGACAGATAATCTGCGGTAATTGATAATTTAATTAATCATTTACGACATTTTAAAGCAAAAATGCCTAAAACTTTATAATGTTTTTGTTGTTGTTTTGCTTTGTTTTTGCAATTGTAAACTCAGTATTTTTGGGTTTTGGATTGTATCGGACCACGTGGATCAAATTCTGATAGTAAAATGAGTCATTTTGTGACCGTTGTGACTTAGACTTCTCTTTCCCGGGAAAAAGTCTTTTTGGGCCCCATGGAATCATGTGACAGTCCTGGGAGTTGTAATTTGACGTTAGGACACTACAAAATCAGCTTCAAAGCCCTGTGCTGTTCCTGCAGGTTTTGACAGCCCCTCAAAAGGGAAGTCAAAGCATCTTGATTGCCCCCTGGTGGCTGGCTGCAGTATAGGTCATAAACCCACCCACTCTGTGTTAGTCGATGGGACATGGGCCAAATAAAACAAACTACATACCAAATAAAATTTTCCAGAGGATGGTTCCTGTCATTTTAGATACTTCTTATCACGCTGATGTTTGTTCAAGTGTTCATTTTAGTGACAAGTTTGACTTTAATTAGTTACTTGACACTATATAAAGTGGGTGTGAAGTCATGATTGACAGCTGTGTGTGTCGGTCTGTGTGCTCACAATCAATGGCCCTGGCCCCCCAGCAGGACCTTGATACTGTGGCTCCACTTCCTGATCACTACTGCGCAAAATCAAACAGCTGCATTCAGTAATTTATTTTTAACCAGTAAGTTAAACATGCTTCTCTCTTCTTTTCTTTCCTGCAGCGGTGAGGTGTCCATATCATGTCTGCAGGACCACGCTTTGTCCTTCACCAACTCGACGTGGCAGCTGCTCCAACACACGACGTCAGCCATCAAGACGTGGGCTCAGGAGCTGCTGACACGAGCGTGATGACATCACAGATGCTGACTAATTTACACACACACAAAGTTATACACTCGCACACACACACACACACACACTGACCCAATCTGAGGCTGCCTTTCAGTGCGTCGGCTCCCCTCTCAAGCCGTGATTGGACACTGTGGGGTCAGACAAACAAACTCTCACTTAAAGGACCCTTCTATCTCTTCTATCTCTTGTTTTGGCTACATTTTTAAATCAGTTTGCTGTTGTAAAGATGTTTTTTTCTACCAATCTTTTTGTCACTGCTGGACACAGAGGTCCTCTCTTTCTCTTTGTCTCTTTCTCTTTCTCCCTCCTTCTCTCTCTGAGTTTTCTACTGCACATTTGAGCTGTGTCTTTAACCTTTGGGTTAAACAGATTGTGTAATTTATAGCACATGTAGGTTTGTAGATGATTTATAAAAACCATTTTTATTTAAAGATATATAAAAAAAAGTGTTACGTGAAAACTTGGTAAAGGGCAGAGAAAAGACCAAAAAAGATATTCCAGACTTCTCAAAGCCACTGAAGACCTCGTCTGCTAACTTCTGAGGGCCACCTCGTCTCCCATCAAACCTGAGAATCTGTCCAGTGGGCGGCTCACAATGTAAAGCCTCCAACAGGAAAGATATTGTGAAGGGTCATGTCTGCTGGTGGATGGACTCTTTCAGAAGATTTTGAGTTGACAGCATAACTCAACAGGTGTCTCACATCAGTCCAAATGGTCCAGAAGAATAAATCTACCTGCTGTCTTGTCTGTCCTGCACATCTCCTCCTCTCGTCATTGCTGCTCTGTCACCTGTCCGCTGTTTCTCCTGCTTTCTCATTAGCCATCACACCTGAGCTAAAAGCAGCAGTCGTGTACTCATACTTGAAGGCTGATGATTTTGTGCGTGTGTGTGTGTGTGTTTGTGTCTGCGTGGATCAACAAGTTTATTCTCAATAATGGGAACATGATTAACCCCGTGCCAACGTCCTCCTGTACGCTAGAATATGACTAAAAAAGAATAAACCCTTGTGTGGGCAAGGCAAACATTTCTGACCAGGTGATTCACTAACCCTTCCCCATAAACAAGATGTTTGGATGGATATGGCAATGACTGATGTCTTACTTTGTAATGTAAATGATTTATAATAAAGATTTCAACCCCACTGGTTGGATTATCTGTTTCTCTCAAGTCAAGTCTTTCATCCAAAGTGGAAATCTGCAATTCCATGAAGGCATTGCAACTCCATCTGCTGCTGTTACTGACAAGTGGTTTGATGAGAAGCTTGTGGTGGCTGCTTTGTCAACTCCCGCTTCCAAAGTCAACAATGGACTTTGAACCTCAAGAATAAGTGTTACTCTGTATTTTTTGACACAGATGTCTGACACATTTTATTACTAAAGAGTTAAGTTTACATTTTCTTAGATTTCCCACCAGTAAACAACCAACAGTCTATTATTCTATTATTTAACTGCCATTTTAGTTAATCTGGCTATTCACTTCAGTAGCATTGATGCACTCTGTTAGAAGGCACGAGGCTGCACGACAACAAATGGTCCCGCGACACCATATACCCACTGTAACTACAACTACAGTCAGTGTTATGAAATATAGGCATCTGCCTGGCTTCAAATTTTCTTGACACCAGCCCCTTCGATAGCTCAGTTGGTAGAGCGGAGGACTGTAGAGTTGATACATGAGACATCCTTAGGTCGCTGGTTCAAATCCGGCTCGAAGGAGGTAACTTTTTCATTGTCTTTCACACGCTGAACGGCCACCGGAACTATCAGCGGGGCTAAATTAGCTAAGCTAACAAGCTAACACCTTACCTGTGCTGCTAGCTAGCTTGACAACCTGTGCAAAGTAAGCTAGCTTGTTGGTTCAACTGTTCATCAGAGGTAAGTTGAAAATGACATTTGTTCTGTTACTACAGTAATGGCTCTTGTATATTTTGGTACCTTCTATCAAGTAAGCGTTTTAAATGTGTATCAAAGAAAAACCTATTCAGCAAAAGTTCCTAATTTGACAGGTAACATAATTGATGGTAACACCAGTCTCGCCCTCAATCGGCGTTGACTCGTCACTCAAGGTGTTAGCAATTAAGAGTAAGATACGAGTTCTTGTAACCTTTAATTTTTACCTTCCTTACGTAACGTTATGTATATTTTCTTAACTTTAATACGATTAAGTTTGAATTATGAACGCTTTGTGGTGGTGCGTGAACGCTTTTGGAGTTTTTTTTACTCGTCACTCCTCAAACTGTTCAACGGCATGACGTCAGAAAACCTAGTGCATCATGGGGGATTAGCTCAAATGGTAGAGCGCTCGCTTAGCATGCGAGAGGTAGCGGGATCGATGCCCGCATCCTCCAAATTCTTTGGCTTTATTAAAAGAAGTGTAAGAAGTAGGTGAAGATCTTCAGTCATCCACGTCATAGTAATCATAAATGCTATTTCGTAGGCAAAGTGGACTTGAGTTTCTTGAAGACGTGTCCAAGAAGCTTCTTCAGTTCTAAATGACTGGTAAAGTCACAGGCTGTGTGGGTGTAAACCTTTACAGTCACTGAGGTCACATGTGAGCTCTTAATTTCAGAGTCCTTAAGGTCACAATGTGAGCTGTTGATCCACCTGGCCACCATGTGAGTCTTGAGTCTGTGGGTCAGATGGGTCCAGGTGAGAATGGGTGTGAAGTTGTCTGGGGATGGATCTCAAGACTGCATTATAGGGTTATAAGTGGTGTTGTAGGCCACCTCCTCTGTTTAACGATGGTCGTTCCAGTTTGATGTAGATGGCTTCTTTCACGCCTCTTTCAAACCATCTTTCCTCTCTGGCCAAGATGTGCACATTGCTGTCCTCAAAATGTTATGATAGTACTGTTAATAAACCACATACTGCTGTATTCTGAAACATTTCCCCAAACATGAATAAATAGGAGCTGAAAAGATTCATTGCAGTCAGCTGACAGATAATTCATCTGCAACAATTGTGATGGAATAATCATTTAAGTAATTTTGTAGTAAAATGCCTGAAACTTCTATTGTTAGAAATTCTCAAATGATTTGTCTTATGTTGTTTTGTTTCTACAATTGTAAACTAAATATTTTGGGGTTTTGGATGGTATCTGATGGCTCTGTCTCTTTTTATGAACCATTTTGAATGACTAATGTCTTACTTTGTAATGTAAATGATTTATAATAAAGATTTCAACCCCACTGGTTGGTTTATCTGTTTCTCTCAGGTCAAGTCTCGCATCCAAAGTGGAAATCTGCAGTTCCATGACAACATTGCAACTCTTTCTGCTGCTGCTGACAAGTGGTTTGTTGAGAAGCTCCAGAACAGAAAATAAATGGCTGCTTTATCAGCTCCTGTTTCCAAACTCAACAATAAACTTTGAACCTCAAGGATCTATGTTGTATTTTCGTTTTGGCACAGATGTCTGAAACATTGAATCGAGTTAACATTTTGATAGACTTTCCAACAATAGACAACCAACAGCGAATTATTCGGCACAGCAGTGTTACAGATTTCTGCCAGGATATTAGGTCACAGGAAGCTGTAACATTGTTTATGAAAAGTTCATGAATAAGACACAAAATACAGCGTACTAAATGGTAAAAGCAGGGCCCCTCAGCTGTTTTTATGTCATTTATTTCACTGCAATTTTAGTATATGCACCACTAAAGTATTGTAGTAAAGTACAATATAAACTAAAGCAGGTCCAATATTAGGTAATGTCTTTCTTGACTTTAATGAATTCTAAGACCTTTATTGTTTTACATTGTGTGTGTACAGTACAATTAAATTACCAAAAAGTAGCCCACACATTGAAAACATGGTGATTGCTTGTTTTATTCCAACATAGGGGTTGATTTTAGGGTAACTAGAGTGTGATGAAGCTACCACATGTAGTCTAGTGTGTGTCTGTAGGAACGTGGAGGATTGTACAGACAGGCAACATCATATTGTTTTGCACCAGGACCCCACTAACAAGTTTATCTGGCTTTGCTTTCGTAGCAATAATGTACTCCTGCACTCTGTTAGGGGGCATGAGGCTGCACGACAACAAATGGTCCCGCAACACCATATACCCACTAACTACAACTACAGTCAGTGTTGTGACATATGCGCACCTGGTTGGCTTCAAATTTTCTTGACACCAGCCCCTTCGATAGCTCAGTTGGTAGAGCGGAGGACTGTAGAGTTAATACATAAGACATCCTTAGGTCGCTGGTTCAAATCCGGCTCGAAGGAGGTAACCTTTTCATCGTCTTTCACATGCTGAACGGCCACCGGAACTATCAGCGGGGCTAAATTAGCTAAGCTAACACCTTAAGTGACCCGTGCTGCTAGCTAGCTTGACAACCTGTGCAAAGTAAGCTAGCTTGTTGGTTCAACTGTTCATCAGAGGTAAGTTGAAAATGACATTTGTTCTGTTACTACAGTAATGGCTCTTGTATATTTTGGTACCTTCTATCAAGTAAGCGTTTTAAGTTTGTATCAAAGAAAAACCTATTCAGCAAAAGTTCCTAATTTGACAGGTAACATAATTGATGGTAACACCAGTCTCGCCCTCAACCGGCGTTGACTCGTCACTCAAGGTGTTAGCAATTAAGAGTAAGATACGAGTTCTTGTAACCTTTAATTTAATTTTTACCTTCCTTACGTAACGTTATGTATATTTTCTTAACTTTAATACGATTAAGTTTAAATTATGAACGCTTTTGGAGTTTTTGCTACTCGTCACTCCTCAAACTGTCCAACTGCATGACGTCAGAAAACTTAGTGCATCATGGGGGATTAGCTCAAATGGTAGAGCGCTCGCTTAGCATGCGAGAGGTAGCGGGATCGATGCCCGCATCCTCCAATACCTTTTTAATTTTTTTTTTAAAAAAAAGCGGACAATCTTCTGCCTCAGTGTGTTACTGGGTTTACAGTGCACAGTGATGTGGTGTTTGATGAAGATCCTCCTGAGGTTCTCAGATACTCCTGTGACATAAGGAATGTCGATGTTGTTTGGTTTTTGTGTCTCTTCTTATCTCTGTCCGCTCTGGGTCTTACAGAGTTTTTTGCAAAGGCCCAGCTAGTGTAGCCACACACAGGTTTTAAGTGGTTCCCTGATGTGATTCTGTTTCAGTCCACTGTCTGTTGAGAAAGGATGACACCTCCTCTGTCCAAATCTTTTGACCCGACCTTAACAGTTAAGCATCACATAATAAAACAGGGGTTTACTAGTTAAATTAAAAGCAAACGGGTGAGTTAAACTGTGTAGACAAAATATAAAAGCAACATTTGGTAGTCCCCGGAATATGTTTATTTTGTGACGTCACGTCCACCCATATTCAACGGGGGATTAGCTCAAATGGTAGAGCGCTCGCTTAGCATGCGAGAGGTAGCGGGATCGATGCCCGCATCCTCCACAATACTTTTCTATTGAGCTACATCATAATACGAACATGTCAGGACACTGGTGTTGTACCGTGTTGTGCTCGTCTGCCGAGACATGCATGCAGCTCACTTACGGCTAGCCATAACTATCGACTTTTACGGCAAAATAATGGTTAAAAACGATATGATCTGCTCCTAGTGGTTCATCAATTGTGATGAATGAACAGAGGTCTCGTTTATGAACGTTTTATTTGACTCAGTAGAGGCAATGTTAACATTTCCTTGATATGTTTGGTCTAAATTTGCAAGGTTTCCCAGATTAATAAAACCTACAAAGTATAAAACAAATCTAGGCGGGTACAGATTCAGTTTTGCTGATGCACCCATCTAAAGTTTTTTTTTCAGACACTTTGGGATCAAGCCGCCATTTTGCATTTTGTGCTGTTATGTCGGGACACTGTGACTTTCATACATGTAAAACTCTCCTGGTTTGAGAAAGGAGGGAAATTATCGGTAAGTAATAATACAATATATCAAACAAATTGATCGATCCATATACACTCCGTATTTCCGTATATAAGCTGACGTCAAAAATGGCGGTGCATCATGGGGGATTAGCTCAAATGGTAGAGCGCTCGCTTAGCATGCGAGAGGTAGCGGGATCGATGCCCGCATCCTCCAAAGCTTTTCCTCTTCACCTCAAAGATAAACACCTAAAGACCTAAAGAGATAGCAAAAGCGTAACTAATATGCTATTATTACTGCCTTGTAACAAAACCCTGTAGATTGTCCTCGGAATAATTATGCCATGGCTCATAATGAAAATAAAGTTGTGTACTAACAAGATTTTAAAGAAAATAATTACAGTATTTAAAAACGGACCGAGGTATTGCAAATATGCTAATCCTGGCCCAATATATAGTCTTGAACTATATGTATTTAGAGTAGACTAGATAGTGATTGTTTTTAATAAAGCCAGAGGTGAAACTGAAGAGATTAAGAAAAAAAAACAAAACAATTGTGGACCAATAGTAACTTGCAGAGGAAAAAAATAAAATGCTATATTAAATTACAAATATTTATGTTTTTTTTTCATGTCTTAGTTAAAAAAAAAGAGTGGGGTGTGGGTGTTATCAAGACATCACATTGTCATTCCTCCCCCCTCTGATCAGCTCATTATCAGATCCTTTAAAAAGCACAAAAGACACAACACCCACATTTACTAATCCAGTACAGTATTCACTACACTCGCTCTTATCCTTTTCAGGATTGTTGATTTATTGTCATAAAACAATCATCTTGGTACAATGACACTTGATTTTTAAACATTGGACAGCAGAAACATAACATCTTGGCAACTGAAATAAATGAACATTATAACAGAAATTAATTAAACTTTCATTAGTTGACATGAAGTGAAATAACTTGACATTTTATTACACTTTTTAACATGCAAAGCACCACATGAAACTGGCTTATAACTCTCCTACAACCCAGTAAAGCACATTTTCTCCACATGTAGCAGACAGCAGATCCATACAGAGAGTCACTCAGTTACTGTCAAACAAACACACGTCTGTACCACAACAGAGTCCCCAACAGTGTCCACATTAATAGACCTGCAGCATGATGTAGATGTGCTGATGTCACCACCTACTGGTGAGAAAATAAATCCTGGGATGAGCAGATTAGTGTTAAAATTGCAGTATGACTTTCCCTGCCTGCAGACAGAGCACAATAATCAGCACACATACATGTGCAGGTCTAAACTGATACAGCTGTTACATATCTCATGTGCTGGTGGTGCAGGTAGAACTGAACTTAACAGAAAGCGAGAGATGTGTTTAAAAAACAGTAAAATCTGCAGTGTCAAAGGACAACAATGAACTTTTATGCTCTGCTGTAACTATAACGGCACTCTTGAGGGCCAAAAAAGTATAATTTCCTTACTATTTTGATCATCTATTAAACCTTAAGTATTTTAAAATGTGAAGATTTATTTGGGTTTTTGACAGTAGTTGGACAGGATAAGCAATCTCAATATGTCAGCTAGAATTTTAGGAGGTGTGAAATGTGGTAAAGGTGTAAAAAACAATCGTTTGCATAAATTTAGGGCTGCATCCAAGACTTAAAAAAATCTTTCAGAACGTCAGTGATGCTGGAGTTGGATGATAGAGGCTGGTTTCTGGTGCTTTGCAAGACACTATAAGGGCTTGTCAATGAATAACAATAACTCTGAGTTTAATACTATGAATTGCATTGAATTAAATCTGACATGCAGAGAAATGAACACATAAAAGAAAGTAAGCAGAAGGGTTTGCAGCCTTCGGATTCGCCAACACTCATTTCATCACACATCAGCATCAGTGAAAGCAGTTCTGCTATTTGAGTGTTTCCCCCGAAATGATCCTCAGCATCGTTGTGTCCTGTGTTTCTTCTACAGTGTCGTCCCGTTGTGAAGAGGCCAGCCAGCTTGGTTTGGTTTGGAAGCAGCGTCTGAGCCAATCAGCTTGTGGAGCATGTCCACCGGCGCTGTCTCTCATCGGCTCGCTTTCTGCTCCAAGTGTCCAAAAGCAAAAAGGTCCATTTGTCTTTGTTTTGTTTTCAATGTCAGTACAGAGTTAGAGCAAGCAGAAGCAGCAGGGGAGCATCCTGACAGCAGGTCTGAGTGGTGGAGGAGGATTCTGTCTGCTCGCTGCCTGGTGTTCACCTCTCACATGAAGTCGTCTGAATCATTACCATCCTGCAAACGACAGGCAGCGACACACAAGCGAATGTGGTGAATGTTAGGAGAGCTGGTGTCAAACACTTTTCTTTTACTGAATGAAGTGTCCTTTCTGCTTCATTCAGGCTGTTTATCTCTATAATAATAATAATAATAACTCTTTTTTTTCACTTGGCACTGATACCAACATAAATCATAAAGTAGGGGAAAAACTTGACACTTTATTTGAGTTTAAAACAAAATATAGATCAACAGATTTGACCTCACCGCATTAGTCGACATATTTTCACTCTTCATCAGAGTGCTGTAGCTCCTGAAGAGAGAAAGACAGTGATAATGACTTGAAAGGTTGAATAACAGAATGTGCAAACTATTTCTCATCACTAATACTGTCTTTTTTTCTTTCTGAAAACAATCTCATGGAAAAGAACAACAAGAACCAAAAAACACTTTAACATCAGATCTGCAGATGTACCTGAGCTCCTCCTGTTCTTTTTTCCTCTTCTGCTCCTCCTTCTCCTTCCTCTTCTGTTCTTGGAGCTGAGCCTTCTTCTCGTTCCTCTCCTCTCGGTCTCTCGACTCTTTCTCTGCCGCCAGGTCGGGGTAGCGCTCTTCTTTCGTTTTCTCCAGGCGGTTTACAATCTCGTTGACCTTCTTCTCCACTGCCACAATCTTCACCTGTGAAACACAGCGAGACGTGACACACCTGAGCTGATCTATCAGTGACAGTAACACACTTGTGATGTGGGAAAAAGAGCACTTGATATTGGGCAACATAAATAAAACTGGCTCGACACTTCTCAGCAAACATGTTGTAACCCTGATATTGAGCAGGAAGTTGTGAATTTCTATTTGCTGCCTGTAATTTATGTAAGTATAAAAACACAAAGTTAACACGAAACATTCATCAGGTTTAATCTAATTTAGTTTTACACTCCCTTTATACCCATTTTTTACAGAGTTAAGTGTTTTTATTTCAGTGCTGGTTTACTGACCTCCTTCTGTCTAAAGAAGCCGATCTGTCCGACGTCCATGTCTCCGGTTTTCTTCAGGTTGGCCCACGGTGTGTAAACCACGTTGATGTTGTTCATTTTACAGCCTGACAGCACACAACACAGTTTGATTTATACACAGAAATGTATGTGTCACTCATGGCACCCATTGCTTGTACCTGATGCCAGTCAATCTACAAATGACATGACGTTATCAGGTAGACGATCTTTACCTTGGATGCTGTTGTTTTTCACCAGCTGTGCGCAGTCTATCAGCACCTCAGGGGGAATATCATCTATTGTCTGACCCTAGAAAAGACGCAGAGCAATCAGCAGTGCCTCTGTGCATTAAAAGCATCGGCGTCCCACAGACTATTTGTTTGGTGGACAGTTGAACAGCGTCTGAAACCCCCGACCCTTCTGAGAATTTTGGTAACTTTCCAAAACTGAAAACCTGGCATTCCCACCCTTTTTAAGAAGTGATTGGTCAGTTGCGCAGAGTACTCTTTCAGGCTCTTTTTCATTCATTACAAACCAGTTCCATGACTTTTTTCGTGCATACAAATGAATGCCCCTGAAAAATGCCCTGAATCAACAAGAACTGGTGCCCCAAAGGCAGCTCTGGAGAAAGTCTGCTGTGTTCAAGGGCTGAAATACACTCTTTACATCAAACTGACCATCACTGTTGTTAAATTTGTGCTGCTTTGCACAAAGCAACATTGGCCAAAGATAAAGAAATCTTGAGACTTTGAGAGTTAAATAAAGCTAATATGATTTGTACTGATGATAAAATTGTTAGATAGCCATTACTGCATTAAGACTGAACCAGAACTCAAACTATAGGTGCATTTGTATGTCATATGTTAACTCCTCACCTTTGGCAGTCTCAGATAAACGTGAGCTGAAGACAGTTTGTCCACATGAAACCTGGACGTGGAACAAACAACAAGACATTAACTTATAATAATCATAGTGGTATTTCTGTTAATTTTGCTACAGATGATTAATTATTACAAGATAATATTTCTGACATGTTTTAAGCACTGTACGTGTTAAAGTCTCACCAGATGTCTTCAGGCCATCCGTACTTTATCAGATCCTCATCTGCAAAAACAACCTCAGCATCATTTATGGAACATGACAAATATTTCTTCAACAAAGTGACACAATATTCAGACAGACAGCTGAAGACAAAAACTATACAACGAGCAGCAACTGTTAAAAAAGGTGTGTTTGTGTTTGAGATTATCTTCGCTCCAAGATAACGAACTTACTTTCATATTTGTCTTTTCCCATGTAGATTGTGTAGTGAGGTTTCACCACTGAAAGACACATGATACATCGATAGTTACTGAGTGAAACAGCGATGTCAGCTGGCACAAAACACACAAAATCACTTAAAATGAAAATAAAGCTAAAACTATTGGCTAATCAGGCTACTAGCTAGCATTGCTGCTAACTCAGCTGTGGCTTCACTTACCGGCACTTGTGAAGTAAAACACCATTTTACATGAATTAAAATTTGCCACTAAAATATGAATATTATGTGTTAATAGTTTGAAAGCTGACGCAGCTAATTATGGACAAGAAGAATTATAATATAAGCTGTATTGCCGACTGATCGCTGCTGCTGTCACTTCTCGCATGTACGAGTTGACCCAGGAAGTTGTTAGCTAGCTGCGCTAAGCTACAGGGAGTTAGCGTGCACTAGACAGGAAGTATCCACATTTGTTTCCAAAATAAAAGCTTCACATTTACAAACGTACCACCAAATATTTTTTCGTTTGTTGATATATTTTACGGTCACTGTTATGGAAATCACTGCCTAAATGCTGCCTAATGAAAACAATAATAAAAAAAAATATGACAGACATATTGCACATTATGTCATAAAATAAAATGCAAAACATATGTTTCATAAGTCATCAATATATACACAGAAGAGGAAAAACGTGGATGACAAAGCAGAAAAAGTAGTAAGTAAAATAATAATGATTATAATAGCAGTATTAACTGTATTTGTATAAGGCAGCACTTTCAAAAACAAATTACAAAGGGCTTTCCAAAGTGCTTTATGAAAATGTGATCTCTCAGATCAATTAAAAATAGTCATCTCTGTACTTTTTATAAAAAATGGTTGAAATCAAAGATGTTTATTTATATATGTAACATTAGAATTTCACGTGTCTACCATAGACGGCTGACTTCATTTCTATTTACTGAACAAGCACCTTTTGTTTTGAAGGTAAGCACCAGAAGTCCCTCCGCGCCTTTACTGTGATAGCTTGATTATGAAACATCGTGTTTCCGTTTCCGGTCTAGTCTGGTTGTGCAATTTTTTTTTATAGACTGGCGCGCGCTGTTCAAAAACACAGAGAAGAAACGCGGGCAGAGGCAGCAGCGACTTCAACTTTATACCGACATTTATTGTTTTTTACAGTACGACAGAAACGTGTCCGGTAAGATATACTTGTTTACGGTTGTGTTTTCGGTGCTAGATATTTTAGTTTTTTCTCCCTTAAATGACGTATTTACGTAAAAGTAAGTTTATGTTACGAAGCCCATCAAACAACTGTCCGAAGATTACGTTTCTGTATTAGCTAACTGTTTTAATTTAAAACACGGACAGACATTGGAACAAACACGTTATTGTTGCTCGATATATCGACATGTTAGCTAACGGTAGTTTGTGTCGGAGCGTCTCCTTTTGTATCAGCTAGCTAATCATCCCGCCAATTATCTATTCATCTCCACTTTAGCTGTTAAATAAGCGCTTCAGTAGCTAACATGTAACGCAAAGCTAACCTAAGCTAACGTCCGTGTCGAGATAAATCACATTTGTGCACAGACAAGATGAAATACGGGTTTGTTTAAGGTGTTAACACTAAATAGAGAGCGGTGATCAATATGCAAATCTAGCTACCGATAACCCTGATGTTACTGACCTCGGCGGCCTCCAGACGCTTTACACACTGTGGCATTGAAAAAACCAGTCCAAACTAATGTTGGAAAGCTGCCTATTACAAGTCAGGCGCACTAAAATGACCTACATGTGTCCTACGACCTTTTACTGCCACCAGTAGAAAGCTTTGTGACACTGCTAACGGCGGCTGCAGTAACGTTACGTCTACTTTCATTAGTGTTTATAAAGAAATGAAACAGTGACGATGTAGAAATTAGTATTTTTTTTAACATAGTCTGCATGGTGGAGTGTTGTATTTACACGACACATCCTGGCAACACGTCCAGTGATCATTAAAATAAAGGGCACTAAGAATATTGTGGTAATGGTTATTTGTTGCCTCACAGTATATCATAATATCATATATTATTTCTTAAAGGGGAACTTCACCCATTTTCAAAAATTTATGCATTTGATTCCTATGGTCTGAGATGGTCCAAAAATAGATAAAAAAGAAAATCTCTAACCTAAATCCAAAAACTAGAGTGCTAAAACTCAAATTTGTGATGTTATAGGATATAAAGTCGGGATCTGCTTCATTGACAGTAAATTGGGAAATATGTGGCTGATGATACCAGGGGAATGTCC
The DNA here is from genome assembly GCF_011397635.1 of Epinephelus fuscoguttatus. NCBI lineage: Eukaryota > Metazoa > Chordata > Actinopteri > Perciformes > Serranidae > Epinephelus > Epinephelus fuscoguttatus. The sequence goes on from NC_064762.1 coordinate 26,799,821, forward strand.
TGAGTATATTGGAGCATTTTATGTGCTAGAGCTGAGACCACTACAGTAGAATAAAGCTCATTTGGGTCCACAAAATCAGGCTTCCATAAATTGTCTATGTAGCAGCTCCAGATTTTATACTCTATGATGACATCACAAGAGAGTAGCTCGTGTTCAAAAATATTGGCCGAACTTTCGTAGGGCGTGTAAATAACACTGGAATTCCTAATTTATGTGGTGCTCGCCTTTCACTTGAGGGATCTCTTTATTTTCCTGTACATGCAGTGTTACAGTAAGGTGTAAAGATAAAAACATGTTAGAGGGTAAATGCTTTCCCCCTGTTTTATGAGTTTTAGAGGTGTAACTGGATGTATATTAAAAAGGAGAGAGAGAGGACAGGAATATTTTGAAGCTGAAATGCTCAAAGTTGTGATATTTTATTTTGTGTGTCTGTAGAGTGAGGTTTGAGAAGATGATGCCCACTACTACTACTACCAGGAAGAGGAAGCTCTCCTCTCTGGACTCTGACAGGTGAGTTATGAACGCATACAGAAATGTGTCCATAGCAGAGATTATGAAAAACCAGAGGCTTTATTGAAACCTGGTCTGATTTGTAATTTTGTTCACTTATTCTTTGATTAGATGGTTTCTGATTCAAGTTAACAGTAGCTAAATGTAGTCTCTATCATTCAACACTCTTTCTATGGTACTTCTTTGGTACTTGATCCAAATCTCGGGCATCATATTAACACTAGAATAGAAAAACTTCAGACACTATTCAGCCCCTAAAACAAACAGTTGCACATATTGACAACTGTGTACCCTTGTGTGAGCAATACACTTGTGTGTGTGTGTGTGTGTGTGTTTTAATTATTGTAATATTTGGATTCTGTCATTTTCCTTTATTCATATTTTTACATCAAAGTATTCTGGTGTTATCATTCATGGTTGCTTTTGTTTATTTTTTTACAGTACTATTTATGCTGTGTACTTGTTGGCTTTAAATTTTATTTCACATTAGTGCACAGACTCAAGTTTCAATATGGTAATTTATTTAAATCTACCGAGCCGTTCCTGTCTGGGGAAACTGAATGAAAGCTGTGTTGTATCGGTGGCACTTGTTATTTCTCATCTCTCACTGTGAGTGATCTTCTGTTATGTTACCTCCAGTAATCTGGCCAAGACCAGGGTGAGGGAGGAGATGTCTCCTGTGAAGAGGAGATCTCCCAGGAAGCCCCCACAGTCTCCGACCAAGAGGCCAGTCCGGCGTCTGCAGAAGGAGAACTGTCCCTCTCCACAGAAATCCCCACGCAGACCAGCAGGTGAGGTTGACTAGTGGGAAGTAGCATGGTTTGAGTTGAATTTTTGGGTCAGCGGATGTGGCTTAAAAGTCGAAATTAATGCTCTGAGTTAGGACATGCTTTCTTCCTCCCCTTCCCCACGTATGTATGTTCTCTCACACATACATCTGTATATCCACCTTTTGTTCAAGGCTCTCCAGCCAATTCACCTCGCAGATCTCCATTCAAGCCCTCGGTGGTTACAGGCTCCTTCTACGGCCAGAAGAAGCCCATCTATCTCACTCCACTGGAGAGGAAGGCGATAAAAGAGTCTCTGCCTTCTCCTCCTCGTCCTGCTCCATCCCCTCCTTCTCAGGAGAAAAAGAAGAATAAGAGGAATGTCAAAGGAGGCAGCAAGCCGAGAAAGGCTGCAGGATCTAGTAATGCTGGGAAGACGAGTGTCAAATACAGTGGGACATTTACAAAGACGATCAAGCTGCCAAAACTTAACAGCAGGTGTGTTTCCATATAAGTCAGTGTCCAGTCAGAGCTGTTGATGCTTCTGCAGCCCATAAGTTTTTATATTTTTGTTAGAGGTCATATTTTTAGTTTTTAATCTTGTCTTTGCAATTGTTGCATCATTTATTTCAGCAGTGTCCCTGCTAAACCGGCATCCACTACAACCACTGCTCCCGCCGTCAGCGCTAAGCCAGCAGAGTCCAAGAAAGCGATCACCATCACTTTCAGCAGCCTGAAGCCCAAACCCAAGATCTTTGTTGGAGCTGCTTTCTTTGGTACAGGGAAGAAACCTACGTCCATGTACAAGAAAGCTGCACCGAAATCCTCCACCAGACCAGCTTCAGCTCCAATGAAAAGCAATACTGTCCCGCCACAGACAAAGAGTGAGAACATAAAGCCACCTGCTCCTGTGATGAACCAACTGGAGAACCGTCCTGAAGAGGTGAGGGCAGCCATTACATCTGTTTATACTCTGCATATCAGTTTCTGCCACAACCAACATTTAACAAGAAACAAAAAGTTGATATCATTTTATCCTGGTTGTTGTCTGCAGACTGCTGTCCAGCTGCTGGAGACAGAAGAGAACCAGCTGAGCACCAGGCAGAGAACCAAGTTTGATCCGCTAGACTGGATGGACTGTGTCAGCGAACAGCCTGTCGAACAGTCACCCAGGTGCTTTCCTTTTTAAAAAAAAAAAAAAAAAAAACCCTTAACTTTGGAGTGGGGGGATATGTATTGTACCAGGTGATCAATAACCTTTGTCTTCTTCCCGCAGCTCTCCCAAAGTGCTTTCAGAGAAATATGGGATCACCAAGAGGCTGTCGATCGTGTTGACAAGGACTCCCACATCAAGTCCTACATCCATGGCTGAATCCCTCAGCGCTCAGGTACAGCAGATGTGTAAACGCATGTTAATCGATAGCATTTTATTCATGTTTAAAAGCCTGATTGTTGAACTTCAGTTTGATATAGCTGAACTCAAGACTCAGTTCTTAATCGTCAGTAGACATTTGTGGCTGAATAATAATGATACGCACCATGAATTCTTCAGCAAACCTTTTCTGCTGTTGTTGCTAATAATATTGAACTCTGCTTCTTCCAGGATGGAGGCTTTGAGCCAGTGTTTGACCTGAGTGATATAAGTGCCAACACTGATGCTGCCAGCCCGCCCAAAGGTACGGACACATGCTGTTTATTAGGGCTGTCTGGAATACCATTTTTTAACATTCGGACCGTCAGCAGAATTTATAACGAATATTTGAATATTCGTTCATGGTGGGGGTTGCTGTGGCTGTGCTGTGGCCGTGCTGCCTGCTCTCTCCGGTTTTACGCCACGCGCGGCTCCTTTCAAAGACTCCTTGCGAAGCACTCCTCCAGGGTTTTTTTTGGACCTAATTGTATTGCGGAGTTTTGCACAGCAGCGACCAGATCTTTGCTGTCAAACCACAAAAAAATGTGAAGGCACAACAGTCTCCTTCAGTACATTATTCTGTGCTTTCTTTTGATTTTCAAATTGGCTAGTCATCCTGTTTAATTTGTCTTCTGATTAAATCGGAACCGTTGAAACAAGTTGTAGGAAGCCTCTGCAAGTAATTGGTTGCTGGCAGACACTCTGTGCTGCAATAAAATGGTTAATCAGCAGTGCCGTGCACTGCAGAGCCGATACGCTGCTGGTTCTGCCGGGCTGAATAGAATATAATGTCTCTAGCCTTACTGTTGTGTACAGCATTTATAGACTGAGCTGAGTAGTGATGCGCGGGTTGACCCGCGGACCTGCCGGACCCGCAAATGGACCTGCGGGTTGGGCAGCGGTGATCGTCTGTTAAATCAGTCTGTAAATGATATTTTGACATTATTGGCTATTACTGTCATGGTATCTGAAGGTACTGTTGCATTGAGCAGGTGACAGTCCGCAGTCGTTTTTAAAACACACTTGTGTCACGCACTCCAAAAGAAACTTGTTGAAACTTCAAACAATAATTTATTGTACAAAATGGGGGAAACAAACGTTGACAGAAATGGTTCCATAATTCATATTAAATTCAAAAGATAACGAAAAAAACAGCTACAAGTTAGAGGGAACAGTGATAAAGTGGTAAAACTTGGCATTGATCCACAGCCTCAGACGGATGCGCTCAAGCGTGCCGTGCACAAGCTCTGTTGGTAGACGATACTATATTTTCACATTTTTAACAATGCAATTTAAAAGTTTTGATTTTTATTGATAACCTACATTTACCAACAAAAAAGAGACTACATTTAGCACCAAAAAAATGTATTTAAAAAAAAAAAAAGTAAATTTAAAAAAAAAAACCTGAATATCCAATACCAAATTTTCATAATGAATACCTACCCATAGAAACGAATATTTGAATATCCGAATATTTGGGTATAGCCCTACTGTTTATAACAGTGCTGGTAACAGTTGAACATCCTTGGCTGATTTCACTCCACCTAAACGCTAACAAGTCACAGAGACTTCAGCAGCTTTATTGCATCCACTCACTCTGTTTTGTTCATGAAAGCTTTATTTAATATTTTTTGTTTTCTCCACAGAATCTGCAGCGGTGTATCCCATCTTTGGCTCTGCCTCCAAGAGGTGAGACAGTCCTTTAAGTGCCCGTACACATTCTGCATTTTTAGCTCCCTCAAATGTATTGTTTTCAACCTAAAAGCACAGAAAGCGCGCTAAAAAGCTAGAGCAATGGTGTTGCAATGTGCAAACATACCTGTGTGCCTACTTTTCAGGGCTGAATGGTTGCGTTCAGTTGTAGGAACACAGCACTGCATGTAAAAAGGAACAACCAATCACAGCTAGCTGACATCTTTACCTTCTTCCGTAAATATCAGATTTGTGTTAATAGATGTCCGTGGTAAATATGGAGAAGTTGATAATTTCAGTGCAGGGCTATCCAGAGCTTTACATCTGTCCCACAGACAATATTAGGCCTAATGCATACCACAAAAAAATATGAGTGTGAGAAGATCAGCTCTGCACTCAGGATTTCTGGCAAGTAGGCTATAATATGGTGCTGGTTATGGTTGAAGAGGCACAAGAGTAGCACCCAGCGCCTGACCTCCCATTTTCCAGGCGATTAAAGACAAATTGTATGACACAGAACAAGAGGTTGGCACTGTATTTCCAGCCTGTAAAGACGTAAAGCTTCGAGGTTCTGACCATGTGACCTTGTTCTTCAGTTAAGACAAACAGCGGGAAGAAAGGGATGAGCAATTAAAAGTTTAACATTTTAGAACGGGAAGCTTTAAAGATAGCTTTGATGCGAGGATGCCGCTCATTATTTCCCCTGAGTGAAGCCCTAATAAGATATTTAATATGGATAAATATAAAAAGCCCTTGGTGTCAGTTCTTGTGCGTTCAAACAACTTCTGTCACTTTGAATTCAACATCAAAGCCCCTCAGTACCATGAGCTTTAGCATTAACCCTCTGACACTGCTGTATGTTCTGGTATTTGCTGTCCTGCAGATTAAAGAATGCAGCTCTGCGGCCACCAGTGTCCTGCAGCACCCCCTCTGGCCCGTTAGCGTCACTGCAGACGACTCCTGCAGTCAAAGAACGAACTGTTCGCAGGAAGAAGGAGAAACAGGATGACGACCAGCTCATCATCGTATGTCAATATTAATGCCTTTAAGTGTGCCGTGTTGAGCACTATGTTGGGATAGCACAGAACATTTTTGAAGGCTGGAGCAGATATTTTGTATTGAAGCTGTTTAATTTATTTATACCAATATTCTATGATTTCAATGGAAACTACAAACCATGCGTCAGTATCCCATCTTTTATTGGATTATTGTGTATTTATTTTCCTGTGTTCATTAACTATACTTTCCTTTGTATTTTCCCCGATCAGGACGCAGGCCAGAAGCAGTTTGGAGCGACGACCTGCAGCTCATGTGGAATGGTGTACAGCGCAGACAACCCAGAGGACAATTTCCAACACACCCAGTTCCATCAGCGCTTCCTTGACTCCATCAAATTTGTGGTAAAAGTTGTTTCCTTCAGTCTCTCTGTGGACTCCAGCATGGAGACACTGACATGTAGAGGAAGTGCACAGATGATTAATCAGTGATTTCACAGCACTGTCATGTCTTTTGTTTTATTAACTTGCAGTATTTATTGTCCCCTCAGTTTTTTTCCTTTTTACCACTGAAATGATTTAAGTGTTTTTATTTGAAGTAGTTTGGTATTTAGTGGTGATCCTCTGCCAACGCTGTTGGCACCAGTTTGCTTCATGGGGAGGTGAGTTTGTTCTGAGTTGTTGGCTTGTCACTGCAGCTTCTTCTTCGCTCTGTTGTGCTTCCAGGGCTGGAAGAAGGAGCGGGTGGTGGCTGAGTTCTGGGATGGAAAAATCCTCATGGTCATGCCAGATGATCCCAAATACGCTGTTAAGAAGGTAAGGGTCTGAACTTTAGCTGCTTTCTGGCAGTTTGTGTGCTGTAAATGTGCTTTGTATGCAGTATGGAATTTGATTTTAGTCATTTCCAGGTCTGGTTGAGTGAGGAAAATCATACTTGCGTCCAGACTATTGCCCCCTATGCTTTTGATGTGTCAGCCCTGTGATAGTCTGGTGACCTGTCTTCAGTGAACCCTGCCTCTGGCCCAAAGTCAGCTGGGATAGGCTCCAGCACACTCTGGACCATGAACAGGACAAGCAGTTACAGACAATGAATGAATAAATGTTTCTCCGTGTTGGTTTTCATGCCTTCTTCCTCGCTGTGTGTGTTTGGTTTTTAGGCTGAGGACGTGCGGCGTGTAGCAGACAACGAGTTGGGCTTCCAGCAGGTGACTCTGAGCAGACCAACACAGGCCAAAACCTACCTCTTCATCAACAGGGAGCGCATGGTGGTGGGCTGCCTCGTCGCTGAACCCATACGCCAGGTAGGGCTGGAACTATATGTGCATGTGTGTGTGCGTGTGTCCGTAGGTGTGTGAGATTTGGTTCCAGTCTATTCTCTTTTGTTAGTTGTCCATTAAGACCAACCTTTTCGGTCCCTTACAACATCGCATCCCTGCGTCACCCCAATAACATGCGACTAGTTTAACCAAATAGTGATTGTCTTTGTTATATATGAATATTTTTAAAGAGAATAAACCATAGTTTTTGGCAAGGAGAAAGAAACATCACATTAAGAAATATTATGTGTATGAACAACCCAAGAGTTTGTGTAAGAGGAATGTGTGAAGATGCACAAAGACTCTAAAGCAATCTGTCTGTTGATATGCCGTATCATGCATCCCCCTTATATCCCATTTTAATTTGGAAATAAAACAACCCTATTCCCACTCATGAATTATCACTTCGCTTGCAGTCAACTTGACCCGTTTAGTGTCCTGTGATGACGTTGTTCTGCTCTTTGTCCTGTCAGGCTTACAGAGTCCTCGAGCAGCCGGATCAACACAAAGACATGACAAAGGACGACTTCATGGAGCGACACCGGGCCTGGTGCTGCTCCACTGTCCCAGAAAAAGCTCTGTGTGGCATCAGCAGGATCTGGGTCTTCGGTCCGGCCAGACGACGGGGCATCGCATCACGCATGCTTGACACTGTCAGGTACGATGTGTCACACGCTCAGCTTCTTCTTCTACGTGTTCTGCCTTTGGCCATTTACAACTAATGTTAAGAATGGCCACAACAAAAAAACATTAACACTTTTTTTCTTCATATTAATGTGTGTTCTTTATGGGAATGTGTGGCTGATGTAAATTTGTTACCAAGTTAGTCCTTTCTCCTTTTAAAAGCGAACCGGACTGTTTGAAAAGACTTTGAACGAAGCATAAATTTCACCTTCGTGTGGCTTGTCCAGACACAAACTTCTTTACCTCCAATTTTAAGCAGTGCAGTCAATTCCCAAAACTTTGCACTGGTGAGGTCTGTCAGGTAGTGGTGGCTAACACAACAGAGCTATATGTTGTTGAATTCCTACATAACAGTTTAGACTTCTGAAGAAACATCTTAGAAGAGTTAGAGCAAATATTCTTCTTCCCTCTCCTTTAAATCTCTTTTGTGTTTGTAGGAGCACCTTCTCATACGGCAGCCATCTAACCGTGGAAGAAATCGCCTTCTCTGACCCAACACCTGACGGCAAACTGTTCGCAACAAAGTACTCCAACACACCAGCCTTCCTGGTTTACAACTTCATCACATTAAGTAAATACGTGAATTAAAGATGTTTTAACTGACCGTTGAATTGTATTACGTTAACAGCTCTTCAGGCAGTTCTTTAATTGCCGTTCATATGCAAAGCAGAGAGTTCAGGTTTTTAATGCTGACTAGGCTTTAGTTTGTGAAGTGTGTGTGCATCAAAGCCTCAGTTGTATTCTGTGTTCAGGATGCAATAGTTTTTAAAGTTCTGTGATCACTCAGTATTTATATTCGGTACTGCCTCGTTAACTGTTGAATGTTGTGTATACTGGCAGCGCTTCTATTCAGATGTTTATATTCAGCTTAATGAGGAGCGCGACACTGCAGAGACTGTAGATGTTTTCCATTTTTGCACTGCAGAAAACTTTGACACATACATTTCATAGTCAACCTTTTTTTTACGCTACCAGTTTGAGGTTTTCTGGATGTTTTTTGAAGGAAAATATATTGATAGACCTGTTGAAAGGTGGATGCTGTTATTGTTTAGAGGCATTTTATGTTGTAAATACAGTTAATAAACATTGCTTTTTGTTTAATGATCATAAAGGCGTTTCTTAAATGTTTTCTGTCCTGATTGTATACTAACGTTTAACTTTCTTAAAGGGGAGGGACTGTCAGTGGTGTAACTGTACAATACACTGTAGTTGCTAACATGTTATTAGAAAGATAGCTTTCAGTCAAATGGTAAAGGTTGAACAACAAAACCTAACATGACTTGATCATCACAGGCCTCAGCAATGCATGAAATAATTTGCTTTAAAGCTTTTAATACAATAATAATTTAAAAAACTTAAATTTCAGATTTAAAAGCAACTGGTATGCATGTTTTTTATTTTTAAAACCAATCAGAGCTGCAGTACAATCTACTACTGTACCTACAATTATACCATAGCCACTGACAGGTCAGCAGAATATATGCAGGGTAATGAACAGAAAACAAAAACACAGGACAGCTCAAGAAGTTTACATCAGTGCTGAAACACATGAAAATGTCAAGAATTGAGAGGTACAGAAAGTAAAACATTTACAGTAAAAGTTGACGTACATGGAGCATAGATGAGACAAACAAATGACAGACTAACGTGCTATTTAGTGTCAGCAGATGAACATGAATAGTACAGAGACAACAAGAGTTTTTGTAAGTCATTCATGTCAGTTAGCTGATACTTTAACCAGTGACTGACATGTTTTTACGTTGAGGCTAGATTGGTCTCCACGTTAACGTTTCCTGGAGCTTCTAAATTACTAAAACAAAAAACTGCCCTGAATCCTCTGTCGTTTTATCCTACTCTGCAATTTCTGATACAAATCCCTGACCACAAAAAGCTAAATAATCTGTGTAAATCAATCAATAACAATCACCTCACTGGGCATTTTATCCAGTGGGGCGTTGCTCTCTAAAGCTTGGACGATCTGGGCAGCTGAGGGTCTCTTCCTAGGGTGTTCCTCTGTACAGAGACAGAAAAGCTCCACCATCCTCTGGTATGAGCTGCCCAGTGCCTCGACATCCAGGGCTGGCCTCGTGCCCAACCTCTCGTAGTAGGCATCCTCATCAAAGCTCACCTCCATCGAGTCCTCTGTAATACAATTGCAAGATTTTAACACACTGTTATACTGGTCTTTTTTTTTTGGATGGATTTAATGGCATCCTATGATTATTTGTCCCTAGTTTATGACATAATGTGACATCTATAACACAATATATTAAGACTTTGTGTGTCTTAATATGATGTCATAAAGTGATGGTATGGTATGTATTTAGTATAGGACATACTGTGACTTTTTTTTTTTTTTTACAACAAACTGTGGTATGACTTTTTTTATGACTGCAGTACTTTGGCTTTTTTTTGACATATACTATGAGGTTTTTTGACAAACTATACTATGCCTTTTTTTAGACATAGTATACTATGACTTTTTTGACAAACTATACCATGATTTCTTTTTGACATACTATCCTATGACTTTTTTTTGACATAATATATTATAATGTTTTTTGGCATACTATACTATGAATTTAATGACATACTATACGATGTCATACTATAGTATGTCATGAAAATAGTCATAGTAAAGTTTGTCATAAAGAAGTCATACTATAGTATGTCAAAAAAGTCAGAATAATATGTCATAAAAAAGTTATAGTGTAGTATGTCATAAAAAGTCATAGAACAGTATGTCAAAAAAGTCATAGTATACTATGTCATGAAAATAGTCATAGTAAAGTATGTCATAAAAAAGATAGAATAGTATGTCATGAAAAAGTGTAGTATGTCAAAAAAGTCACAGTATAGTACATCAAAAGTCATAGAAGAGTATGTCATAAAAAAGTCACAGTGTACTATGTCAAAAACGTCATAGTATTGTATGTCATAAAAACGTCATAGTATTGTATGTCATAAAAAAGTCACAGAATAGTATGTCATAAAAAAGTCATAGAATAGTATGTCATAAAAAAGTCATACTATTGTATGTCAAAAAAAGTCAGATTATAGTATGTCAAAAAAAGTCAGAATAGTATGTCATAAAAAAGTCATACTATAGTATGTCAAAAAAAGTCATAGAATAGTATGTCATAAAAGTCATACTATAGTATGTCAAAAAAGTCATAGTATACTATGTCATGAAAATAGTCATAGTATAGTATGTCATAAAAAAGTCATAGTATTGTATGTCAAAAAAGTCATACTATAGTATATCATGAAAAATCATAGTATAGTACAGTACAGGCCAAAAGTTTGGACACACCTTCTCATTCAATGCGTTTTCTTTATTTTCATGACTATTTACATTGTAGATTCTCACTGAAGGCATCAAAACTATGAATGAACACATGTGGAGTTATGTACTTAACAAAAAAAGGTGAAATAACTGAAAACATGTTTTATATTCTAGTTTCTTCAAAATAGCCACCCTTTGCTCTGATTACTGCTTTGCACACTCTTGGCATTCTCTCCATGAGCTTCAAGAGGTAGTCACCTGAAATGGTTTTCCAACAGTCTTGAAGGAGTTCCCAGAGGTGTTTAGCACTTGTTGGCCCCTTTGCCTTCACTCTGCGGTCCAGCTCACCCCAAACCATCTGGATTGGGTTCAGGTCCGGTGACTGTGGAGGCCAGGTCATCTGCCGCAGCACTCCATCACTCTCCTTCTTGGTCAAATAGCCCTTACACAGCCTGGAGGTGTGTTTGGGGTCATTGTCCTGTTGAAAAATAAATGATCGTCTAACTAAAGGCAAACCGGATGGGATGGCATGTCGCTGCAGGATGCTGTGGTAGCCATGCTGGTTCAGTGTGCCTTCAATTTTGAATAAATCCCCAACAGTGTCACCAGCAAAACACCCCCACACCATCACACCTCCTCCTCCATGCTTCACAGTGGGAACCAGGCATGTGGAATCCATCCGTTCACCTTTTCTGCGTCTCACCAAGACACGGCGGTTGGAACCAAAGATCTCAAATTTGGACTCATCAGACCAAAGCACAGATTTCCACTGGTCTAATGTCCATTCCTTGTGTTTCTTGGCCCAAACAAATCTCTTCTGCTTGTTGCCTGGTCTAATGTCCATTCCTTGTGTTTCTTGGCCCAAACAAATCTCTTCTGCTTGTTGCCTCCTTAGCAGTGGTTTCCTAGCAGCTATTTGACCATGAAGGCCTGATTCGCGCAGTCTCCTCTTAACAGTTGTTCTAGAGATGGGTCTGCTGCTAGAACTCTGTGTGGCATTCATCTGGTCTCTGATCTGAGCTGCTGTTAACTTGCCATTTCTGAGGCTGGTGACTCGGATGAACTTATCCTCAGAAGCAGAGGTGACTCTTGGTCTTCCTTTCCTGGGTCGGTCCTCATGTGTGCCAGTTTCGTTGTAGCGCTTGATGGTTTTTGCGACTCCACTTGGGGACAGATTTAAAGTTTTTGCAATTTTACGTTATGTCTGTCCTTCATTTATTATAGTATTGATGGCCACTAGTTTTTCTTTAGTTAGCTGATTGGTTCTTGCCATAATATGAATTTTAACAGTTGTCCAATAGGGCTGTCGGCTGTGTATTAACCTGACTTCTGCACAACACAACTGATGGTCCCAACCCCATTGATAAAGCAAGAAATCCCACTAATTAACCCTGATAAGGCACACCTGTGAAGTGGAAACCATTTCAGGTGACTACCTCTTGAAGCTCATGGAGAGAATGCCAAGAGTGTGCAAAGCAGTAATCAGAGCAAAGGGTGGCTATTTTGAAGAAACTAGAATATAAAACATGTTTTCAGTTATTTCACCTTTTTTTGTTAAGTACATAACTCCACATGTGTTCATTCATAGTTTTGATGCCTTCAGTGAGAATCTACAATGTAAATAGTCATGAAAATAAAGAAAACGCATTGAATGAGAAGGTATATCCAAACTTTTGGCCTGTACTGTATGTCAAAAAAGTCATAGAATAGTATGTCATAAAAAAGTCATACTATAGTATGTCAAAAAAGTCATAGAATAGTATGTCATAAAAAAGTCATAGTATAGTATGTCATAAAAACGTCATAGTATAGTATGTCATAAAAACGTCATACTATAGTATGCCAAAAAATTCATAGAATAGTATGTCATAAAAAAGTCATACTATAGTATGTCAAAAAAGTCATAGAATAGTATGTCATAAAAAAGTCATACTATAGTATGCCAAAAAAGTCATAGAATAGTATGTCATAAAAAAGTCATACTATAGTATGTCAAAAAAGTCATAGAATAGTATGTCATAAAAAAGTCATAGAATAGTATGTCATAAAAACGTCATACTATAGTATGCCAAAAAATTCATAGAATAGTATGTCATAAAAAAGTCATACTATAGTATGCCAAAAAATTCATAGAATAGTATGTCATAAAAAAGTCATACTATAGTATGCCAAAAAAGTCATAGAATAGTATGTCATAAAAAAGTCATAATATAGTATGTCAAAAAAGTCATAGAATAGTATGTCATAAAAAAGTCATAGAATAGTATGTCATAAAAACGTCATACTATAGTATGTCAAAAAAGTCATAGAATAGTATGTCATAAAAAAGTCATACTATAGTATGTCAAAAAAAGTCATAGAATAGTATGTCATAAAAACGTCATACTATAGTATGCCAAAAAAGTCATAGAATAGTATGTCATAAAAAAGTCATAGAATAGTATGTCAAAAAAGTCATAGAATAGTATGTCATAAAAAAGTCATAGAATAGTATGTCAAAAAAGTCATAGAATAGTATGTCAAAAAAGTCATAGAATAGTATGTCATAAAAAAGTCATACTATAGTATGTCAAAAAAAGTCATAGAATAGTATGTCATAAAAAAGTCATAGAATAGTATGTCAAAAAAGTCATAGAATAGTATGTCATAAAAAAGTCATAGTATAGTATGTCAAAAAAGTCATAGAATAGTATGTCAAAAAAAGTCATAGAATAGTATGTCATAAAAACGTCATACTATAGTATGTCAAAAAAGTCATAGAATAGTATGTCATAAAAAAGTCATACTATAGTATGTCAAAAAAAGTCATAGAATAGTATGTCATAAAAACATCATACTATAGTATGCCAAAAAAGTCATAGAATAGTATGTCATAAAAAAGTCATACTATAGTATGTCAAAAAAGTCATAGAATAGTATGTCATAAAAAAGTCATAGAATAGTATGTCATAAAATAGTCATACTATAGTATGGCAAAAACTTCATAGAATAGAATGTCAGAAAAATAGTATGTCATAAAAAAGTCATACTATAGTATGTCAAAAAGTCATAGAATAGTATGTCATAAAAAAGTCATACTATAGTATGTCAAAAAAGTCATAGTATAGTATGTCATAAAAAAGTCATACTATAGTATGTCAAAAAGTCATAGAATAGTATGTCATAAAAAAGTCATAGAATAGTATGTCATAAAAAAGTCATACTATAGTATGTCAAAAAATTCATAGAATAGTATGTCATAAAAAAGTCATACTATAGTATGTCAAAAAATTCATAGAATAGTATGTCATAAAAACGTCATACTATAGTATGCCAAAAAATTCATAGAATAGTATGTCATAAAAAAGTCATACTATAGTATGTCAAAAAAGTCATAGAATAGTATGTCAAAAAAATTCATAGAATAGTATGTCATAAAAACGTCATACTATAGTATGTCAAAAAAATTCATAGAATAGTATGTCATAAAAACGTCATACTATAGTATGTCAAAAAAGTCATAGAATAGTATGTCAAAAAAAGTCATAGAATAGTATGTCATAAAAACGTCATACTATAGTATGCCAAAAAAGTCATAGAATAGTATGTCATAAAAAAGTCATACTATAGTATGTCAAAAAAGTCATAGAATAGTATGTCATAAAAACGTCATACTATCGTATGCCAAAAAATTCATAGAATAGTATGTCATAAAAAAGTCATACTATAGTATGTCATAAAAAAGTCATACTATAGTATGTCAAAAAGTCATAGAATAGTATGTCATAAAAACGTCATACTATAGTATGCCAAAAAAGTCATAGAATAGTATGTCATAAAAAAGTCATACTATAGTATGTCAAAAAAGTCATAGAATAGTATGTCATAAAAAAGTCATACTATAGTATGTCAAAAAAGTCATAGAATAGTATGTCATAAAAAAGTCATACTATAGTATGTCAAAAAAGTCACAGTATAGTATGTCAAAAAAAGTCATAGAATAGTATGTCATAAAAAAGTCATAGAATAGTATGTCAAAAAAGTCATAGTATAGTATGTCATAAAAAAGTCATAGTAAAGTATGTCATGAAAAAATCATACTATAGTATGTCAAAAAGTCATAGAATAGTATGTCATGAAAAAGTCATACTATAGTATGTCAAAAAGTCATAGTATGCTATGTCATGAAAATAGTCATAGTAAAGTATGTCATAGTATGTCAAAAAGTCATAGAATAGTATGTCATGAAAAAGTCATAGTATACTATGTCATGAAAATAGTCATAGTAAAGTATGTCAAAAAAAGTCATAGAATAGTATGTCATAAAAAAGTCATAGAATAGTATGTCAAAAAAGTCATAGTATGTCATAAAAAAGTCATAGTATAGTATGTCAAAAAAGTCACGGTATAGTATGTCAAAAAAAGTCATAGAATAGTATGTCAAAAAAGTCATAGTATAGTATGTCATAAAAAAGTCATAGTATAGTATGCCAAAAAATTCATAGAATAGTATGTCATAGAAAAGTCATACTATAGTATGTCAAAAAAGTCATAGAATAGTATGTCATAAAAACGTCATACTATAGTATGCCAAAAAATTCATAGAATAGTATGTCATAAAAAAGTCATACTATAGTATGTCAAAAAAGTCATAGAATAGTATGTCAAAAAAAGTCATAGAATAGTATGTCATAAAAAAGTCATAGTATAGTATGTCAAAAAAGTCATAGAATAGTATGTCATAAAAAAGTCATAGTATAGTATGTCATAAAAAAGTCATACTATAGTATGTCAAAAAGTCATAGAATGGTATGTCAAAAAAAGTCATAGAATAGTATGTCATAAAAAACTCATAGTATAGTATGTCAAAAAAGTCACAGTATAGTATGTCAAAAAAAGTCATAGAATAGTATGTCATAAAAAAGTCATAGAATAGTATGTCAAAAAAGTCACGGTATAGTATGTCAAAAAAAGTCATAGAATAGTATGTCATAAAAGTCATACTATAGTATGTCAAAAAAGTCACAGAATAGTATGTCATAAAAAAGTCATAGTATACTATGTCATAAAAAGTCATAGTATAGTATGTCATAAAATCATAGCATAGTATGTCAAAAAAAAGTCACAGTGTAGTATGTCATAAAAAAGTCATAGAATAGTATGTCAAAAAAGTCATAGTATAGTATGTGATGAAAAAAAGTCATAGTATACTATGTCATAAAAAAGTCATGGTATTGTATGTCATAAAATCATAGTATAGTATGTCAAAAAGTCATAGTATAGTATGTCAAAAAAGTCATACTATAGTATGTCATGAAAAAGTCATAGTGTACTATGTCAAAAAAAGCCACAGTATAGTATGCCATAAAAAGTCACAGGACAGGATTTTATAAAGGTCATTATGTCATAAAAAATTAAAAATAAAAAAATAAACAAAAAAGTAATACTCTCATGTGTCATAAAAAAAGTCATTGTATAGTATGTCAAAAAACAAAAATAACAACAAGCCACAAATGTCATCATATAGTTTGTCATTAAAAAGAGAAGTCATGATCTTGTGTGTCATAAAATAAAATCCAAAAATGTGATTGTTGAGTATGTCATAAAAGTCATTAAAATGTCACAGTTTAGTATGCCATAAAAACACCACATGCAAGTACAGCTTTAAAGCATATGTTACACTGAACTGCAGTAGGAACATGGCTCCTGAAGAAACCGAAAATTACATTGAAACTGTGACAAAACTGTAACTGATCTGTAGAATAAGAACACAATTCAGCTGACTGATGTGGACGAGTGCAAAATTCAGGGCTTCCTGAGGTCTATGAGTGGCTCACCTTCATCCTCCTCTTCCTCGTCCTCATCCTCCAGCATCTCCAGATGAGGCATGGCAAGCGTCATCATCTCCCACAGAGTCAGACCGTAGGCGAAGATGTCGGCCTTGTCAGTGATCTCTCCGCCCTCGTCCAGAGCTTCTTTGGGTTTCCACGGCTCTGTACCGATGTACTCTGCCTTTGGGTCTGACACTGAGCACACAGATGAAAAAACATTAATTAAAGCCTAATCGGACTAGATGACAATTTAATTACAAAGCAAAACATTCAATTTGTCTGTTAAAACAAGAAGCTCATGTTTTTCTGGGCCATTTTACAATCACATCAACGAAGCAAGATCCAGAGGTTTGCAATTAGTTTAAGTTAAACTCAAAATAGAAGACACCTCCACTGCTAATGACATGTATGTATGAGAAGAGTTAAAGCATGAGAGACTGACGACTTAATGTTTCTGTATGGGCACAGGAACAAAGTTAATCAGCTGCTGTAAACAGTCGTTTCCACTCAAATGTTTTCTGCCAATTCTGTGCTTTAATCCATGATTAATCCCACTTGTACACACACACGCACACATACTGAACTGAACTGAACTTAACTAGTATTGTTTGTGTATCCAAAGCCTGATAATCAGTAACTTCTTCTCTGCTTCATCGACCACAATTGTTTCCCAATAACTATTAAAAACACACAGTAAGGCCCCTGCCCTTCATCAGACATCTGTCTGATGAAGGGCCGAAACGTAACACATGAATAAATTGTGCAAGGAGCAGCTTCTGGTGTGCGAACTTTATCTTTTATTCCATGAATCTTTGTACCTGCTGGGAGAGTGTATTTTTTGCAGAGATGGGATTTCAGAGCAATGGACATTTGTTTTCAAGATAACATTCTCTGTCTGGAATGATAGGTGGTTGTTGTGTGGCGGCACGATTTAGGAGGAAACATTTTTCTTTTTCTTAACAAAAATGGAACACAGCGATGTGGATAATTCACACTGGACCTGGTGTGCGTAGTTGTCAAGCGAAAAAATTTGCAAGCAGATTTTCTGTATTTCCACATTTTTGCATCATACTGTTGGGAAAAAAAACAATAACAACAACAACAACAACAACAACGGCTTTAAATCTACTATTAAAGGCTCAAAACTGACTAATAATTTTTCTACTGCTCAAGATATTACCAGTTAACTGATAGTGTTTTAAAAATAAGACTGTGTGACCTGAAAATGTAGACACAGGAACAAAATCAAGAGCCATATTACTCCTGTTCACCGATGTATGTCTGCAACTGAAACTCTTTCGAGGACATACAGTACAAGCCACAGTTTATTGTTAATAAGCTGTTGTGTATAAACTGGGCACTGTGGGAGGCTTTCTGTGCTCCAACCATCCCTGCCCCCACCCATCACACAGAGTACAATGCTGCATTTTCTCATCAAGGCTTCTTGGCTGATTTTTATCATAAATGACATGAAGACACTCGTTACCTCTCATGTTCTCGTCCAGCTGCAGAGACACACCGACATCGCAGATCTTGATGGTCTCAAAGTCTCCTTTGATGACAACATTACATGACTTCATGTCGCCGTGCAGCAGCTTCTTCTCATTGTGGAGATACTGTAGGGAGAAACAAACAAAGGCTTAACAACGTCCTTCTGTGTTTATTTTGCTTTGTTAAACAATCCTCATTTCTGAAATTAAATTAAAAGATGGCTGATGTTGAGAGGAGACAAATATGATTTGGGAAAGAATGAACCACTGGCGCTGTGAGTGGTTTTTGACTATGGTTTCCCATGGATATTTTATTAAAATCATATTCTTTTTCTTGACATGTGACTCAACCAATTAATGCCAAAGCATAAATAGAGGTCAGAAAATAAAATAAAATGTGCTTTTTGTGTGTTTCATTTAAATATAAGTTCAAAGTCAGAGCTGTAACTTGTTTTTTCTTTTAATTGTTAGGTCCACACCCTTCAGGTAACCCCTAACTACACACAAATACATATTCACACATGGACTCATATTATTATATTACTATGGAAGTATGAAGTATTACTATGAAACTCAAAAGCTACCGGGCAGTGTGAAGTAAAAAAACAAGCTCCACTACTTTCACCAGCTGCAACTTTAAAGTGATGTACACACTAGGGTATCAGTAATTGTATTTCATTAATATATATGTAGATTTTTCTGAAATTTGCTATTATGCATAATGAGTAGTTTTACTTTTGCATTTTAAGTATATTTGATGCTAATACTGTTTGAATGAAGGACTTTTACTTGTAACAGTATTTTTTTCAGTGTGGTACTTCTTCTTCTTTTACTTTACTAGTTTGTATTTTTTGAAGTGGGGTTGTATGAAGTACTTATCTATTGTCAGTGTATTGCCTATAGTAATTAATGGTCAGAGCCCCCTCAGTTTGGAGAAGAGGGCAGGAGTCTGACATGGAAGCTAAGCAATATACTATTGTTGACAGGGTCAACAACAAAATGTATTTTAGTCACCTAAAATAAAAGTGTCACTAAGTATATGATATATTTGGAATATTTTCACTTCTTTACCTTGCTGCCAGACAGCTCTTTCTGACTGGGAACTGAAGTGAAAGTTATCTGTGCTCTCTTCAAGGCCACCAGTAATTTTACCGTGCTGAACATGGAAGCTGTTGGTCTACCACTGCCTCAGTCTGCTGTTTGTTTGTGTGATCTTGTGACTTTGATGTTTTAAAGAGTTAGTTTGGATTCATCATAGTCACACAGTAACATAAATAAATTACAGATAGATGCAGCAGTAGACCAGCAGCTCCTGTGTTCAGCGAGGTAAAATGACTGTTTTTGCCAATGGAGTCTGGTGGCTCTGAAGAGAGCGATATAACATCTTCAGTTCTGGGCTGTCTGACAACAAAGTAAAATAGTATACACTTATATTATACCCACACGAAGACGGAACCGATTTCGTTTTTTAAAAGTTTTCCATAAACACGGAATCATCTCAAGATATGTGTACGTAAACATGAAGCCACTGAAAACGCTGTAGTATATATGCAAGGCCTGTAAGTGGCACTGCAACGCTGCCACAAAGTACACCAAAAACAGAGAATAAGAAATGGAGCATGCGCATAAAACAATAAACGAACACGAAGAAGAAAATGGCGGAAAATACAAATGTCAGAGGAGTCCACTTTGTATGGACTGACGACGAGGTAGAGCTGTTACTTAGGGTCACACTTGATTACAAAACTGCAGGGGAATGTTGACTAGCACATGTGGGTTAAGGGAGAAGTGGGGTTATGGTGTCATCGTTTCAGAAAAGAGGCGTACTGTGTTGTAAATATGGAAACGCGAAGGTGGCATCTTCAGATTTTTTCACTCTGGGACCCGGTTTCAAAAGTTGGTGTATTTGGGCTCCTAAAACGCTGGTTCCGTGTTTACGAAAGGTCTATAGGATAAAAAAAAAAACATTGCGGATACACCTAATCTCGTCTCCGTGTGGACATGGCCTTAAACTGATTTTCTTTATCTTTACTATCCCTTTAAGTAAAGGATCTGAGTAAATCTTCAACCACTGCAGGCAGGTTAGATAGCAACACTTTGGTCATAAAATGAATGTCAGGATACTGGATGAT
This sequence comes from Epinephelus fuscoguttatus, assembly GCF_011397635.1. Taxonomy (NCBI): domain Eukaryota; kingdom Metazoa; phylum Chordata; class Actinopteri; order Perciformes; family Serranidae; genus Epinephelus; species Epinephelus fuscoguttatus. Next base: position 26,819,914 of record NC_064762.1, read on the forward strand.
TGACGAGCAGACACAGGTGTCAACTACACATTTCAAAAGACAAGACATAACTTTGAAAGAGTGACTGATGTGTACAGTGTGTCATGGGAGATCAAATTTCATGGATATACAGAGATACAGGCGTGAAGTTAATCCAGCTGTAATTGATCCAGCTATATTACACCAGGTAGAAAAGAGTCTGTGAGTTACCTGAAGGCCACGAGCAACATGCAGAGCCACTTTCTCTATGTCGGCAGCAGGGAAAGCTTTCAGGCCGTCCTCTCTCCTCTTCTCTATCAGGTCATTGAGGGACTGCTCTCCTCCGTACTCCATCGCCAGACACTTTGATCCATCTTTGGCCGTGGCGAATGCACGAAACCCTTGATGGTGGGATAAGGATACAGAATTAACAAACCAGAATGTAACACAATATTACAATTACGTTGATTACGACAGCACAAAATAAAGTCAGTGTAAATGAGTAATTTATTCCATTCTTGTTGCATCAGTCAACACTGAAACTGAACTCAACTCAAACTGAATCTTAAGCAAGTGACCAGCAAGACAATAATTGTTTGGGTTATTATTTTCTGAAGGTTTTAAAATTTAGAAAACAGATGTAAAAGAAAATGATGGTGAATTATGTAACTGAGTTTTGTTGCTGTTCCCTTGGGGTAATATTGCAAGGCCTTTATCAACATAATCATCAGCTGTGACTCTGCAGTTTGTATGTGAAGTGTAAAAGTATCAAATGTGTTCCTGTGGTTCACATTGATTCTAGAGACACAAAGAGGGACTGCTCTTCTGAAGAACATAACACTAGGTCTGTTATACTCGCCACTGTGCTGTGAGAGTGCTGTCATGTCTTACCAACAATGTTTGGATGATTGATTCCCTTCAGGACCTTTGCCTCCTCGTTCAGGCGCTTCTGGTAAACCGCCACCTGTTTGGCTGCACACTTGCTGTTGATCTTCTTGACAGCCCAGGGGGATGCATTCAACTTCCCCTGTCTAGGATTAATTTAATCAGCAAAACATAATATTTATACACAGACATGAAAACATTCACATGAAGGAAGCCTGGAAAACATCACTGTTTAACAATTTATACTGAAGATGGATATGAAAGGTCATGGTGAAGCTATTTCAACTCAAATAATTTGTATTCTAATGCATGAAACTCCATGCACACATTTGGCAATTTAATGTGGCCTTGCTAATTAAAAGCACAAACACCATCCATCATGACAAAATGATTAAAAAATAAATGATTAGCGTCTCTTCTTTCAGAAGCTGTCTGCTTATTCTTTCCATGAAATAAACAATGCAAGGCAAGAGGGATGAAGGCCAAAATATTTTTTAAATGAAGGGCCTTTTGGTAGAATGTTGAACGGAAACAGACCCTTTTAGAAATTTAACTTATGCTTTTATATTATTTATGAACAAAGCCACAGTAAACTGGCATGAATACAGCACAGAAATATTGAAACAAGTGTAGAGAGAGAGGAAAGATGAAAAAGGAGGAGACAGGTGGTAGGTGAGGTGTAAACCAAGTATTTAATCATTTATATTTTAAAATGAACAGTGTGTAAGATTTGTGGTGATTAAGTGGCATCTAGCAGTGAGGACTACAGACTGCAACCAGCTGAAACTTCTGTGTGCCAAATATGAACTCCTAGTCAGAATTCCTTCAGTGTTCATTGCTCAGTGTATCTCTGACACATATTGGAGATGGGCCACTAGCCCAGCACTGCTAATGCAAGCTCACCCTTTTTCTCTGACAGCTTAAGTTCCAGACGTTCAGGATGTTTTTTTTTTACCATGAGCTGAATTATTTGCAGAGGTCTCTTCCTCTCCAAAATCAAACAGACCTGGTGTTTTAACCCAGTAAAAACACTGGATAGAGAAGTTTCACAGTGGGTTTCTCCAATGCTCTCATCGAAGAGAAGCTGCTAACTAAGGTGGCCGACACAAAAACGCAAGAGGCCCTATCTAGAGCCAGTGTTTGGTTTGTCGTGGCGGTGGAACATGGTAATCTCTGCAGACAAGGACCCACTCCCTATGTAGATAAAATGTCCTTTTTTAGGTAACGAAAGCACGATTCTTATTTTCAGGTAACTATACACCACAGAAAACATACTTATGTTATATTCCATTTCTGCCAACATATCCCCTTAAACCCTACACACTGTACCTTTAAATCAGACAACATCACACACCTGTTCATAAGGTAAACATTGACTCCAGTCCCACAGCCCAACTTCTTCATGAAAGGTGAGGCTGGGATGGTGATTGGGGTCCCTCCGTTGCTTACAAAGTTCTTCACTCTTACATTTTTAGGGGTCTTGAATGAGCCCTCATCGCTGAGTGTGGCAAGGGAGGCCATTCTGTCCAAGGAAAACAAACAATAAAATGATTAACATGAGAAAGCATATTTGGATACAGCAAATGAATCAAAGGCATGACATTATGCTGAGCAACATTAGAGGATACAGGTAAACTACATTATGGGACCTCCTCTAACTCGACACTACAAACGTTTTAAATGGGTCCAAGTGCATTTCCTTTAGTGTGTTTGTTAATGCAGTAGCTGACCAAGGGAAATGCAACAGGGAACCTAAGTAAAAATTACTTGATGTAACACTACATGATACAAACTTGCACCGAAATATATTATGAAATATCTGATTCGTTTACTACGTATACAGCTGTCTTTGTCTACGACGACATAACACGACAATAAAGGCCAAATTTTGAATGGAGGCTGGCATTAGCACGTCACTAATGGCGTTGTAAATGGAGAATCGTATCGGTGCTTGGCAGCTGTAAACGTAAAAGCAAAACGACACTGACTTGGAAGTTACTTGTTTTTCAACACTATCACACAATTTAGTGAACAATTAACCCATGGCGGAGACATATTAGCGACCAAACTTAACATAAATAAAGCTAAAAGTAACGTTAACGTCAATTGCAAAGTTAACGACACTAACGTTATATCATTCGACAAGTTACTCATACAAACATGGCGACAGTCCGATTTAAGTTGTCTTAAATTGTGTTTTGAGCCAGAAAACATAATAATTTAGCAAATAAATGTTTTGTTACCTGCGTTTTCTTTCTCTGTCACAAGTTAACACAGCTGCTGCAGTTAAAACGCGCCGAACATTCAAACGGCTGCTTCCAGCTCTCCAGGCTGTACGGGTCCCGCAGAGGGACAAACTGAACGCATGCCGTTTGCGGTTGGAAATAGAACAGTTTTAGCTAAACGGCACTGTGGCAAATCACACGCTAGTTTTATTTGTTTCAAAATACTTTATATTGTATAAATGTTACACTGTGGTTATAACGAGGGCACCGCTTTATCCTACAAAGACATCAACGGGATTTTGAAATAATTACAGTTGTAATACAGCTTTTCACCAGCTGAGGTCAGTCACGTCATAAAATTATTATGGTAGGGAGTTGCAAGTTTGTTTCATTCTCATCCATGATTATATACTCACCAGTCACTTTGTTAGGTTCACCTTGCTAGTACCAGGTTGGACCCCCTTTTGTCTTCAGGACTGCCTTAATTCTTGGAGTCATAGATTCAACAAGGTGCTGGAAACATTCCTCAGAGATTTTGGTCCATATTGACATGATAGCATCACACAGTTGCAGCAGATTTGTTGGCTGCACATCCATGATGTGAATCTCCCATTCCACCACATCCCAAAGGTGCTCTATAGGACTGAGATCTGGTGACTGTGGAGGCCATTGGAGTACAGTGAACTCATCGTCATGTTCAAGAAACCAGTTTGAGATGATTTGAGCTTTGTGACATGGTGCGTTATCCTGCTGGAAGTAGCCATCAGAAGATGGGTACACTGTGGTCATAAAGGGATGAACACGGTCAGCAACGATACTCAGGTAGGCTGTGGTGTTTGAACCATGCTCAGTTGGTACTAAGGGGCCCAAAGTGTGCCAAGAAAATATCCCCCACACCATTACACCACCACCAGCAGCCTGAACCGTTGATACAAGGCAGGATGGATCCATGCTTTCATGTTGTTTACACCAAATTCTGACCCTACCATCTGAATGTTGCAGCAGAAATCCAGACTCATCAGACCAGGCAACGTTTTTAATTTTCCTGTTCTTTGCTGACAGGAGTGGCACCCAGTGTGGTGCCACACAATAAAATAACAAACAAACAATAACAAACTACAATCTGTCAGGGGAAATAGGAACCGTATACTAACTCCAAAGATATACACCAGTGATACTGCCAGCAATTAAGTGACTAAAGGCCACATTTCCAATAATCAGCATTGTTTCCTGCCTTCACTGATGACAAAAAAATCTTCCTGTTGTGTTTCAGATTTCCCATTAAATCTGACCTGCTGTGATTCTTAGAATATGCCAATACTCTTGATGATTGTTATGCTTGTGCCAGGTAGGAATTCAGTGTTTCAGGGATTTCTTGGCTTTGGAGAATGTATATGATAGAGTATTTCATCGTGCGTCTGTTCTCTCTTAATGTTTGGGGCTCATCCAAAAGAATTTCACTCATTCAGACGATGACGTTGACCTTGACCTCAGCTCTCATGATCCCATTTTTGTTAAATCTCCTCCACATACTGCAGATGTCTCCAGCCCGGTCCTCTCATTGTGTGAAGGGATAACTGTTTCATTATGAGAAAGAGGAGCAGGAATGCGGTCCGATGATAACTGGACATGGATGGGAAGACTGGGACTATTGCTTTCTCTCTCTTTCTCCCCATCCGTCGTTCCCCTGAAGGGAAATGAGCTCATGTTTGTGGGCTCATGCTGGCACATGTTGTGGTGCGTTTTATAGAATAAGGATGGGTTACTCTCTGGTCAGACCACAGAGAAACAGCCAGAGTCAAAGAGAGGAGGATGCTTAATGTCCAGATCAAGTGAGGAACAAATGCATAATTTAACATAATGATTCAAACACAAAAACAAGAGCACTGTTGTGTAAGTCATCTCCTCTCTGTTATGTCATTACATGGATCATTCATGCAGCTTGCAGAGGATTAATACTCAAAAAAATTATCATAATATGCAGCAAGATGTTTAGCTGACACATGGCACATAATATGTATTTATACTGACAATGTAAACAACAATAAAACACATAAAAATTAAATTTTAAAAAGTGGTTTCAATCAAACTACAGACCTCTGTTGAGACCAACAACAACAAAACCGTTTGTGTTTTAACGTGTCATGTTGCCAGCGGCTTTCTAGCCTCATAACATGGTTGTTTTTTAGCACCCTGTTGTTGTTTTTGCCCTGTGAATAGTGCCACAAAAAGCAATTGTTAATTTATAGTGACATTGCTGCATTATGGTGCATTCCAGGCAACCCGTAACTCGTGTTTTCACAACCTGTAACCCGTGAAAGTGCACTGGAACGGCAGTCAAACCCGTAACTTCCCACCCATGAACTCGTACCAGATCGATGTACTCCCAGTTATGCTTTCTGACGTCACACAGCCCTCTAAACCAATTACCTTACTCCTCTAAATAACAATGGCAGCCCTATGGATGCGGTGTTGATGCAGGTGATACATGGTGAGAAATAGACATAAAATAACCCTAATGTTAACGTATTATTGGCAGCCGCTCTAACAGCTGGTTTCCAGTGCAAGAATTATCAATACAAAATACGTTTCCAAACACACAGATAACGTTAAATAAAAAGTATAATAGCATCTGTGACCTTGTGCGCTGTTTTCCCCCTCCGTTTCGCTCAAATGAGCAAGGAGCAGACACCTTTGGTGATAGAAATATTGGGGAAGCACAAACATACGGTTCGCCATGTTCAACGTTAAACAGGAAGTAACTGGCAGTTTGCTGTAACTTTCCTGGAATGCTACAAAGTCGTAACTCATGACTTGAAGTCGTGACTTACGAGTTCAAAAGTCTGCCTGGAACGCGCCATAACTTGCGGTAACTCTGCCTCCAGAACTGGGCATTTTAAGCCAAAACATGATCTTATCCTCACCATAACCAAGTGGTTTTTGTGACCTAACCTAACCATCCGTTAACCACAACAACGAACAAATGCAACAAATCTGTGGTTTGTAGAAATGTACTTGTTTGGAATATTACACCTAAAATGTACTTTGAAGATACTACATGTTGTTCTTTTGTGTGATGACCATGTAGACAACAAAAAGCACAACACAATTACAATTTCCAAATTGTTTAGAGTCACATTCATGAATAACAGAACTCATAGTTTAAAAAAAAAGGGAACAGTGAATTTACACATCTGATCCTGATGAACAAAATATTCAAGTTGAAAATCTTTACTGATGTGCAATGTATAATTTGTTGAGAACTAAATGACCTAACAAGGGTCAGTAGAAACCAAAATCATCAACTCACTGAGGGCTGGATTCAAAATCTCACCAAAAATCAAAGTAAAAAACTGAAATCACAGGCTGATCCAACTTGTGTGAATGTGATCACATCAACTCAAATGTGACTCAGCAGTGACGAATTGTGTCCTGGGGGATCTCCTCCCAGACCTGGATCAGGGCATCAGTTAGGTCCTGGACAGTCTGTGGCGGTACTTGGCGGCGTTGAATGCACCAATACATAACGTCCCATAGGTGCTCAATTGGATTTAGTTCAGGGGAACAAGAGGACCAGTCAATGGCATCAATGCCTTCATTATCCAGGAACTGCCTACACACTTTGGCCACATGAAGCAGAGCATTATTCTGCACCAGGAGGAACCCAGGGCCCTCTGCACCAGTGTAAGGTCTGACAATCAGACTGAGGATTTCATCCCGGTACCTAACAGCATTCAGGGTAATGTTGGGTATGAAATGGAGGTCTGTGCAACCCTCCAAGGATATGCCTCCCCCCCAGACCATCACTGACCCATCGCTAAACCGGTCATGCTGGAGTATGTTACAGGCAGCATATTCACCACAGCATCGCCAGACTTGTTCACACCTGGCGCCAATGGCAGACCTGCTGTTCTCTGGTGGATGCCACTCGAGCTGCATGGTGCTGGGCTGTGAGCACAGGTCCTACTAGAGGAATGTCGGGCCCTTATGGAGTCTGTTTCTGACAGTGTGGTCAGAAACATGCACACCAGTAGCCTGCTGGAGGTCATTTTGTAGAGCTCTGGCAGTGCTCCTCCTGTTCCTCCTCACACAAAGGAGCAGATACTGGTCCTGCTGCTGGGTTGATGCCCTTCTACGGCCCTGTCCAGTTCTCCTCATATAACAGCCTGTCTCCTGGTATCTCCTCCATGCTCTTGAGAGTGTGCTGGGAGACACAGCAAACATTCTTGCGACTGCACATATGGATGTGCCATCCTGGAGGAGCTGGACTACCTGTGCACCCTGATTGGGCTGCAGGTACTGCCTCATGCCGCCAGTAGTGACAAGGACACTAGCAGAACACACAACTAGAGAAGAATCATTCAGGAAGGAGAAGGAGAGAGCAACTGTCTGTGGACACCACATGTAAAACCATTCCCTTTTTGGAGGTTGTGTTGCTCTTGCCTCTCCATTTCACCTGTTGTCACTTTGATTTGCACCAAAGCAGGTAAACTGATTCACAATCACTTGTGCTTCCTAAATGGACACATCGATATCTCTGAAGTTTAATTGATTTGGTGTTTTACTGTGATGATTAAGTGTTCCCTTAATTTTTTTGAGTAGTATATTGCTAGTGATTGCTGAACATCTTATTTTAAAGTCATGGACATTAATATTCTGCTGTCACTGCCTCCAATTTTCTGGGAAGACTTAATTCAAACTCTTTATTTTTTAACTGAATAATTCAATAATTACCAGAGTGGAAAAATAGACCTAAAATACTTTAAACATCCAAATTTAGTTTATTATGTATTTTTTCAATATATGTCTGGGATACAACAGGACCACCCAGCACTCATGTGTCAACATTCACAGATAAATTAACATTTCTTTCTCTGGTTGCGGATTCTACTAGTGAGAAAACAGCTTATTTTACATCTGGAATCACACAAAACTCCAGCTCATGAAAACACTTAGCTGTCATGCAACATCTGTCCTGACACTCCAAAAACACGAAAAACATGATATAGTTAGATCTGTCTTATGAACCAAGGGGAGGGATGGCACCCACATTCATATGGAGCTGATACTGAGGATAATTTATAGCATCTGTTGTCTTCCTCTTCTTCCTTTGTCGTGGTCAGTGCAAAAATCAGAACATTGTTTTGGCTCATTTCATGCCTCTGATCTCTTGACATGGACTCCGGAGACAAAATGTTTGATTGTGACCATGAGTGTAGAATCAGAGCGTGTGAAGATACAGATGCTGCTGTAGGTCTATTTTAATATAGTGGTTGTCAAGCTGGGTTTAGGGCAGTGGTTCCCAACTGGTAGGTCATGGTCCATTCAGAATGGACCTTAAAGTAATACTCCGACGATTTGGGAGTTACGCCCTTTCTCTATCATTTCCGTATTGAGACAACATGATCGACATCTTTTTTGTGTCTGTACGTCCAGTGACTGGGTCTCAGCAGTTAGCACTGCGTCTTAGCTTAGCGAATACAACTGAAGTCTATAGGGGGTCAGTAGCCTACTCGGTAAAAGTGAACAAATAAACGTTACAGAAACCCTGAAGCTGGCATTTCTGCGCGTACATTTAAAATAAACGTTTAAGCATTAATTCGAAAAACGAGAGTCCTTCTTAGTCATTTTAGAAGAAGTTTGATACACGGAACTACAGTGTGTTTACGTCCTGCGCTGTGATCCGCGGAGGGATACACCGGTGAGCAGGCACAGGCACAGACGTAGCCTGTAAACAAAACTCAGTTGTTTGTTTAGCCTAACGATATCTCCGGACTATAGTAGCTGCAATGGACGACTTTGAACGCAATTTTGAAGAGTTTCTTGTAGTAGACACAGATCCAGAGCCATACCTGTTTGAGCCGGAGCATACAGATGAGGAACTCCAGGTGTTGGATGCTGAGCGGGCGAGAAGAGAGGCTGAATCCTCTGAGGCAGCGGAACAGCAAGGGGCCGAGGGGAGACGGAGGTCAGGGGAGGATTGGCGGTGTAGCTGCGGGGCTTGCCAACCTATGCCTACGGAGGTGGAATCATTTTGCTGCACAGAATGGGATTCGGTGCTACCATCATTGGGGAGATATATCATCAGGAGGAAAACTGCTGCAGAGAGTGCATCACAAGGAGTGAAAACTTTGCAGCAATCACTAATCCTGGCGTGATTGAAACATTCAAGTTCCTAAGATGAACTGGAAAAATGCCCCAGGCCTGCAGGAGCTGATGGGCAGCTTTCAGTCGAGTGATTAATATCGTCCGTGTCGTCTCTTTGTTTGCTTTTACCAAGTGACCTAGCGTACCTGTCCCAGAGCCAGCTGCAGCTGTTGCTCACCGGTGTATCCCTCCGCGCAGGACGTAAACACACTGTAGTTCCGTGTATCAAACTTCTTCTAAAATGACTAAAAAGGACCCTCGTTTTTCAAATTAATGCTTAAACATGTTTATTTTAAATGCATGTGCAGAAATGCCAGCTTCAGGGTTTCTGTAATGTTTATTTGTTCACTTTTACCGAGTAGGCTACTGACCCCCTATAGACTTCAGTTGTATTCGCTAAGCTAAGCCACAATGCTAACCGCTGAGACCCACCCACTGGACGTACAGACACAAAAAAGATGTCAATCATGTTGTCTCAATATGGAAATGATAGAGAAAGGGCATAACTCTCAAATCGTCGGAGTATTTGTTTAAGTGACTCTCCAACACATCAAGTTTGTAAAAACACACTTTATTTTGACGTACAGTGAATTTTCAGCACAGACCAGGGAGGGGACTACATACATGAAGCATTTAGCATTCAGACTCAAGTATAATGATTAACATTCATCAGAAGGTAGAGCGGATCAGCGGATTTGATCCCCGGCTCATCCAGTCCACAGGTTGAAGTATCCTTAGACAAGATACTGATCCCCAAATTGCTCCCAATGGCTGCTCCATCGATGTGTGAGTGTGCGCGAATGGTTACTGAGTAGCAGGTGGCACCATGTATGGTAGCCTCAGCCACCAGTGTGTGAATGTGTGTGTGAATGGGTGAATGCGACATGTAGTGTAAAAGCACCTTGAGTGGTCAGAACACTAGAAAAGTGCTATTCAGGTACAGTCCATTCACCATTTAGGTGGACACATACATGACTCCAGATAAATGATCAGACTTTTGTGCCCCAGCCGCATATGGTGATAATACATCAGTGTTGTGTTTACAGCTTTTGCTGCCCCTAAGTGGAAAAAATCAGTCAATTAATGCAGGTTTTAAGGAAGCCCCCAGGAACACGGGCTTTGAGGTCAATTTACATAGTGGCCAAATGTGGAATTACAACTTCTGGGTCCATCATGTGATGCTATGGTGTCCAAAAAGACTTTCTCCCATACACTTACATTGGGAAAGAGACATCTGTAAATCAGTGGATAAATTATTTTGAGCATTACAATCCCCGCAAAATGACTCATTTCACTATATGGATTTAATTGATTTGGTCCGATAACGTTTTGGAATTCAAGAAGGGCTGCAAGGTTAAATCATTTTATCCCCATATAAGTTAGCGGAGGGCTAAACTGGAAGTTAGCCACAAGTCTCTAGCGTGTCTGCTCTATGGGCCCCGCAACGCAGAAGATCAGAGTAACGTCATACCACATAAATCAAGCTCTTTTGGCTTCATGTGCCACTGAGCAACTTTCATTGGAATGAATGGAGCCCCGCCTCCAATGCTGTATCCAGTTTATATGTCCGTGATTTAAAGCCATAATGTGTAGCATTACATACAGTGGCAGTAATAAAAAAGACGATGTGGTACCCGACCCAGGAAAATACACCAAGACTGCATCGACAATATTTTCCCCATGATTGTTTTTATTAAAAACAAACAACAACAACAACAACAAAACCAAAACAAAATGTTAATTATGGCATCAGGATTATTTGAAAGATTATAATGACATAGAAATCACATAGAAAATAAAATCTAGACACTGTGACTCTATCTATCTATCTATCTACAGATGTGTGAAATTGGTTCCACTTGCTTGGCTACAGTATAAATTTTTCTGTGTCAAATAAAAACTACTGTAATATAGAGTCTTACCTTCCTGGAGCATAAGTGAAACCATGTTGACCCGAATCAAACCTGCTTCACGCTCTTTGTTCTGACTGTTGGCCATGTGTGTCGGACATCAGGTGATTTTTCAGCCCATCGTTTCTCTGCATCCGCTTCACATGTGGAAACATTCATACTTGTAATTACTGTTCAGAGCTGTCAGTCAAGGCACATACATGGTGTATGCACCTATGTACTTCTGCGCATGTGACCATGTGTGCAACTCACACACAGTGGAGAAAGAGATATTCAGATCCTTTACTTATACGTAAACTTAAGAGTAAAAGTAAACTTACTGTGATTAAATTTACGCACCTCACTGTAAAAATACTTACACTGGCAAAGAGGCCTCTCTAAATCAGTGCATACGTTATTCTGATTTATTAGGTCAAAGTTCCCTGCTGTGGGAAGAATAAAGGATCATCATATCGCATCGTATTGTATGATATTGTATTGCATCGTATCGTAGTGTATCTTATCGTTCCACATCCTATCATGTCGTGTTGTGTCGTACCTCGCCTCGCCTCGCCTCATCTTATCTTATCTTAAGCTTTGCTAGCACCTAGCTAATGACCCATCCCTAGGATTATTGCAGGCAGCCAAGCGACCTTGTTTCCCAACCCCTGCCAAGACGATGGGTGGTGTAAGGGTGGGCGCCCCACATCGATTTAACCAAGGGCTCAAAAATGCTAGAGCCAGCCCTGCGTAAATAAAAAATTCTTCCTGTGGTTTGAAACACTCAAAATCACCAAATTTGGAGATACATGGTTTTCACTGGACAGGAAGGGGGTGAAAAAATAAGTAACTAACTAGTAACTAAAGCTGTCAGACAAATGTAGTGGAGTAACAAGTTCAATATTTACCGTTTTAAGAGGTAGTGGAGTAGAAGTATAAAGTTACACACGATGGAAATACTCAAGTAAATACTTCGAAAATGTACTTAAATACAGTACACACACACACACACACACACACACACACACACACACACACACACACACACACGGCACATGAGTCAACTTCCTCCTCTAACGTCAGAGAGCCTGTTTCCATTCACCTCTCTCAGTGTTACCAGTAATAACACAGTTCACCTGTTTAAACAAATCTAAGTTTTATTACTTCAGCAGTGCATATACAGCATTTTAGTGGTACAAATCAACACAGCGTAAAGTAAAAAGTGTATTTTTTTAAGTAAACATGAAGCACTGTATCGAGTATTTTCTTGACATAATCATGTTTGATCTACACATGTATTCTTGTATGTGTGTTGTTAACTCCACAGCCCTTATATGTGTTATGACCAGCACAATGTAACTAAAAACAGACACATGTATGAAGCATAGTAAAGTCTTTGTTCAACCATGTATACATTAAAAGAGTCAAAAGTCTGTAGTGGACAGAAAAGACACATTTAAGTGGTTAAGTGCACTTTGCAACGTGTTCTCGCTTTCAAAAGGAATGGCATTAGGCTGCTTTACATTTTTAAAGTCAAAGTATTTGAGTTATTTGACCCCATAAGGCTGAAGCATTGAACTGAGGTCAGAGGAGCCTCTAACAATCAGGAAATCACATCACCAACATCATCAGCAGTTTTATCCTTCTGACATCTGATAGGCTGCAACTTCGCAGGGCAGAAACCTCAGTCAAAATGCATTTAGCTGTGAGAAGATCAAATGGAGGCGACACCAGTAGTGCACATTTCTGTTGGGTGAACCGTGCCCATAAGGTTTTGATATGTGAGGGGCCTGTTGCAGTCTCCAGAATACATATTTACCATTTATTTACATTTATGTGAAGGAACTTTAAGAACAATTATTACTCAGATTAGTGGAAGTTAAACCTGTTTGGATGGGGACAAAAAAATAAAAGGTTGTAGAAGGGAAACACAAAAGTCATGTCACAGATGATGTCTGTATTTCCTGGGATTTTAAAGATATGAATGTGTTCTGCATTCTACAGATGCAAAACTATCAGACCAACCAAAGTCAGTGACGACATAAAATAACAAAGAAATTGTGTGCTTTTACTTTACTTCCATACCACTACTTCAAAGTAGAAGAGATAATCTACAGTTAATCCAACACTGTATTACAGAAAAACGTGAAATGGACACGACCCTAAACAATGCATTACATGGTGGTGGGCACGTAATGTGCTACAATTACAACATGACAATAATGCCAACCCAGCTGGCCACTGACATCATTTGACATTGATATTTGGTTGAATTTAGGTTGTGACGCTGGGCTACCAAAATTTTGTGGACAGCGTTTAAGCCAACTTCAAATTGACGTAGAATAGTGATGTTGATATTTTATTGGTTTTAATTTGTGTTGTTAAATGACTAAAATCCACCATCTTCTCATGGCAATGTCATCCTAATTTAGAATAAGCACATAACGTCATAAGGTATGAAGAACAAAACCAGACGTCTGCGGAACGTCATATATTAACGCCCACGCAACGTGACATTGTTGACGTTGTTGGACTTTTATCTTCAACCCGATTTTCATTCCAACCAAAATATCTGATCAGTGCAAGAGTCTAACATCATATTGGCATCCGGTGCCAGCTGAGAGTGCAGAGTCCATTAGGAACGGTCAAGGATTCAAACATGTTGTTAATGTAGTGAATGCTGTTTGAAGAACAAAAAACATTTGGTTAATTTTAGGAAAAAATTGTGGTGTTGGTTAAAATATCTGTGCATGGGATGTAAATGACATAAACTGAGATACTTTGCTTTCTTCTGTGAAGTACCTTTAAAAAGTACTTTGTGTAGTTACGTAAAGTTCATGAAGTCATGTAACTATGTTGACTTTTGATTTCACATAGGACACAAACAGCAGTTTCCTGGTTAAATGTCAAAGTTTGTTTTTGGAAACTGCACCAATCCCCCACCAACAATCTCCTAATTTATCTGTAACTGAAGACTGACTTTTAGGGTCCACTCGCCACAATATCTTATGAAGCTACTGTAGTTAGCCTAGCTCAGTTGTTCTCAACCTGCCTGGGGACCCTCAAGGGTCCTTGAGGGAGTTCCAAGGGGGGGTCCCTTGAAAAGTGGGGAATAGTTTATTTTCATTATTTACTTAACTTTAGAGTTGAGCCCAATTTGAGTAAGAGTCATATGACTGACTATTATGATCACAGGTTTTAGTCCTCCACAGAACTCTGGTCTTAATCACATCTCACAACCAAAATCTTTCCAGATGAAGGTCCCTGAAGCAAAATCTTATCAATTGGGGGTCGGTCACCTGATGTTTGTGTATCGGTTTGGGGGTCCTTGACATGAAAATTGTTGAGAACCTCTGGCCTAGTTGACCATTCAAGACCATAAATGTCAGGGTCATGGATGAGAGAAGCCACTGACATTAAAATTTCTTAATTATATTTTGGCAATAAAGTTTGCCAGTTGGTGAACTTGTGCTCTGAATACTTGACTTTGCTCACTGAGGTAAAACTTCTTTAGCAGCTCTGCCTCTAGAGCCCCTTTTGCTAATGCACAAAACCCCACTAACACCTGTGAACATCTGGCTTTTGTATGTAATGGGAAAGAAGACAACTGGCATCCACACCCAGGTCAAATGACTCTGCAGTAGTCCATTGGCATTGATGGTAAGTTAACACAAAGGTGAACTTCCTAATTTTAGCCCTTTCACTGGCGAGATGCAATGATGCGCCACCACAAAATACCATCTGTCTCCACCTAAGCAGCGCTCAAACATTGTTTCAACTTAAATGAAAGTTAAAGTTAAAGTTGGCATTGGCAGACAAGCATAGAAACAAAAGCTGGGAGCACTGCCATGTCTGCAGTATTAGCTCCTGCCCTACTGTTCAACCTTAATAAGCATTAAAGGCCTTCTGGTAACAATATTGTGCAATAAAACATACTCAAACCTGCGTAAATACCAAACAATTTTTTGAGTAAATGCTTCACAAGCATCTTAATCAGCAATATTTTGTTTGCTATTAAAAGAGAAGATGACAAATAAGCAAGTGAGTGGAAATACACAGAAGGAGCTCTGGCTGTTATCTTTGGCTGTTGTTTCAGAAAGGCAGAGCTTTAAAGAAATAACTCCTCCACAGCCAAAGTGCTGAATGTGACGCCTCTACAAGATGGATGAGGGTCATCAGAACGAGGCATATAAAGACCTGGCTGCCACTCAGTCGTACTGTTGCTGCACTTTGGTGCTGCACAGAAAAAACAGAGCAGATATTGTACCACAGGATTGCACTTAATCATGCACACATTAGCTGGAAAGTATTCAACTGTGTAACCTTGTAAATTTCAAATTCGTTCCATTCAATCCTTTTGAGTAAAACCACCCCATGGACTCCATAAAAAAATTAACTACTGGACATAAAAGTGTAATCATACCATATATCAAGTTGCTGATACTGTAAATTTAATGTATATCGACTGTTTTATGTAGGATTGTTTGATAGGCCCTTTGATTTGTGTCACACTAGGTGACTTTGTACTTTGGCAGCCCTACGCTACAGTGAGAGCTGTCATCGGTATTTTAATTTATTTTTTACTTTTGAAGCAGTTGATAGCCAAGAAATGTCAGAAGAGATTCTGTCACTGTCAGCTGCTGTATTTCACATCATAATTTCTTTTATCGCTTCCTGAGCAGAGAGAATAATTCCTCCTGCTGGATATTAGAGAGGAATTTGGGCAAATAGAAATGAGTCTGCTGCTGTGAGATTTATGAGGATGTATTTTTTACATTGAAGTCTGACCTTCTCTCTTTTATAAGATATTAGTGTGTTTTAGGGCTGCAACTAATTAATTTCTTTCTTTATCAATTAATCTGCCAGTTGTGTTTTTGATTTATAAATGAATGATTTGGTCCATAAAATATGCAAAAATAGTGAAAAATTGTATTGTTTCATTGTCATTGTTTCATTCATCACACTTTTTTTTAGAAAAGCTACCATGAAATCAGGCATATAGCACCTTACAAAATCCTGGAGGAACTTTTCTATGCGCTAGACTGAACAATCAGAAAGAAACATTTAGGAGGATACTTGCTTTTACAAAACAGTGTGAACAAACTGAAAACTCTTAAGTATTAAGGACAAGCAAAGGATAACTAACAAGCTTCCTGGTGAGCCAAAGAAGTGTCAATGTCGAAATAATGTTTGTAATTTATTCAACTGTGCTTGTTGTTACTTGGCCAGAAGGTTAAAAAAGGTATGTGGTAATGCAGATATACAAAATGATTCCTTTCTATACCAGAAGTGACTTAAAGGTACAGTTCTACACAAAAATCAAGAATATATTTTTCCTGTAGTGCTTGTTATCATTTGAGATTGGTTTGGTGTAAGTTGCTGAGTGCTGGAGATATCAGCTGTAGAGATGAGCAGTTTTATGAGGGGACTATTTTCTCTCTACCGAACTTCGAACTACATCTGTGAATTGTATCACTGTGCAGAAAGAAGCGTGCATCTAATGCTAGCTCACCTAGCATCACGAGCTAGCTAATGCTCAGCCATGGAGGACTCCATAAATGCATTGCCACAAGCCTTTTTTTTTTTTTTTTTTTTTTAAAGATATTTTTTGGGGCTTTTTAGCCTTTAATGGATAGGACAGACAAGCGTGAAGGGGGGAGAGAGAGAGGGAGTGACATGCAGCAAAGGGCCACAGGCTGGAGTCGAACCCGGGCCACTGCGGCAACAGCCTTGTACATGGGGCGCCTGCTCTACCACTAAGCCACCAGCGCCCCTGCCACAAGCCTCTTGACCATGAGTAGATGCACTCTTCCTTCTGCTTTGATACAGTTGGTAGGTGTAGTACAGTAGAAAGAAAATAAGTCCTAAATGAAACTGGTACAACAACAAGGTCTTTGGATTGAGTAACCAGGTCATGACTACTGGAAAGACACATTAATGTTGAGTTTTTCATATGTATTTTTGAGCACAACAAGCTGAGTGCCATCTAGTTTTAGAAGACATCTCTATCTCCAACACTCAGCAACCCACACCAGAATGATCTCGATTGATAAATAGCACTACAGGTAAGAGGAAGAAATATGTATTTTTTATTTGGGGGTGAACTGTCCCTTTAATGATATGACATGCTTATTATTCCTGATTTTTGTTTAGTTCAAGCTATTGAGTGAGTTCTCCAATGAACCTTTGAAGCCCACAATTCCCTTTACTGTTGGTGTAACACCTCTTGAGACACAGCAGTCTATAGAGTCTGGTTTCTCACCTCATTTTCCCTTTTCCTAAACTCCCATTTTCCCCCTTTTCCCTCTTCAATTTGTCTTTTACTGTGGTTTAAAACAGAATCCTTCCACAAACACCGAGGCACTTGGACATGAGGTAGTGAGAGTCATTTTTGGCTGTAGCCACCTCGAAAAGTCAAATTCACATCCAACTTTTTTTTTTCCTTCCTCACATGGACACACTTTTTAAATGGACATCATGTGTGCAGTTTAATTTTCGTAAAAACAAAGTGGGCCAGACATTCCTTAATTTGTTTAAACTAGGAGAGTTTACATGACAGAATACAAGAGCGGAGGGAATTCAACTACAGCCCTTTGAGATTTGTGAGTTTGCCAAATTTTAAGGTGCGCTAAAAAAAGTTTCCCTTCTTCAAATGTAAAACACGAGCGGATTAAGAGACGGGTTCCTGCAAGGACACTTGGGAAGTACCAGCCTTTCTGGATTCAAGAGCAGCCGTAAAGATTAAGCCCCTCTGAGAGATGCATAAAACTTGGAAGATGAAGCTTGTCTGTTATGGTTAGTCCAGGGCGTGTGTGTGTGTTTGTGTGTGTGTGTGTGTGTGTGTATATGCACATGTGCATTAATGCTGAAACAACCCAACTTTTGGCAGGAAACACTGACAGTTGTAAATCGTACAGGGCCAGCATCCATGCGTTCATCTGTTTGTACTCATCTTGTCTCTCTTCTTCATAATCGCTTCAATTGTAGTGACCAATAGCATTTTAAAAAACCTTTTTTTCCATTTTCATAAAAAAGGCACATGGCAAACACAGATTTGGTGATTTGCAGGTCAAAAAGACATCAGCATGTTGAGGTTATAACTACTGGAAAATAATTTGCAATAATTGACTTATTGACACTTGATAGTAGAAGAACTTTACACCAAGCGCTGATATATTTTATCTCCTCAAGTTGTTGTGCCAGCAAACATTTGCCAATTTAGGCTCCGATCACACAGAGAGTGTTTTGCAAGATGCAAAACACGAGGTGCGCTACACTGCCCTTTTTTTTTTAAATTGGATGCCACTTGTGGGAAAAAACACTTGCTGTGCCTTTTTATTGTTGCCAGGCAACCACAGACTCACCTCCTTCCTGTGTAATCAATCTACCGTTTATTTATTTATTTTATTTATTTGACAGTAATTAGTATCTAGTTCTTAAAATGTTGAGGCAGAGGGTACTTGCTGTAGCTCTGGTTGAGGATGAGAGACTCTCAGTTGGACACAGGGAAACGGAGATCTGTGTGGGTACATGAGACCCTAAAAAAGAGGGTGGATCACGGGGAGTACCACCAGTTGGTCCAGGAGCTTCACCTCCATGACTGCTGTTTCCGGGTATATATTGGGATGACTCAGGGGCAGTTTGACAACCTGCTGTCTACTGTCGGGCCGTATAGCTCTGGGTATCCAGCAACTCGAGGAGTTCAGAGCACTCTGGCAAATATAGCAGGCACCTAGAACGCAGAAACGCTAGGCGCGTCGCAACACAAAAATTGCCAGCAAAAAGCTTCTTTCTCACAATAACAAAAAGCCTGTTAAAACAGCTGTTAAAACGCCTTCTGTGTGATCAGGGCCTTACACATCCAGCAGACATAGAATAACATTAATTTGAAGTCGTGTTTCTGTCAACCTGATGGATGTAAGTCCAATATTCATTCTCTTTTTAGCTCTGTTTTGGTCTGCACCAGTGATACTCAACTTATGATCTGTGGGCCCGGCACCTGTGATAAGATGCTGGGTGACCCACCAACCATTTTCCAATTCAGAATATGAATAAATTGACTCACACTGGGAATTTTAGTACTTTGAATGTAAATGAGGTGCCAAATGTGCCAGCTGGCACAACCACGCATTATGGGTATAAAATACTTGACTGCAAGATTAACAGTGCATCAATCTTCACAAGAAGCTTACACCCTTTTGTGGCGCTAAGCTATGAAGACCAATGCAGACAAGTAGAAAAAAGAAAAAAAGAAAAAAAAAAATGTGCCAGCTGGCTACAACCTGAATGTCCTCAAATCCTATAAACGCTCCTGCGTACACCTGATATGTATGATATGATACTTCTAGGCAAAGATGAGTGAGGACAGCAAATATCATAAGGCTAAAAACAGGAAATTTGTTTATATATATATCTATATATGTTTTATTATAAATTGCCTCATGGCCTCCTGTCATTTTGTAAAAGTGGCCCCTGGGCAAAGCAAGTTGAGTATTGCTGGTCTCCACCAACATCTCAGAAAAATATTGGGCTTATTATCTGGTAAAAGTTCACCAGCTTGTCAATAACTTTTTGTGTCTGTCTTTTGTCACTGGGCAGGTGACATAAAGAGGGTTTGTGAGAACTTTTTTTGACCAAAAACAGCTTAGTCTGAGGACTGAACCCCCACCCCCCCAAAAAAAAAACCAAATCAAAACACCAAAACAATAAGCTATGTACAGATGTATGCTAGGTATTAAGTCTCTGTGTATAAAAAGTTTCACACGATTACGCTAATTAAAAGTTAGCGACACTAATGTACAAATAAAGGCAGCAATTTGCCAACAAAGGCAAAGGAGGGGAAGACTGCTAGCCAGCAAACATAGATGTAAACAAAGCATGATTCAAAATATTCTGATTATGATTAAAAAAATGCCTTGGAAAGGTTTTATGATGAAGGAAATGTACTCAACATGTTTGTTAGACTTCAAGGATACACATTATCTAGTTTTAACTCGCCAGCTTCTGACCTGCAAATCATCAAACGACTGCTTCCTGGGTAATGCTATATGATAGTATAATAAGGCAACTCTGTGTATGTCAGACATCACTCAAAAGCCATTCCTGCCCAATACTGTGAGGAGCAGCTGCCTGTAAATGAAGGATCAGTTTGACTCCGTCATGTCTGTTTCTTTATGTGCTGTTTCAGTGCCTCAGACACTTGAAGACAAATGAAGGCACTGGGATGATGAAGTTGTTGGATTAGTTTCTAATCCACACCAGAGGTCAAAACAACAATCCTGACCCCAGACGAGCCTCCAAGGGCAGATGGATCCTGTGAAAGCTGAACTTCAGCCCTCATTGAAGAACGGTGAGCTCTGTAATTCAGAGTGATGAAGAGTCCTGTCGTGCAATCTTCCCCAGCTCATATGGTTCAAAGGTTGAAAATCTGCGCTTTTTCTTTTCTCCCATGATCCAGTTTTGTAGCAAAAATGATCAAATGTTTAATCATGAACTTTCCAAAAAAGCTGTCGATTTAGTTCGTGCACAACATGGAGGTTTGTCACTTTGTTTGCAGGTTAAAAACAACTCACTGCAAATGTGTCATTCCTGGCGATGGTTGGACGTTGGGCACCTTGTAGCTTTTCAAAAGTTGAAGGCACTGTTAGAGATGCTTGCAGCAGTGACAGGATCATAAAGGTTTAGGTGACGCAGGTCACACCAGCATCCTCCACGTGGCCACAATTGGTTTTGCCCCATCCAGAAAACTTACACTGGTGGATGGTGTCTTCAGTCCCTGTACACGCTACGTCATCCATCCAGATCAGACCAGTACCTGCACAGAGAGAGGCAAAGAATTTACACACCGTAGTGTACAAAATGGACAGCAGTAGCCCAGAACGGACAAACCAAACACTGGCTCTAGATAGGGCCACCTGCGTTTTTCAGATTTTTGCATCAGCTTCTGTGATGAGCAGCCCATGCAGTTTACCGGTTTAAATCACCAGGTCCATTTTTTTTGAGAGGAAGAGACCTCAGCGGATACTTTGTCTCACGATCTTAAAGGATCACTAGATCTTAAAGGATCACTTCGGTATTTTTCAACCTGGGCCCTATTTCCCCATGTGTATGTGTGCGATGATTCATGGGTACAACTCGTTTTAAAATTGGTTCAGTATTGAGGGAGGCGGATGCAACTGCAAAACGAGCTAAAATGGTAACGGGGGCAAATGCATCCCGTATAAGTTTGCGCATTAAAAGTGCTTTTTTTCGCCACTGACCGGTTCAGATCACCAGTGCTATCTCTGTAAATAGCATACTAAGCGTTTCCCTTACATCTGGGCTGTGTGACGTCATCTTGCGAGAGCTGGACTAGCGACCCATCTGTGACGAGCCAAATAGCGTTGGAGAAACACTAATTGGAGAAGTGAAACTGCTTCATTTAGACCTCAAAATCTCCTGAACAATGAACACTGAAGGAATTCTAACTGGGAGAAGTTTCAGCTAGTTGTAATCTGCAATCCTCACCACTAGATGTCGCTTAATCCCCCTAAATCTTACACACCTTTCCTTTAAAGGAGCTATATGTAAGAAATATAAAGCAAATAGTCGTAAAATCATCCTAATATGTCACAGAGACTAAGGAATAATGTTCATATAACATACTGATCTCACCGACAACAATAGTACGGCCAGAATATTCGCATTTAAAAAAAATTTTACGGTCCGCAAATCATGTTTATGTTTTGAATTTGTGTTTTGGCCTGTTGCGCCACCCACCGCCGTCCACCAGTCACACAGTCAGTAGAGTCTCAGCATCAGTTACAGTTACGACTGAGCTACAGCAGCACGGCAAGCAGCATTAGCAGTGTCCCGGTACATAGCATGTATGTGAGCCAGCTGCTGTATAGCATACAATAGCATACAACAGCCGGCTCTCTCCTCAGCTGTATCCCGGCAGCAGCGTTAGCAGTAGAGAAGCCGGACTTGTTCGAACGGTCCGCTGGAAAACCGAAGATCAAGGACGTGGCGACGCAGCCCTGCCACGGCAGCTGCCCGTGGCCAAACAAATCAGTCTCCAGCGTGCCGCTGTCCAGCAACCTCGAATCTGTAGGGGAGGGGGGGCGGACACGACTTGCGGCAGTATTTGGAATTTGAGTGCAGTAACCGTTTCGGCCACATTCTTACATACAGCGCCTTTAATTATCTAGTCTTTGACTTAAATTAAATTCCTGCATGTTTTAGGGCAATATTAACTGCAGATAAAAACATACGTAGATTAATTTCTTAACCTGAAACATGTAGCTGTCAGTACCTTTTTTGTCAGCTTCGAGGACGGTCTGCAGGTATTTCCCTCAACAACCTTCCCTAAAACCATCGTCTTCGTTTCAAACACTGTGCAGTTCTTGAAATTTTACAACAGATATATATTATAAAATTATTTATTCTTGACTTTTGCAGTGCTTGGTTTTTCCTTTTCTCTTACTTTGGTTATTTTGACTAATATGCACCAAAACAACTAAAGCAAAATCCTTATATGTGAAAACCTACTTGGCAAAAACGATTGCTGATTCTGATTTGAAAAAGTAGGGCAGCCTGTATGTGTCCTGGGAAGGAAACTCAAAACCGAAATAAAAAGGACTGTAAGAGGTGGAAATTACACGCCTCAACAAACTCCCTTTTCCAGGAAACTCAAAGAGATGCTTCTCATACAATGCAGTACACTGGTAAAAATGTGAAATGCAACAAATGGAAAAAAAAAACCTCATTTCCGTTTTCCGTTCCGTTTTCTCCATCATTACAAAGATCAAAAAATCCCATCTGGACTTCGACGCCAGCGGTCCAAGTTCAGTGTTCCCTCTGATGGCTCATTCATGCATCACTTTCCCTCTTGTTAATCTCCGCAGTCAAAATGATGCAACTGTGGCCAAAGAGAGTGAATTTGTTTACTATTGCTTGTTGGAGCTGCTTGTTAATCACCAGCTGAAGTATGTATGCACCATGCATCGTGTTTAGGTCCAAAACTGATAGAAATCACATGTAAACTAACTCAACATAAACACATCCTGAGTACAGAACATTTATTTGTTGTTGAGGGATGTAGAAATCAAAAACTTCCCCACATTGTTTCCAAAGTAACAAAGTCTTTAGCTGCATTATCATTGTGTGAGAAGAGGATTATGTGGAGGACACACCTGCGGCTTGTGTCCTTCTCTTCTTACATTTCAAGAACTAGTTGTAAATTCTTGTGTTCAGGGGACTTTGTGTCATTATTTCTCTGGTGTTTCTCTGCTTCTTGTCCCAAATGTTATCATTTTAAGAAGGTTAAAGGGTTCAAAAGAAGAATGTTATTAGATATAAATCACAAAGTGTCATCTTTAAGTGTCGTCTTTGTGTGAGTCCTCTGATTGAGACATCAAGTACTCCTCACAGAATCGTTGGTCAAATAATACTGCATCCGGTAATAAAACGCACAGTTCCAGCTGGTAAGCAGAGCTTTTGGCAGTGTTGTTTTTTGCTATAAAACTTTGGTTCCTCTTTGTTAAACTGGGAATCACTGGAGGGTTTCAGAAAGTCCCTTCAGTTTTGAAACAGTTTCAGATGATCGGAGGACATGGTACTCAGCTGTGTGGGAATAAGATTCAGATCAAGAAACATTTGGTTGTACTCACGCGCTGATAAGGCAGTTCAAGGACACACAACTGAGAGGGTTTATGCGCTGTAGGTGAGGAGGGAGGCTGACTCATCAGTGATGCCCTTAAAGCAACATCTGGAGTTGTGTAAATGTCATCTCTGCCGCTCTGCTCTAAATCATAACTGTTTATCAGTCAGGTGTATGGAGACGTCAGTGAGGGGTTTAAACACATTGTAGTGCTCAGAAAGAACAAGATAAAAAAGGGAAAACAAACAACATAACGAACATCATATTGGTAAAGTCACGGATGAGGACGATAAAAACAAGCACAAATCAAAATTCACTAAAAACAGAGAAGTATAATCAAAAGCATTGGTTGTGCTTCGGGCCAGGAGGCTCATGAAGCCAAACTTAAATAATTTGAGCCTCTTAATCTTCCACTTCCATTATTTTCTCTTGTAACTGGCAAAAAGTTCAAGGCACTGTCAAAATCAAGACAACTAAAGAGAATATACCGCCTCATGAGGACCATCTGAAAAACGACAGGACATTGATCCCATTTTAATCCTTATGAGTCCGTTGTACTTAATTTACTTTATTGTCTAACCAGGAAAAACAAAACACAGACTAAGAGGTCGCTAAGTTAATTAGTCAATACTAATTCCAATGGAAACCCAAATTAACTGCTTTCTCATGTCAACTGTAAGCTCCTGCCCCACAGACGATACATCTATAATTCGCAAATGTATTTTAATTGATAATGATGGGCTGGTCCTTCTTAAAGGAACAGAGTGCAGGACTAAGTGGCATCAAGAGGTCAGGACTGCAGAGTGTAACCAGCTAAAGCCTTTCTTATGGGCTAAGCTTGAACTCCCGGATGGGACATTGTTCAGGAGGTTTTTAGCAGGAGCCTTATATCCACAGAGACCTCTTCCTCTATAACAAACGTACCAGGTAATCTAAACCAGTAAAAACAACAATGAAGCTCTAGTGCTGTAATGCGCCTCATCAGCCACCAACCACAGAGTCATCAGCCGAGGAGGGTGTGTCTGCAGACCTGGAGACCGCAGATTCAGACCTGCAGATCTGGACCCGCAGTTCTAGACCCCTTGTATTTTGCGACAGCGCCCTCTATTTCATTGGAAGCCAACATACTATTACAACTATTGAATATGGCCGATGACGATTCAAGTGTGAGTACTGAATGTGAATCATATTATCTTAACTTTGAATAATTAGGGACTCTCTTTTTAAAGTGCACATAACAATCCAGAAAGGGGAAACCACAGTGAAGTGGAGGAGTTTTGTGGAGGATCGAAGGGCAGATGAGGAAGGAAGGGGCACTATTGTTAATATGTTGATATAATAATGTATTTGCTATGCTCCAGAATCTTCAGTATTTCAGTGTAGACTGTGATAGGTATTTAATTTTTTTAAGAGTTTCTGTTTTCAATTTTGTGATATGTTTGATTTCTTTTTTTTCTCTGCAGATCTCCCTGATGTGTGATGTAACCACTGCACACAATAAAACATTTCAAACCATTTCAGTATTTCACAGCCTTTGTTTCAAATTCCCACAACAAAAGTGAGCACTGGACACCCAAGACCAGACACTTCCATATGTTGTAGCGGGTTTGATCAATGCAGTGCAAGTTTTTGGCGTGCTAGTCAGAGCAGTCTGATGAATATTAAGAAATAAAGAACTAAAACAGTTGGATCAAACCATACAGAACAACCAGCAAACAGTAATGATGCAGAACAGCACCCAGGCATAAATCAACAATTAAATCTTGGTATTTTTATTCGGGTGTAATAAAATTTTAAAACTGTAAATTGTAGTAAAGCATTAAAAGTCCAACTTCTTTCAAACAGTGGTGTTTGGGTGAGATGCTGATTTAGTTGCAGTTATACAGCCGTCCAGTAGGGGACGAAAAACAAGGGGTCTAGAACTGCGGGTCTGAATCTGCAGTCTCCGGGTCTGCAGAGACATACTATTGCATCAGCCACCACCACCACCACCAGTGTCTGGACTCCATGGAGAGATTTATTCTGCTGCCGCTCAGATGTCCCTCGATCACAAAATATCTCCTTCTGGTGTCCAAGCGCCAAACGCTTCTGTTAAATCTTAATCAGCTTCTGCACTTTACTTTATTCTTCTGCCTCTCCTGATTGAAATAAAGCAGTTTAACATTAAAACTTTGTGTTTTCTGATGCTCACGTGGAGAAGGGGCTGCTTACTACAGTGGCCGATGCAAAAACGTGAAAATGCAAATGGCCCTATTTAGAGCCAGTGTTGTTTGTTTGGTCTGGGCTACTGTAGAACAACATGGCAATCTCCATGGATAATGCCCAACACCCTGTGTAGATATAAACTCTAATTAGGTAACGAAAACCCAATTCTTATTTTCAGGTGATTATACACGAAGAAATCACACTTATTATATTATATTCCATTTCTGCCAAGATATACCCCTTAATCCTACAGACTGGACCTTTAAATTAAGTTGCTCTGATAGAAGACAAAGGCGTCATATCACTACAACAACATGCTCCTCACTCAACTGACTGAAAAGCCTTCAAGATAACCGATCAAAAAAAATGTTCCCGAAACCTGTGTCTGGTGGCATAATTCCCTGCATCAGCAAATCACACTGTCAAACTGTTTCCTGCTCTTCTGTTGGAAGCACTTTTGTGAACTCTCACTGGGACTTTGGTATTGTTCAGTTTGGACCTTTCCATGTTTTTGCGTCTAAGTGACTGATCCTGTCTGTTCGTTATTGCCTTCCAGCAGCAATTCAACTTCAGAGATGTCAGAACGAGACTTCCTCTTGACCTAGACTTAGACCCAATATCAAACAAACTGCGAATCAGCACAAGGTGTAGGTTTCCATAATGTTGTCAGACACCTATGATACCAATCTGAGCCTGTCAGTGGCTCCTGGCTGCAGCACTCTCTCTCAGTACTGGACCAGTTTCAAAAATTGTTGTTCCCATTAGTCACTTTGATACAAAAAATGGGAAAATAGGCTGCAAGTTAAAAAAATACCAAAGTTTCCCTTTAATTCTTTGCTCAGATTGTTTTACAGAAACTTTAGTTCAAGTTGGTTGTAAAAACACTGCAGCTCTGGTGCCACACTGGGTGGGGTTTTAGTTATGTGTGTGTTTTTGTGTTTGAAAGATTTACTGTATGAAATATGTTCCCTAAAAATGCTGACAAGGGCTTGAGAACTGGTTTGTTTCCAGTCCTGCCAGTTTCAACTTGGCTTGTTTTTATGTTTTAACCACATTAGAGCAACAAGAGTTAGGAAAAGTGTAAAGTTTTGAAGGGTTTAAATCATAATTTGACACATAAACTGTCTGCTGAAACCCAGACTAATAAAATGTAGGTTGACGCCGATCAATTTTATTGATATAGCCCAAAATCCAAAATCCAAAATGTACTTCAAAGGGTTTTATAAACGGTAAAACATCAATTCAGATGAGATAAAAAAATATTTTTTTAACATTCCTCCAGGACAAGCAGATGGAAATTGTTGCTTTTGTTCAAAAACAATGCATATTTTTGTAAAATCTGATCAAAATGTTGCATTTAAAGTCTAATATTGGGATAAAAACAGTAAAAATCAGCATCTCAGCCGAACCATATGCTCCCAACATTCCTGCTTTGCTTCACAACGTAACATAACAAAGAGAAACTGGCTGCAGATTTGACATCTTCAAAGCAGCATGAAACACCAGGCGCACGTGTCTCTGTGCAGGCGTGCACAGGATGGAAATGAGGTATGCACCGGGGAATACATGAGCCCCAGCTGTTCAGCTGCTGCGCCTACTCTGGGTTTGCTTTAATGGACACGGACCTTTAAACTGTTTACTCTGGATCTCAACACAAGTTTTACTGCAGTGTTCGCAGGCCGAAGGGGTCGGACCACTCTCACCAAACTTATGACAAACTTCTCACTATTAAGTGTTGGATCACCATAAACACTGTGTGGGGTTTTAAAGGGAACACCCAGAGATGATTTAGAGAGAGTCACTCAATTTCAGAGTGATTTGAGGGATTTCAAAAGGTTGTCTGAAAATGGGTGCTGACAAAAAACAACTCTATCTGCGTAAACTCAGTCAGTCCTGGATTTTGTTAAAAACATTTTCTCCGTGAGGGTTGATGTCTGTGTCTCCTCACTGATTATAAAGTCAGACAAACTCTCTTCTTCTGTTTCTAGTTATGGGAGAAATCATTGTTCACCTATGCAAAGAAAGATACTATTCAATCATGTAATCATTTACAATCATGTGGTATTTTGTCACCTTGATCGTCTGTACTGTCATTTTATGATGGTAGTTTATACATCCAACATCTATAAACCCTTTTACTGTTAGTAAACAGTATAACGGTTTTGGTGGGTGGGGCTTAGCTGGAGGCAAAACAATTCTCCACAGACATTAGCCAGCGCTAGCTAGCGAGTTCTGCTGGCTTGCTCAGGACAATGGAGGAATTTGAGGCAAGTGGTGCATTAAGAAATATTAACTCCGAGTGCCAGAGCACATTCTGGCACAAACTGGACCTTGAAAATTCGGAGTGCTGTCGGAATGTACCATTCAGTTATCCAGAGAGCACTGCACTTTTAGAGTGGCAGAGCGCACTCTGGGCACTCTGTCTGGGGAAACGGAGCAGCAGAGCACCGAGCGGAGTAAATGTATGACTGACTTTACTTTACTTACTTACTTACTTTATTAATCCCCTGAGGGGGATTGTCAATTACAAACAGGACCTATACATGCACAAAGTGGAGAGATGTCAGAGTGAGGGGGCTGCCCTTTGGTCAGGCGCCCCAAGCGGTTGGGGGGTTTGGTGCCTTGCTCAAGGGCACCTCGGCAGTGCCCAGGAGGTGAACTGGCACCTCTCCAGCCACCAGTCCACGCTCCATATTTTGGTCCGGACGGGGACTCGAACAGGTGACCCTCCGGTTCCCAACCCAAGGCCCTATGGACTGAGCTACTGCTGCCCCAACAAGGCTCAGCCAAATGGCAAAGCCTGCCAAAAATAGCTTCAACTCATTGGTGTTCCTTTCCACGGAAGTCTTTAGTAAAAGGTGAAAGACTTGTGTGTTATGAAAAGAAACCAGAGTAAGACTTAACCGTAGGTGAATTCTTATAGAAATATGACGCTCTGTTTCTTTGACCAACAGGGCTCTCATTTTAGTGAAGAGCGTCAGACTGAATTCACAAACGCACCATGTCAGGTCACTCACTCTACGAGACCACAAGTGTTACTTGAAAAAGTAAACACTGACCAACAGGACCAGACTGGCCGACCCGTATACTGTCACTCAGTGGATGGATGATTTGACAGGACTGCTGAAGGTGGGACGGACGGCTTTGTGGTTGATTACTATGCCATTCTTACAAAGGAGGACGACACTTGAACGGTTTCCTCCAGTTTATTTTGTTATTGAAGCTAACGCTAGCCTCACAGAGAAATCCAATATTTCTCTTAATACCTATCCAAATTTCTGATTAGGTAGACATGTGTTCAAATTCAAGTTTTGAGCCACGACAACATTTTAAGACATTCAGTTTTGGATTTTAGGAACTGCGTGTCAATTCACGCTCATTATATGCATTGCTTCTTGTAATTTTCTTTTCCATTTTGTCCTGCAGGTCGGCCATTAATAGCCAGGTTGATGCCTTGAACCCCAAATTGCTCCCAGTGTGTGTGTGTATGACAAAAAACACAAGTTACTCTGGACAAGCACATCTGTTATTCGATGCCGTGTCATGTACAAATAAATATTTCACGGGGAATATAATGACATTTAGACATAACTTAGTTAATGTATTCCTAAAGGTAAATCTGGGTCTGAGAAATGCCCTGAAAGCCTTAAAAGATGTTCCGAATTTAAAGAAGTTAAACTAAAAAAATGGTGGGTGACTCATCTGAAAAGATATATTTGAATTCCAGATTGTTTTAAATTGAATCCAGCCGGGATGTTAGTCACTGCTGTTGTCTGGAGGTCGTCCCCTGGAACAAAGGCATGTTTTCCCCCAATTTTCCAGACTCATTGGTAACAACTCTGCCTGGACAGAGACTCTGCATGATGTAAGGCTGACTTGGTGAATGAAATAAAATGGAGAGAGGGAAAGAAATAGGGGTAGATGGATATGACCTCTGAGACTCTTTCCTGACGACATCTGGCCTGCATGTCTTTCCCAATAAAAGCTTAATATTAATCCCTGCAGCATTTTAGGGCACTGTCCAGGTACACACAGCAGGGCTGTTGGAGTTAGTAAAAATCAGATCAGAACTACTTCCATCAGTAAATTTCACCCTGGATATGTGCTGTGGGCAAACTAAATTTTACAGATGTCCTGCCTCGATTGAGACATCAAAGAATGATCTAAAGTTAAAGTACCCTCCAATTTATAATAAAAATATTATCTTATCCAGTGGTTCCCAACTGGTCCAGCCACAGGGCCCAGATTTCTTCTTAGTTATTAGTTCAAGGTCCACACAGTTTAATATGTTCTGCGTCATACTTGCGTCCAGCTAATTTGCTGTCTCTTTTAAGCAGCTGTCTGTTAGTCACTAACTCTACAGCAGGAATACGCACCACAAAATAAAAGCTCTGTGCCCGAAATTCACTGTACTTAAAAATACAGTGTGTTTTGTACAAACTTGATATGTTTGCGAGTCACTTGTGGTCCATTCAGAATGGACCTGTAACTGGGACTGATTACTCAACGCCCAAATGGAAGGGGGACCCTAAAAAAGCCTGGAAAAGAACGTTTGGTTTTGTTTGCACTTTTTGAAAAATTTTAAGGAATTAGTGCAATAACTAAATTAAAATTGTCTAAATATTTGGTTGAAAGACTGATCTTTGTCAAAAGATATGGTGGAAGCTCTCTGAGGCTTCTCTCAGCCCTGGCTAGTCCGCCCCTGCACTTGGATTTGTCTCTAAATGCAGCTAGAGCTGAGTGACTGACTGCTTATGCTGCTGAAGCACCAAAGTACAGGGGCAGGGGCCCACAGAGATTGCTTATGCATGGGGCGTACTACGACACTACTTCACTTTGTACCTTTTCTTATACTTTCATTTTATTTTTACTTTTCTGTTCTTTTATAAAAAATCTTGTATAGTTTTGCTGCATATTGCACTACATGTTTACACCTTCTTTTGTGTATTGTTTTTGTACTTTGCACCCTTTATGTAGTCTGAATGTTGCATTATTCCCTCTTTTTGTTTTGCACCAGGATCAGGAGAAAGTTTTGTTCCTCTATATACTGTACTGCACTGTATACATCTTAAAGCAATAGGGGTTCAGTGACTTGTTCATGAAGAATTTGACATTTGAATGGAAGGAGAAAATGACCACCACTGTACAGACCAACATTACAGACATGACGTATGTGCATTGCGTGTGTGTTGACCGTCTCATACCCTGTCCGAAGCGTCCTGTCTTATGGACTTCAGCTGCTCCTGCGTAACCCAGCATCCTACACACTACGTCTCCATCCTTTTTGTCCCAGACGTCGTCACACACTGTTCCCCAGCGACGTTCATGGAAAACCTCCACACGGCCTTCATGAGGACCTGACCCATTCACCAGCCGCACCAACGTCTCCTCCACTGCAACACACACACACACACACACACACACACACACACACACACACACACACACACACACACACAAGCATGCATCAACATAATGATCTAAGTATGCAAATCATGATCTGGCATTTAATCACATTTGTTTCTACTATTTGAAGTGTTTGCAGACAGTTTATTGACTCCACTGAGTCTCCATGCAATAAAATGTTTGTAGCAAACAGCATCATGTTTCTTCGAGTGCAGAAATGCTGAGCCTTTATTATTAATTCCAACATGACTACGCTGAAAGAACACAGGACTCTCTTTCATCCGGCGCTTGCTGGTGAGACTTTGAACTCAGATTATTTTCATTTTGAGTGTTTATGAGTTTAATTAAGCCCTGTAAATCAAACCAATATGAAAACATGCGGAGATGAAGAGGTTATTTTCAACATGCTGCAACAGAATTTATTTTCCGTCAACCACAGAAATACACTTTGATTCAAAAGCAAAAACAAATACAAATATTCCCAACCGAACTTTTTTCTTTCTTCCTCTTACGTAATAAAATTTACAAAAATATCGGTTCTGAAGTTCTTGCCAGAAGTAATTTTTCAGTGTTTGCTGACCATCATAGCCGATAGTCTGGCAACAATCTTGTAAATCCGACAGCACACTGGATGAAAGAGTTTGAAATTCACAACCTTCTTCTTTGCAGCTTTGTGCATCTGTGTGCATTTATCCAGTCCCCTTGCTGGACGGAACTCCAGGAAGTCACTGCTCCCAGTGAAGAAATAGTTGGGCACCCTTGTAAAACCAAGTTGTTGTTTTTACACTTTTTGTACAAGTTCAACAAATGAGATATAATGTGTTTTAGTGAGTGTGCTAATAGGTGGATAATGTGTTATCTTTATCCTGTCTAATCTTTGTGCTAAGCTAAGCTAACTAACTTCTGGATGTAGCTTCATATTTCTTGTAAAGATGTAAGAGACTGCATCAATCTTCTAATCTCTTGGCAAGAAAATTAGCGTATTTTCAAAAATGTCAAACTATTCCG
This sequence comes from Epinephelus fuscoguttatus, assembly GCF_011397635.1. NCBI lineage: Eukaryota > Metazoa > Chordata > Actinopteri > Perciformes > Serranidae > Epinephelus > Epinephelus fuscoguttatus. The sequence goes on from NC_064762.1 coordinate 26,852,277, forward strand.
TTAACAGCCTAGAGTAATGGGCAGTCTCTAGCTCAGTGAGTAGAGTGTCCGCCTCCATTGCAGTGGCCTGGGTTTGATTCCAACCTGCGGCCCTTTGCTGCATGCCATCCCCATTCTGTCACTCTCTAGCTGCACTGTAATTAACGCAATAAAATCCCCAAAAAATAATCTTAAAAGAAAAACAAACAAGAGTATTATGGGGATACAATATCAAACACAGAAAAATAGCAAAATAATTGACACAAATAACCAGATATTTTAGAGAAGTTTAAAAGGTTAAGAGGTGAGGAAATAAATAATAAATTAGAAAATGTCATTGGTATGAACAGGGAAGTGAAAAGGGTCTTGTGTTCGTATGTAGCAGAGATAGCAACCTGAAACAGTTATAGCAACAAAAATACAAAGCGAGTAACAAAAAAAAGGATAAAAGAATACATATGTTCTTTATGTTTTTTCAAAGCTACAATAAGCTGCTTCTGCTCTTGTGTTTCTGAACCAAAAATCATTTTTTCCTCATGAGAGCTTCTTGCTGTTAGACATTTGCTAATATCTAGACTCAACTAGAATTATGGTTTTATGGCTGCATGGTTGTATGGCCCTCTCAACCAGTGAAGTTGCAGGTAGACTCAAATGTAGCACTGACAATGCCTTAAATGTGGATGCTGCTGCAAAGAGGCTACAAATTTCAAAACAAGGATGCTTTACACAAATCCTCAATCACAGCTGATCTATACAATCAGCACAGTTTCAAGATGGACACCCAAGGTTAGTGTCACAACTTCAGTATCTGACCAAATGTCTCCTCCTCTCTTCCCTTAGATATGACGTTGTATAATGGCCAGAAAAGTGTTTTTTGCATTATGACATTATGATGTCACAGTGAAGCCGACCTTTGACCTTTTGGATATAAAATGTCATGACTTCATCATTTTATCCTATTACACATGAGCTTGAGTTATGGCCAATATGTTTTGCAAGGTCACAGTGACCTTGACCTTTGACCACCAAATTCCAATCAGTTATCTTCAAAGCCAAGTTGTGCCAGAGTTGAAGAAATTCCCTCAAGGCATTCATGAGATACCACGTTAGTACGTACAGGCAACCCTAAGACATAATGCTTCCAGCCATGGCTATCGCCGGCACAGAGGCAAAATGAAAGCAGGTGAAAATCTTGTTTCGGCCATGACAGCCTCTGTTTGTAGTTTTCCCTGCGAAACATAAAGCAGTTGAGAAAACCTTATTTTAACACAGTGTATATAAGGTTGTGTAAAAAAAACTATTAAAATGCAATGTGTAAACTCTCAACAATGTCCTGTTTGAGCCTGAATGCAGGGAAGAGAAGGAGGGCTCAAGAACTAACCTACATTACAATCAGAAGGAAGTCTGTATGTGTGTGTGTGTGTTTGAGAGTGTGTTTGTGTTAGCAGAGGCTTCATGGATCCACGGTACATCTCGTATTCCTGAAAGTATGCAGCAGCTGTACTCGTATAATTGACTTGATTTATCACCTCTCAGAGCACAGAGAGAAAATAAGAAAGAGGGGTAAACACACACACACACACACACACACACACACACAGTGCTACACTATCCTTGGTGTTAAGACATGCATGCTGACGGAGACCTGTTGACAAAGCGCTGGAGAGTAAAGCCAGACACATTATCTCGACAGGATATTAGTCTCATCAGACCATCATAAATTTGAACTGTGTACCATTTAACTCTCATTAGACAGTCAAGTTCTTTGCACTCACTAGCCCATCATAATTTAATACCTACCATAACATTAAACTATCATATCTGTTGCACATATTTGTTTCATATTCTAACAGAAATCCAGCAAATTAAAACCAGAAATTAAGATGTACTTTTAACCTCTCGTTGTTCTTTTTTTCTTCAGACAACACTGAAAAAGACCTAAAGAGAGGAAAGCAATGGGTGCTAGAATATCACATACTTAGTTTTCAACAAGGAATGAGTAATTGAATACTCAATTACATGAAACAGATGTTGAATCTATTTGTTCACTTGTCAAGTACAAACAGTCCCTCTGTTCTAAATTCCTATGAAGTTGGGTAAAAACTGGAAGACTGTGCTGGCATGAAGATAAATAAGTGTCACAGTCATTAATACCACTTTTAACAACTTTTCTAAAATAGGATACTTTACTTTTAAATGTCCTAACATGAACCGCCTAGGTCACCACACCAAAATGTGCTCCAGTAACAGCAGCAAAGAAAAGTCTTTCCACAAACTTGATGCATATTTTTGCTAAAGAGTGATTTATAGTTATGGTATGGAGTTCATTCAGTCATCGCTAGTCCCTACTGAAAAACAAATTTGCTTTAATCGTGTCAAAAATTTTAGTGGTTCTGGTGAAACAGGATACAAACACAGTAGAGTTCCTCTTTAACCAGCTAAGCTGATGAATTAGTGTTAATATTGGATCTTATTTAAATTGTTTGCTCTTTGCTATGAGAAAATAGTGCTAACAAATGAATCTCGTTGCCAAACAGCATGTTTAAATCAGACACAATTAGGCCTCCTCGATTTGTCTTTTTCAGTCTTGGCTTAAAATGCATTTTAATTTCTAGTGCTGGAGCCTATCCAGCTGACACCAGACTATCACAGGACTGACACATAAGCCCTTTTTAAACAGAAATTGTGCAAATTTGCAGGAAAACCCAATCAGTCTTTTTTCAGCATTAGCTGTATAAAAACAAAATGGGGGAGTGCAGCAAAATGCTGCCTAACTACTTTTGTTTATACAGAATGCGCCTTTTTCGGGGCAATGGGGGGCGTGAGCAAGTAATAAAATGTGTAGGTCAGCGTGTGACAAAAACAGTGACGTGGGAGGGAAGCTGCGGCTGGTCAGTCCTTCAGTGATTCTCTCTTAAGTCGGCCCATTCTTCACCATTCCCATCATCTGACAATTAATGGCCACTTCGTTTGCGAGGACAAGGAGGGCGCGCATTTCCTTGTCTCCTCAGTTGCTCATCTTTACAGTGTCTGTCAGGTTTGTGTTTCCCTCTTGCTACTAGCTGCTCGCTAATTCCTGCTATCAGTTGTTTCCTGTTTATCCACCGCCAGTGGGTCACACGTGCGGCGTCATCAACAGCTCCTCCCACAAGTCATCAACAGTCCCTCCCGTGGCGGAAAGCTGTCTCGGTCTTTTTAACATAAAAGGGTTCCGCCAATATGTCTACCCTGCGAGGCGGAACACTGGGCACCTCGGATCAACTCGCCAATCCAGCTCTGTGTGTCTAAACGCTCACAGCTTGCCAGCAAAACGGCCCAACATTAGCTGAAAATCTGGCAGTGTAAAAGGGGCTATAGAGACAGACAACCATTCACACTCACATTCACACCTACGGACAATTTAGAGTAACCAATTAACCTGCATGTCTTTGTACTGTGGGAGGAAGCTGGAGTACCTGGAGAAAACCCACGCTGACATGGGGCTGCCCTACCCTGAGGTTTAAACCAGGAACCATCTTGCTGTGAGGCAGCAATGCTAACCACTGCACCAACGCACTGCTGTAAACTAGTTTAAGTTAATTTTGTCGGTTTAAAAATCATCATTCACTCACAGATATTTCCCAAGACTTATCTGATGTTTTACCTCAGTGTGTCGTTCAAATTTGTTGCCCATATGTCTGACGTTCTGACTTGTTTTTTCAGACCTGGCGGGCTCATTTTACTTAAAAATGTAAGATTTTTACCGGCGGAATTTGTACTGATTTGGCCATAAAATGTCAATTAATATAAACTTGCTTTAGCAGCACTGGTAGTTACGCTGTCTGAAGTACCATAAGCACCAGTCATGCTGGGTGCCGTAAAACGAGCTATGTTAAATGTTGCGAGAGTAAACGACACTCACATTCAAGTTTATTTGTAAGCGGATCAGTTCACTGTTAACCAAAATATGAGCACATTCAATGTTCAAACACCACACTAAGTGGAGCTTACTTTTTACTGTATACTGTAGGGTAACTTGTGTTTTTCACCAAGGGATCAATCAATCAAGTCTTGTTTATTCAAAGTATTACCTCACGATGTAAACGTTATATTTAGTGCTATTAATTGGACTCTGCCGAGTAACTCATAACTGACGCTATTAAATAAATGTAATGAAGTAAAAAGTACAATATTTCCCTCAAAACTGTAATGGAGTAATCGAGTACAAAATAGTAGGAAATAGACATACTGAAGCAAATTACAAGTACCTCAAAACTGTATCTAAGTAGAGTACTTGAATAAATAAGTACTATTGTATTGTATAAACTGTATTTGTTTTGGTATATGTCTGTTGGTGAGGAGACTATCTGAGCTGTCATATCACTAATTTAATAAAAGCCATTATCAGTGCATATTGTTCTAATCTTACTGTTGACATGTTTAAATACCCCTGAGACGAGATTCACCACTTTTTCACATCTCTCACTCTATTCATCTTTTTCCTCCCGCATTCCTTCTTCTGTAAAATGCCCGCGGGTCCCCACTGTGCAAATAAGAAACTCTGGGGAGAAGAGGAGGAGGAAAGGTTCTGGATGGGGGCAGCACATGTAGACTTCAGTCCTCAGAAATAATGAGAACCATACATGCACACTTCACAGAACATTCATATCTCTGACATGAGGAGCTGGACTGCAACATACTAGAGTTATGCTGAATTATGTTAATCTGGTGGAAGTTAACTTGATTTATTTTGCTGGAAGCTTTGGTAGAAATCGGACAGATGCATGACGAGAATGTTGAGGTGAATCAATCCATTTACTGTAAAATATATATACAGTGTAGCCTGTTGGATGACACTGTAGCTTCTCAAAACTGGAGACAATCACTTTTGTTCTATTGTCTGGAAACCTTTAATTTTTTTCAGATTTAAGAGTCACATTGTCCTCTATGGTTAGAGCCAATGTGGTTAAAATTTCAGTGAATGCAATTTACAGCTGACTAAACTTATCCTCCTAACAATCATTTCAAGAGTCTGAAAAATGGTGTCACAATTTTTAACCTTTCCAAAGCCAAAAATACATGAGCAACAGTGTAAAGAATGAATTAGACCACTGCTGCAAATGTTAACATGTCTTGCTAACTAGCTTACTACCTACAGTAGTAACACTAATGAGTGTTACAACCCCAAAAAACTCCAAATAAGTTGGGACGCCGTGCAAAAAACATAAATGAAAACAGAATGCAATGATTTATAAATCCTTTTTCAATCTATTTTCAATTGAATACAGTACAAAAACAAGACATCTAATGTTCAAACTGATAAACTTAATTTAGTTTACTTTTGTTACATCAGCTTTTCTTTAAACAACAGCCAGTAAGCATTTAGGAACTGAGGACACTAATTGTTGAGGTTTCTTTCCCATTCTTAGTTAATATGCGACTTCAGCTGCTCAATAGTCCGGGGTCTCCGTTGTCATATTTTGTGCTTCATAATGCACCACACGTTTAATAGGAGACAGGTCTGGACTGCAGGGAGGTCTGTCTAATACCTGCACTCTTTACTATGAAGCCACACTGTTATAACACGTGAAGAATTCGTCTAGATGGTAGCATATGTAACTTTCAGCTCTCATGGCGCCTGCACAGATGTGCAAGTTACCCTTGATGCCATGGGCACTAAGATTACTCCATATCATCACAGATGCCAGCTTTGAACTTTGAGCTGGGAACAGTCTGGATGGTCCTTTTCTGCTTTAGCCTGGAGGCCACGACGTCCATGATTTCCAAAAATAATCTGAAATGTGCGCAGCACACTTTTCCACTTTGTGTCAGTCTGCCTCAGATGAGCTGAGATCCAGAGAAGTCGGCAGTGTTTCTGGATGTTGTTGATATATGGCTTTCACTTTGAATGGTAGAGTCTTAACTTGGATTTGTAGATGCAGCGATTAACTGTATTCACCAATAATGGTTGGTCCAGAGTGTTCCAGAGCCCATGTAGTAACATCCTTTATATTGTGACGGCTCCTTGGCCTCTGACATACTTTTTGTTTGGTTGCCTGGGATCTGGGGAGTGGCTCATTAGGAGAGATGACTAACACCTGATTTGGTGTGAATGCTCACCTATTTATATTGGGGCCTGAGCATTCATTCTCTCTCTCCTCTTTGAGTTGCTTGGTTTGTTCGATCTTGGGTTATTTAGGTTTTTGTTATCTTACATCTAAAGACATTCACACAACCACACACTTCAGACATTACTGATAACTGACATACACATTTAAGTTTATTTAAATAAATTTGTTTTTCCTACTTTAAAAAGTCATGTGTGGTCTCCATATTTTGTCATACCTTTGAGCCAGGTCGTGACAATATAATGATGTTTGTTTTTAATTGAGTGCAGTCTGAGGGGTCAAAGGTCACAGGCATTCAATGTTGGTTTTCAGTCTTGCCTCTTCCATGCAGAATCTTTTGATGATATTATGGATTGGAGAAATCTCTAAATTCCTTGCAACTGTGCTTTGAGAAATGTCAACTGTTGGCCTATTTGCCCACGCAGTTTAACCAAGTAACCATCCTTGCTTGTGAGCTACTGAGCCTTTTGAGGACGCCCCTCTCATATCCAGTGATGACATTTTAATCTGTTACCTGTTTACCTGTGGAATGTTCCAACAGGTATTTTTTGAGCATTCAACAACTTCCCCAAGTATTTTGTTGCAGCATCAAATTCAAAATTGATTGATTTATGATTGATAATGGCTTTTGATTTACCAAAATGAGTTCAGCGGTTTGAACATTAACATAACATTGTTTTTATTTATGTTTTACACAGTGTCCCAACTTGGACATTATTTTGTGGGGTTACAAGTCACAGTATGTTAGTGCCAACACTTCCACTGTACTTCTTCACTGTGTGCATACTGGTCCTTAAATAGCTAGCTAGCTACATTTGATAACATCTGCCAACAACAATCATTATTTTGGGATTGTCCCTGTTCCCAGGGTTCTGTGGTCTCAAAGTCCTAGCTCAGCCGTGTGTTGAGTTTTGAGCTCACCTCTCTTGATACAAACCAACATTGTAGGTGACTGGTTCGGACTATCTTTGCTGTTCAAATTGCAGAAAACAAAGGGAGACGGATGTTTGAAATGCTCTTTGAATGGTAGAAATCCATTCAGCCACTGTGGAGATATCAATGTCCAAAGTCAGGAAAACTATGTACCTGCAAATTTAAAGGTGCAGGTTTGAAGGAGTATAACATCAGTAGACTGTAAGCTGTAGGTGGTTGATGTCAACATACTGACCTAGTGAAACATAAACTAAGCATTTGATCTAAGGTAAAACATTGCTGAGATGAGTCATATTAAGAGCATACTGGGTTGGGGAACAGAGGGTCCTAGGAATATACATATGCTTTAGTTATTTCAGACAGTAGAATAGACGGTTACACGCTAGATTTTCAAAATTCTGCCAAATTCAAGGACACGCTATCTTATAAAAAAATGTGAATTTTCTAAATCTGCCGTCATCAACTGCAAATGTGTTTTATGATAACAGCAAGCTTAACCGCCATAGCAACAGTAGCTAAGGACAGCTCATTGTTTGGTGAAAACATTTGCTGGTGTCATTTACCCCTTGTCTCCAAAATGTCTTAAAATATCAGAAAATATCAACATGTCAAAACCACAGATTTCATTTTTGGAACAGAATATAAGACATAAATGTAGCTGTTATTCCTGTGGTGGAAAATAAACCTAAAAAAGCTGAATTCGAATGATAGTTAAAACCTTAAGTTTACACAGTTAATGACTTTTCCTGAGTCAAGAAGCTTTTGCACAATAACAGACATGAGAGAGATCAAAACAAGTACTCCTTTAAGTAATTATGCAAAAAGTCAAGGACCCTGGTCTCTAAATTATCCTGTCTCTTGACAGTCTGACAGCTCTCATGTTCACCTTGGACAGCCAACAAAACGTTTCACCATAAACTCACTAATTTGGACAAAACTTGACATCTCATAACAAGTCTCGTACCTTATTCTGTGCATGACACATAATGACTGTTTTTGCCCAGGGAAACTAGACGAGCGAGCTCCAAGTGGTGGTGGTCGTCCAAGTGGTTCAAACCTCAGTGGCCGGGGGGAGCTACGGCATCAGACTGTCAATATATGAAGAAGGCCAGAACATGAAGTGATCGCGTATTACTAATGTTTATCTGGCAGGCAGGAAGGAGTCTGGGCTGGACAGGACTGAGTGGCTTCAGAACAACAGTTAACCAGCTCCATCTGTCCCGAAAATGTTCTCGAGTCCCTGATGTTATTGTCTTTCACATTGTTTGCTCTTCTGATCTCTTTTGTGTTTTCTTCTTTTGACTCTTCTCTCTGTGTAGTACAATTTGTTTGCTTCTAATTTGATTTTCTTGGCCATTGTACATTCACACTCAAAATTTGGCGACCATATGAGTGAATTTTGAAATCAGTTTGTGCTTCTCATGTGATTTTTGTTTTTAAGTTCTCAATAGTTCAATATTTTTGGAAATCCCCTTATTTGCTTTTCAGCCAAGTCAAAGGAAATAATGAAATACAAAGCATTTAAAAATGTGTGAGGGGGATTTGCTGTTGTTGGTTTTGTTTTAAGGCCCCAGTTTGATACTTGGGAAATTTGAAAATGCCATGTTTTTTTTAATCTATTTTGAAAGCAGAGAAGCTGATTAACAAGTTATTACAAAAGCGATGACTATTATGTTTGTCAGTGGGTGCTTTTGACCTGAATTCTTCTGTGATGTGTTAAAGGAATAGTTTGACAACTTGGGAAATATACTTATTTACTTTCTTGCTGAGCATTTGATGAAAAGATTAATACAACCAATGTAACACTGTGTCCTAACTGGATGCAACGCCAGCAGGCATCAGCGACTAAATCAGTATGATTGCATTGTCTTCTATCAGAATGTCCCAACTGGTGCAGCTAGGGGAGCTGAAAGTCTCTGGTAAGTATTGCTGTGTTGGAGGCTCACCAGACCTTAGTAGCTAGTTAGCTTGTTGTGGAGATGGTTGTATGAAATAGTACAGTAGCTACAACAATGACATCTATACTTGCGATAATAGCCTACGGTTGTCAGTATGATTAATAAGGAGAAGGCAGTCATGTTCCCCAGTGTGCTACAGCTGACAGTTGATATCAAGGTCCCATGCTACATTGTCTGCTGTCAGTTTGTAACAGCTGGTAACAATTTTAGCAGTTGGTGGCACAAAATCATAATATCCTCCTGAGACCTGAACTTTTGTTTGGTATGCATTTTTAGGACCTGATAAGTATAAAAAAACTAAACATTGTCAATGATAATAAAGTCCCAATGTCCTCCAATGTCCTCATACCAGACGATAATAATGTCTTCAACCAAGTACTTCCTAATTACCAGTGTCTTAGTTTGTTACTGTTGCCAAAATTGGCTTAGCGTAGCATACAATCGGAAGTAGAGGGAAAAAAGTAGCCTGGCTGAGTCCAATAGGGACAAAAACTGCCCACTAACACCTCTAAAGCTCACTAAAATTAACCTCATATAGGAGACGATGAAAGGGTCAAAGTGAGTCTGATCCTGCAGATAAAACTGTAAAATAAAAACCTGACTCACCTCACTGTTTTTAAGTGTTCTCAGCATGAGCATTTGTGCATGTGTGTTTGTTTAACTGTGTGTGTATGAAATTAGAAATGAATAAAATTAGATTAAACTTCACGGTGGGGGATCTGCGTTGTTCAGTTCCAGCTAACAGATAATTGGATTTAGCAAATGAGAAATGAACATAAATAAAAAAAAAACCACAATACATACTGTAGGGGGATTTTACCACACGTGAGAACTGAAGAGGAGAAAGTAAATATATTGATAAATCACTGATTCTGTTCCTCAGTATTGACCTTGGAGGACACCAAGTAGAGCTTTTAGCTTTGCTTCACATAAAAATCATAACATGGTGTTTTTTTCACAAGTCTTAAGATGAAATCATTTATTTTTGGATCCCTGTAGCTGCACAGGTCCACTGTAAAAACAGACTGTCAAACATTAAACCCACAGCACTAAAAGTCGGACCCTTGAGATCAAACTGTCAGCTCTGGAGGTAAGAGCTGTGTGTATGTGTGTGCATCACTTCCAATCTCTTTTGTAATATGTCAACTGTCAAGTAAGAATTACACAGCATGCCCCTAAAATGAAAAAGTAGGTGTTTTGTTACAAGTTACAGTTTATGAAGATACACACAGGAAAACGTCTTTCTGGAATTATATTAGGCAAATTGTTGATCTCTAGCCTCAGAGCTTTGTTGAAGATATTTCATGCCTTTAGCCCAAAAATCAAAACTTAGTGATACAATTTAGCCCTTTTGGCTGCCCTCTTGATTAACAAAAACCAGAGGATGTGTCCTATTGATTTTCAGTTTTCCTTTGTGTAAAATCTTTTCTTTTCTTTAGTTTATAAAATAAACATTTTAAACATACTTTTAGCCTGGATTGTCTATATAATCTTAATCAAGAATCAAGGACGAAGACTATTTCGCCATACATAACATACTAGCTTCTTGCGCACCAATGGGCCCCATGTCATGCAGTAGGTGCACTTTTTTCCTTTTCACCCCTGCCCTTCAAACATCCTGAGTCCGTCACTGAGAGATTCACAATATTCATAGTGAATTTTAGTGTCATTATCTGCTCTAACATATAAGCCACCATCTTTAGCATATCCAGCTAAGTAGTGTAAAAGGACAGTTCACTCCTCTTACCTGTAGTACTATTTATCAATCTAGATGTTTTCGTTGTGAGTTGCAAAGATGTCTGCCTTCTCTCCAATATAATGGAAGTAAAAGACACTCAGCTAGTGGTGCTCTAAGCACAAAAGTGCAACGTCTCTTTCCAGAAATCGTGAGCTGGTTACTCAGGAAAATCCACAGACCTTGTTGTGAGCAGTTTCATGTACTAAACTACACCTGCTATCTGTATCACAGCGCAGAAGAAAGCGTGCATCTACTGCTAGCTCACCTAGCACCACTGAACAAGCTAATGTTATAGCTCAGCTGAAGAGGACATGTTTATATCTCATGTTTCTACATACACAAGCCTCTCGTCCATGAGGAGATGCACAGTTCCTTCTACTGACTGTTTTATACCGTCACAAACTGCAGACTCGTCCCTTCTCTTAACCAGCTGGTAGAGACCTTGAGTTTTCCAGGAATAACCTTGGCTAAAACAACAAGCCTTACCCTCTGTTGCAGGCCAAATTTTGGCTTTTGTCGTGGCTCAAAAACTGACATCCATTGAAAATTTTGGTCTCTCTTTAAACCTGAGCATCTGCAGATTAATTGCAGGTTTTGTTAATTTGGTCCATTTTCTTTTATATATGGGCTTCTACCCTGTGTAGGTAAGCAGGTTATGTAGTTAAGCAGTTTCTTTATTGCTCTACTTTAGTTGTATTTATTGTTGTTGTGCTGCAGCCCACAGACAACATCAACGGGAGTTACAATTCATATAAGGATTTTACACAGGACTAGAATTAACCCCTTACAGTTTTATACCTCTGCAAACCAGTCAAGTTGCAGATAACATCTATGTCTGCCCAGACTAATACCTAGCCATGACAGTAGGCAATGCTTCAAATATGGATGTTGCTGCAAAGAAGCTTCAAATTCGAAAACATAGATGTTTCACACAAATGTTCAACTTGCCAGCACAGAAGTCTTTACAGTCAGCACAGTTTCACAATGGACACCAAGATTAGTGTCACCAATTCAGTATCCAACCAAATGTCTCCCCTTCTGTTCCTGAGATATGACACTGAATAATGGCTGGAAAACTGTGTTTGCAGAACATTATAATGTTGACCTTTGTTGAAGGTGACCTTTGTACCTTGTGGATATCAAATGTCATCACTTCATCATTTTATCCAATCAGACATTTGCTTAAAACTTTTGTCATAATCATTGTATTAATTCTTGAGTGATGGTCAAAAACCTAATTTGTGATGTCAAAGTGACCTTTGACCACTAAAATCCTGTTAGCTGAGTCTGAGTGGATGTTTGTGCCAAATTTTGAAGAAATTCTGTCAAGGCGTTCTTGAGATGGCATGTTCACAAGAATGGGATGGACAGACAGACATATGTACTGTAGGTACGTAGCCTTTGGATTCATGGAAAAACAATTTGAGTCAATGTACTGAAAACTCAGAAGTTTGCTGCAGAGAGTTTGATATAACACGTCTTTTCATGCTGCCATCTTGCCAGACTCCCTTCGGAAACTTTATATGTGCAACACAAGAACGAAAAGCCTGGCAGGTGTAATAGCAACAGTAAGTCAGGGAGCAAGGTTTACGTGGACGTTTAATTGTTACTGATTTGAAGACTAAACACCATGCAGCCAGTATGTAGCTTAGCAGTTTATAAGGTATGTAAACTGTTACTGTGGTTTCATATACACAGAGAGGAAACATTAAACCCCAGGAGTACTGCACGTTAAAGAAGAGAAATACATATGCAGAGACAGTGACCTATAAGGTACAGATGGATGAAGCAATGTTTTCGTCAGGTCATGTGGAAGTTAATAAGCGTTATTTAGAATTTTTTTTGTTGCTGTTTTAGAATTTTGTTTTTTACTTTCCTTTGACTTGTGTGTTTCTGGTGATTAAAGAGACTTCATAGTCAATTAAAAGAACATCAATCCAGATTTAATAGTCTCTCTCAATCTCAAAAATGATTTCAATCTGGGGTCCATTTGCTCTTTTACCCAGAAATATTCCCCTTTGTGTTGCTGAAGCTTTCAAAAGAGCTCAAGACTCTGATCCTCTCAGTGACATAACATCCCGTATGGCAGACTAATTTTGTGTTAACCCCCAACATGTGTGGACAAATTTTTCCCACAGACAAACCTTCAATGGGTCTTGGGTCACACTGGTGCTCCTTCTGGTAAGTGATCACGCAGGTATGCACTGTATGCTTTGAAGCGTAAAAAGATCCGAGTCATGCAACAAACGATAAGTCAGCCGCGTGAGGTTTGTGACAAGAAAACTGCACAACGCAGTGATTAGATATTTCTGACAGCCTGCAGCATGTGGTCTCAGTTTGCCCCTCTTTCTCTGAAACCTCAAAGATCCGTGTCTTGTAAATGATGTGAGGAAAGAACCGATCTTTGACGGTTCTTTAACGGTCAGAAACAGCCTTCAGATGCTCGAGGGCTGAAGTCTATTTGATGTGCACCACCCTCACATCGCTCATCACAAGGAGAACCACCAAACTGATGTAACAAAAGAAGAATAACATTTGTAGCACAAAAAATAAATGTCTGCGGTTTTGGGGGTCATTATTGTTTCTTTCTTTCTACCTGAACCCAGATTGATGGTTTTGTAAGAGGTTTCGGCTTACCCTCACGGGACATGTACACATGCATAATGGTTTTCAAGTCCTTTTGATGTACACTAGGCCATGTGGTCCCTCATCGTGTGTTGGAAACCGTGAGATTACGCTAAAAAGAAAAGCAGATCTACTGATCCTTTAAACTTCCCACAGCTCTTTGCACAGGACATCGGGTGTGGCAGAGATATATGAGGCCCATAAAGTCATCAGCTCATAAATTTGTTCTTATATACTACGGATCATATGCACTGATGTATGTGCTTTTATTACAGCAGTGTTTCTTTGCTGTGACAGGAGTGCAATTTACTACAGTGCAACTACAGTTTAACAGACTATTTATTTTGACTATACTGTTAATTTGATTGTGCTTGTGTTTTTAGCATTCTCACTTTTTTTTTTGCAAAATTTAAGTTATTTAAGTTTGGGATCTCTTCTCAAATGAGTAGACTTTAAATACAATCAGTTGACAATATCTGTGTAATAAAGTCTGCGACTGGTAAGGTGGACCTCTCTGGTGGCGGCGTGCACATACCTGAGCAAGCTTCAGATGGGAGTGATCGTTCACACTGAGTCACAGTTGCAAGACTCTGCGTTCTGAACAGACTTTGCTTTAGGTTAACTGGCATGTATCGTTGCCTTTTCCTGAGTGTGTGCATGTCAAATATATATAAATAAATGTGGCCCATCCACATTTTCTGGTTTTAAAATCCAGCCCAGTTGAATTTGTAATTGAATAACCGTGTCTTAGTGCGTAATTATGATGTAATCATCTTATATATGACATATATTTAATACACTTATGGTTTGTTTTCCATCTTTCTTTGCAGTATTCTGTCATATCTCTGATTTCTGTTGCAACAAAATACAGTTTCTAATAAAGTGTCATAATTTGGTTTTAGAAGGAACATACATGTGAGTGTTGCCCAGTGGGGCTTTGATAACACAAATGAAATTAATCTTGGAAATGAGTGTGATTATTACAGGGTCATCCAGTCCCCATGGAAAATTGGAAACAGTCTGAAAACTGGAGCAAACTCCTCAAAACCTTTGCAGCTTTATTACTCCAAAGTATTTTTCAAATTAAATTTCTGTTAATGTCTCTGAATTACAGTTTATCAAAGCAGGATGAGAACAAAAACTTTTAAATATGGTTTAGTGGGAGAAGATGATAGGATGGGAAAAATATAAAACAGCGTCACTGGAATTGAAGCAGGAGTTTATTACCAGACTAATTAGTGGGAATATTACTGTAACATGAGTTGTTTCAACATGATTTTCCGCATGAAGTCTATAAAACACTTAATTTCACTGTTGAATCTTTTAGCAGACCACTTCACTGTCAGACCACACTGGATCAACTGACTCTGCGCTGGTCTGCCTGTGTGCATGTGTGGTCAAGCTCGAAGCAGAACATTAATGAAATCTCTCAACCAAAAGAGAGGCTTGGGATTCCTCACAGGATGTTATTATTTTGGGGGATTGGATAGTAAAAAATTCTTTCCAGCTTTGCAATGTTTTGTTGTTATTAAGCAGTCAACAGCATACTGTATATTAGAATCAAAGAGTAGTTACAGCAAAATGAACTTTTAATTTATTTGATTGTAATTTAAATATTTGTATATATGTTCTATGTTTGCATAGTGTGAAGGAGCCACAACTGAACATGTCAGTGTGCAACCCTGTGTTGTATAATACATTAATGTTGTATTAGAACAAAACTGGCGTAATACTTGGTGAATTACATCATAATAAAGGGGACCTATTATTCGTTCCTACGTCGCTACATTTTTGCTCGATGACGGAGGTGCAAACGTTTCCAGTTGTCTCTCTGTCAGCTCTGCTAAATTTCTGCTAAGTTTATACTCTTATGTCTACTGTGCAAGTATTGGTGGTGCTTTTGGCTTTAGATGCTGGTGGGTTGTGGCTGCGAGTCACTCATCAGGATGAGGTAATCAACTCACCAGTCTGTAAACTCTCCTCCTGCCAAATTTTGCTAGCTATTGCTGCTAGCCAGGTTGAGGTTTTAAAATGTAAACATCAAGGAGAAGATGGAGAAGAATGGGCACAGCTGAACTAGCATCCTGCTAGCCATTATACAGGTGCTAAAAATAAACTGGACGACCTCTGTGCTGCATCAGTTTCCTACAGGATATCAGGAATTGTAATATCCTTTGATTCATTGAAACTTCGCAAAATCCTGAACAGGACTATTTGATCAGGTGTCTCTTAATCTATATGCTGATCTGACAGAGCAGAGGACTCTGGGAGAAAAGGAGAGAAGCCCAGTGCTTAACAGTGAATCAGAACAGGTTTGATGGTGAGAAAGTGAGGTGATGTCCTGTTCCTGCTGTGGATCACTGCTATACACCATTCATGCAGCTGCAGTGCGATGCTGCCTGTGTACGGGAGGAGCGACCATGTAGCCATGTTGTTGGAGGCGGGATGTGTGGACAGTTAAATCATCCCACAACCAGAAACCATGGATTACCAAAACCATCCGGAAACATGGACAGTTAAAAAGCAGCAGCCGACAATGTAAGAAGACTCAAAAAGGACTAAATTACAGAGCACGAGGTAAAGAAGCTGATAGGGTCACATTTCACTGGAAATGTACCTTGTATAATTCCTTGTGACCAGTAAACGATTGATTGATTTCCAGATTCATACTTGCATGAATCTACCTGCATTGATTTGTCAGCATTTCAAAGTCTTTGTATCTTGATGTCTCTGCAGCAGGGAACTGACTGTAACGAATTATAGTGGCACTTTCTACTGTGAAAAATCACCAATAAAAGCTTCCAGACATGTTTGAGCAGGAACATGATGCGAAATCAAGCAGAAACTAATGGCATCAACATCAAGATTACGTTTTGCTGACGTTAGCATTTAGTGTCATTTAGCAGAGTAGGCTACCGGTGTATGTAGGGTGATTTACAATAGCGTGCCTGTTAATTGTGCCTTTGTACTGTTAATCAATATATCAGCACTTACCTGTTTTCTCTCCACGGTCTCCTCGGTCACCCTTCTCCCCTTTGAACCCTCTTTCTCCTCTGTCACCTGAGGACACACCAGAAAAAACACACTGAAAATCATACAGACTTTATAGGAGCAGAAATAAAATGTGAACTGAAATATCACTCTCACTCAATCTTTCTGCATTGAACAGCTGGCAGCTAAATGGTCTAGTCGATAGTGACAGTGCCTTTAGAGCAATGGATTGTGGGTTTGAATTCCAATAATAATATTAGAACTACGGGGCGGCTATGTCTCAGGAGGTAGAGTAGGTTCGGCCCTTCCCTCAAGTCTGCATGTTGAAGTATCCTTGAGCAAGATACTGAACCCCAAATTGTTCCTGATGGCTGTTCCATTGGTGTGTTAGTGTGGGTGAATGGTTACCGAGTAGGAAGTGGCACCATTTATGGTAGCCTCGGTTATAGGTGAATTTGACTTGTAGTGTTAAAGCGCTTTAAGTGGTTGAAGACTCGAAAAGCGCTATACAAGTGCAGTCCATTTACCATTTCATTTACAAACAATCTTGGAAAATTCTTGATGAATTGAAGTAAATGGAGACCTTGTTTTATAAAAAAAACAACTATATCAAAACATCTTTTTACACACTCTTACACAACTCATGCAGTATAATCCAAGTCTCTTTTATTCAGTCGTATGCTCAGTACCTCCCAAACACAGGCATTTTGCTAAAACATTACATTTTAAAACACATCAGTACAAACAGTCTCATGCCCAGCCTTTACCCAAGTGGAGCTCATACACACACGCATGCTGACTCACACTCAGGGCCTGTGAGATGTCAATGGACAAGTGTTTTAAATAAAAATGTTTGAGCAAAAATGCATGTGTTTGTCAAGTACCGAGCATACAACTGGATAAATGAGTCTTGGATTATAGTGCATGGGTTGTAAATGGATGTTTTGATATAGTTTTGCTGTTGTTAAACGCAAATGCAAGTTACTTTTTAATTCATCAAGAATGTTTGCCTTTTTTGGATTTTTCATTCACTGCAGGCCTGCGTGAAAACAATGGTTTCCTCACAAATTCAAGGTAACAGGCAGTGAGTGATACACAAATGATCACTTTGCAGGTGAGATATTCTTCTAAGAACACACTTATAGTAACTTAAAAGGACTGTATATCAGCATTGTGCGGCAGTGGCTCAGTCCACAGGGACTTGGGTTGGGAACCGTAGGGTAGCTGGTGTGTGGACTGGTAGCTGGAGAGGTGCCAGCTTGCCTCCTGGGAACTGCCGAGTTGACCCTGAGCAAAGCACTGAACCCCAACTGCCTGGGGCGTCTGTCCATGGGCAGCCCCCTTGGCTCTGACATCTCTCCATTTAATGCATGTATAGGTCCTGTTTGTGCATGTGTGTATATGACACCCTCGGGGATTAATAAAGTATATCTTCTCCTGAAGTATTGGAGTTAAAAAACAAAACATGACCAAAATGTGACTTCTACAGTGTTTTCCCATCAGATTTTTTTTTACAGAAGTATAAAAAGTCTCTATAACACCACTTGATTACACTAATAATATCCTGTTTTTAATTAAAGACCAACAATAGTCGACCTATTCATTAACTGTACCTGACATTCACAACCCAAACTTATCCCAATATGTACAGTCCACGGTAACAACCACAACGTAGCGCACACCGGGGCAAAAATGTGAAATAACACACAGAAGCAGCTCAGCCCTCGACAGGGGTTACACTTCAAAACCTTTCCTCTACCTCACACCCACTTCCTCTCCTTTGTACTCCTTTATATATTTTTAGCAAAAGTCTATAAAATAATCTGCCCTGTAATCTTGCCTTGTGATATAAAGTGTAAAAAATTAGAGGATACCTTCCCTGTGTCCGGTACTTAATTTACCTCTGAAAGTTTTTGGTTAGATGTTGTTTTTTCTGCAGTGGAGTGGAGGTGAATGAGGTCGAAAGAGAGGAAGCAGGAAGAGAGAAGACAGGAGTATTGAAAAAAGATTATTTTCTGGACTTAAATAAAGGTACCAGTGTCAAGGTAACTTCTTGGAGCGTCTTTAAATGTTTGCATGCCGAAAAACCGCACAATCAATGTGAGTAAAAGTCCTCTCATTTGTGGTTTCTGCGAAATTAGGGTACGTTTACGCACGACACCTCCCACCAATCAGCAGCTTGGATACGACTGTTTCTCATTTATTTTCATTTCAAAATATGATTCTATTCCAACCTCGGGGGAATAACCTCCAAAGCAGGAGAGAGAGTCTGTTTCAGTGCCATTTGTTGCTAATTTTCAGCCATGAGGTCTGAAACCACACGTCTGTTTTTGCCATGAAGCTATAAGAGGATCAGCTTCAAGTCGGCATTTATCCCACCTTTAATTTGACTCTTTTTTTTCATATCCGAGACCACAGGAGCAGCTGCCAGCCGAGGTGGCACTCTGTCCCAACTACTATGTGTTACAGAATGTGTGTCCATGTCTGGGTAGTGTAGCAAACACCACACCCTGCTTGTGACAGGCCTAAGCTGTCAGCGTCACCTCCATTTCAACCACATCCTTAACAACTAAATAACACTACAGGATAAAAACAAACACACTGGTAAGCTACTGCTGCACCACACGGGACAACAGAGTTGCAACAAGTAATGTTGCACACTGGTGGTCCTGAATAACAGCAACTCGTAAATGTGTGAAGTTTAAGCACTTAAAGCTTCACTAATTAACAGTTTTAGCCACGTTAGCGGGGGTAAAGCTGCAAAAGTCGGTCTGTCGAGCCACCAGTTTTGTTCAGACTGAAATATGTCAACAACTACAGGATACATTGCCATGATGTTTTGCAGAGACATTCTTGGTGCCCAGAAGATGAATCCTAATGACTTTGGGGATCTCCTGACTTTTCATCTAGGGCGACAATCAGCGACAATCACGTAACTCTGCAGCTCTACCAAAGATGCTCTATAAAAAAAGATGATGCACTATGGTATGAAATGGTATACACTTCCTGTCTCTTAATAAGCGTGGTCGTCTCTCCCTCGCATCCCACCACCTCATTTTTAAGTGTTTAGACATTGTGTCGATGGATAAAAGCAGATTCAAAACAATTCCACACAATATACAAATATACAGATTTAATGGCTGCTCCTTAATTGTGTCTGATATCAGTCAAAAACAAGATCCTATCAGTTGTTGCCAGATCTTGCAAGTATGTTGCTGAGACAGAGACATGTCTTGAACAAAGTGATTTGTCTGTCTGAAGAAAGTCAGTGTCAAAATTTTCAGAATGGTTTCAGCTTGTGAAAAATGGGTCCAATATTTACTTTGGTGACTATGGGGCAAAAGAATTGGTCATAATCTGTTCTGACGTTCATTTCTTGCATTGTAGTGAGGAGACTTAGGACCTGCCGCTGGTCTCCTACAGGAGCGGGGGAGTGGTGAGACCCATGTGACACAGATACAGGAAATGACTCTAAAATGAACTGTCTTGTTTGTCAGTGGATTTTTTAGCCTGTTGTTTTGGTTTTGCAGCTACAAAAATAACTTCATTATTCTGTCTCACTCTAATAAGTTTCATTTTCAGCAGCAGCTGTTAAAATAAAGATCTGATAAACTCACTGTACACTAAACAAAGTTAGCAAATGGTGAATGCAGTGGAGCAGTTAGCAGCTAAGACCCAGATGATTTTTCGGAGGAGGTGGTGGAGACCAAAACAGAGCTATAACACAGTGAATACTGGACTAATAGTCATTAGCTATGTAAAAACATGTGTCCAAATGAATGCTAATGCCAATTGGATGGATGCAGACAATTGTTTGCTAACTTACTTTATTGGACCATGGCTTACTATTTGGACTTTACAACACAAACAAAAGCTACTCAAATATTTCAGGGACTTAAAAATTGCTAACTTGTATTTATATTTTTCTATTATTGCACTGATATGTTTGTCATTACACTTGTACTTTGTCTTGTATCTTGTTTTGTACCTGTTTTGTACTACACAAGACGAATGACAATAAAGTCTCTCCTATCTCTTAGCTCATCCCTACGTTAGCCATAATCACTTAAAATGTCTGTCAGCCTCTTATGGAGTCTGTCTTCCCCCAAGTGGCCAAGAAAATCATTTATCTAGCTTTAAACACCATGAAATCAGCAAACACAGCTTGTTCGACTTGGCTGATCTGTGGTGCTTCATAGAAAAAGCCAACACCTAATGCACTCCCTGCTCAGTCTACCAACCATTCATCTATAAAAAGAGTGCTGTTTTAACAAGCTCTCAGTATCCACAGCTGAGCAACTGCCTCCCTCTGAGGCCCCGCTCACACCAGAGAGTCTACAAACTCTTCACCCTTCGCTGGTTTGTTGAACCCACAACCAGACCCCAGATGGATGGAAGCACAGACAGACATTGTTGTAAACTGCCAGAGTGTAGATGGCCAAACATCCCCGAGGATCCTTGTTTTCTTCATTTTGTCTGCAGTGTTCCTGAAAAACACTCATTTGTGTGATGTTTTGAATTCTTTACATAATTAACTTGTTAATCAAACAATGTCCCAGTACCAGAGCTTTTTTTTGTTGTTGTGGGTGACACTTTTTTTGGGGGTTGTTTCCACCCAAGTTAATTTTCCATGTTTTCTTCTGTTTACTTCAAACAAATCAGAGGCCTGTTACAACAAATTACAACATGCAAGCTATGATTTGTAGCAAAAGACTATTTCCTCTCGCTTATTTTTTCAAAATTATAATTTCACTGATCATAATAAATACAAGCTGCAGTCATGAGTGAAAAATGTTGTTTTCACCATCTGAGATCTGTGTGTGAGTAGTGCTTGCAAAGTGTTGGAACAGGATGCTGATAACTAAGAATTGTTCGCTTAAAAGATTATTTTTTCTCCAAAAAAAAAAAAAGAGCTAACAAACACTTCTTGCACTTCTTCACAGTCTTTAAGATTAATCTGTTCTTATGTTCTTGTTTTTACTATTTTCACTGTTTCACAGCAGTGGAATATAACTAAGTACTCAAGTACTGTGCTTGAGTACAATTTTGAGATACTTGTACTTTACTTGAGTATTTCCATTTTATGTAATGTTTTATTTCTACTTCATTTCAATTTTTCAGATTGCTCTCACGCACTGATCCTATATATAACTTTGAAAAGTATTGCACCACAATTCATATAAAGTAAAAGAGTAAAGAAGCAAGTAGTATAGAGATCAAAACTCTGCATAACATAGCAGGTTGGGGTGGTGGAGGGGTCAAACAAACACAGGACTTTACTACACACATAGTAAGGGCAGAAAAATGAAAGCAACAAAAGGCACATCTATCTACATACAAATACACTAAACTAGAGTCTGGTGCAGAGTGTTGAGCCATAACAATAAAGCGTCTTCACACAGATCAGCCTGCTCCAAGGTTTTGAGAGCTACTGGCCAACAAAGAGACTGTGGGACTCCAACACTGGACAGATCAGCCAAATTCAACTCTGATCTGCAACAGCTGTTGGCTAAACACACACATACTATATATACGCACATACACAATGACATGAAAAAACACACAGTGCCTTATCATATTTGTCATGGCTATGTTTTCCCCACCAGCACTGTGTCTGTGTCTGAATGTGATTTTGTTATCGTTGGCACTGTCCAGTTGTTGAGTGGAAACATCAGCACCCCGGGGGTTTATGCAGATATAGACTGGTCAGGATAAAAGGATAAATGAGTGGATGAGTGGATGGAAGGAACAGCAGGGAGAGAGACATAAACTGCAGCGCTACAGGTCATCAAATTATTGTGTGCACAAAATCTTTTTTAATCCAAAGTTGGCATTTTATTCTCATGTCGACTTGGAAAATCTGAACGCTCAAGTCAAAAATATATATATTTATAATGTGCAATGGAAAAGTACTGGGAATACAGAATGCCGAAGAATTTCCCCACGCTCTCTTGCTATGTATAATTGTATATTCAGCTGTTTTGAAACTATTAATGGCTCATTATGGATTTTTGCATCATATAGAAGAATTATTTTCCTACTTAATCTCTCAAAGAGGCATTGGGCTCTCTGCAAAAGCATATATGATTCCTTAAAATATGTTGGGAAAATAATCACCAGCTCTTCTTTGAATTCCTTCCTCGACGATGTGATTCTAACAATTCTGTTTATTAAATCATACATGAAAACTGTCTACATGGATACTTTTAATGCTAGTATACTGTAGTCTTTGTCCACAGCAGTGTTGAAATGTTTGTCTGTTTATACAATTAAAGGCTGCAGTTTATTCATTTTTGAAGTATTTATGATGATCATAAAATTGTATTTATTGTTTTACAGCTTTTTATTTTTAAATTATTACATATGGTAAAATATTTTCACACATGGACTCATTTAAGACAGCTGATTTGATTGGCATTGACAGCTGTTTCTTTTGAATAAATAAACAAAGATATGGCTAATTAAGCAATAAAGGCTTCCATAAAAAGAAAACAAGCGCCACCCGTTAGTGATGGACAATGTTGGACAGATTTTGTGCTGAAAAAATCCTGCTAAGAAGATTTTTTACAATGGCAAAAAAACAAATCAACATCTCTTGCAGCTGTCTGAAAAGATTTGAGCTGTGAATGTGCTGACAAGACTCAGATGTGAGTTGTGCAAGACTGCCGGATAACAGGCTCTATTTGATTGATTTGTGAGTGACGAAATGTTCAGTAAGTGAGTAAGTGACTCACTTTAATGTGACTACTACTGTTGCCCAATATAGTCCACAACATTTTGATTATCATATTATTCTTTCATTATAATAATTAATCTGTGCTGTATGTTCTTGTGCTTCATTATGTACTCAGGATGAACCTTCCTGAAAAGTTATGCTGATGACCATATAAAAACAAGCTAAAGACATACCTCTAGGACCAGGGGGTCCAATGTCTCCTTTTTGTCCCTGTAAACCGTCGAGCCCGACAGACCCTTTAACTCCTCGACTGCCCTGGTTCCCTTTTTCACCTGTAAACCCTGAAACACAAACACACAACCTTCATTTCAACATGTGACGTATAAAAGGCTTAGAAAAGCACATCCAGATGATAAGGTGCTGGACAAGAAATCATACAAGAGATGAAAAAATAGAGTCTGCACTCCTATGTTCCCATGGGTATTTTTCATTAATTTAAACCTTTATTTAAGACTCGGGAAATCAATTGAGGGAGAGACCCTCATTTTCAATGATGCTGAGCATGAACAAAGACATTAAAAACAATCACTAAACAAACAAAGAACATCATGCATATCAACTGAAACAGAGATGAAATCCTACAAAACAACAATAGCAATAAATGATCACTAAAAGTAGAAATACAGGGTGATAAACATGCTAAGGTGTAGCTGTATAGTTAAAAGCATTTACACTCAATTAAACAAAATCAGAAATAAGGTATTTAAATGGACGTAAAGGTGGCAGAGTGTCCAAGTTTATGGTCTTTTGCAGATTATTCCATGTACCCAGGGGACCGGTGTTCTAAACCAACAAAGATCAACGTCATTTGCATTTGTGCTACTCAGCCGGATGGTCTTTTCTTAACAAAAACCAAAAAGTTTTGTTGCCTAATGCCAAAGGATGCCCCCGCGTCATTTTAGTAACACATGAGGCTTCTGCCCAAATGGCAAAATGTATGGGATGAGAAGGGGATGAGATCATGTTGCTACAGCTGAACTCTTTAAACTGAACTCTGCCATCTCACTTTCACTCACTCTTTATAAACTCAAGGAGGGCCAATAGTTTCTGATTTTGATTTCTAATTTTTGATTCTCTTTCAAAGGGAGGGACCCGCATGCACGAACATGCTTGTGACTGGACCAGCTACCAAAACATCGAACAGAGAAACTCGGATTACAAAACATGTAGAGGGAGTGGGACTTTATTCACTGCTCAGGACGCCTTTACTCCGCTATATCCTTACATAGCAAATAGTTGTTTGCTGCTATATAAATGCTGAAAACATCGCATATATAGAACCTTAAAGGGTTCTCTCTGATCAATAATGTTCAGTGCAGACATTGTCAGAATTAGACTTTAAGAGGTTAAAGATAAAATCAATGTATTTTCAAATCCAGCTTTGTTTCCTGGCAGTGGTAGAATAACAGCTGGGGTTAGTTCTGATTGGTTTCACTAAATAAACAATTTTCTAAACTCCTTCTAACCAACATTTGAAGTGGAAACATTCAATCAAATCCAGTCCATGAATTATGGGAGATGCCATGGTGCCAATCAGAAATCAATATAAGACTCTGTCTTAACATTCATTAATAACTGATGCAGGTGAACTTCTAATAGCAAGTCACTACAAGCCCAGACCATAGCAACCTCTAAATAAAACAACAAACAAAAAGTAAATAATGTAGAAAAATCGTTATCGTATGAGGACTTGACCTCTCCTCGCCTGCCCTGGTATCATTTATAGGAGATACAAAGTTGTTGGAAATGATGTTACTGTTGATCTTTCATCTTCCACCATCTGCCAACACTTCAAATCTCTGAATGCTTGCTGACGCTGGAAGAATAGTACTATACTTTATTTTGTTCCATAGAACAATCCAGTTCAGATTTCCAACTCTGTGGCAAACAATAAGAGCTTCTGTTTACAGTAAGCACTCTCAAATATCTCAAAATTAATGTAGTAATGAGTTATTGATTACACCGTTGAAAAGTGAAGCACAATCTTTGTCAAATGTCGCTGTACTCCGACATGCTCTGATTACACCGTTGTGACTACTCAGTGATCTGAGTGAAATAATTACACTGAATGCATTAAAGACAGAGGCACAAAATAAACTGATGATGGATGATGTCATGTTTTCTGTGGTTTTCGGTGTCTCTGCTGTAAAGGCTCAATATCTCCTTCAAAAAAATCCACTGAGAAAATACGATCAGTCCTATTCTGGAGGCAGTGCAGAAGCGTTCTTTGCATTCTGCAGGACAGCCCAACGAGATCGTTCCAAGTCCAAAAGGACTTTTAAAAACCTATCTAGTTAGTGTTGTACGTTTCAATATGATGCATTATTTTCTGTTTAATTGATCCACAAGTAACTGTATAAAATCATTAAGAGGTCCTCACAGGTCCACTCAGTTCCTTATATCAGAGACCCCCCTGGGCTGCACCCATGTTGTACGAAGTCTAATCAGGTCCAGCCATGTTTGTGGCAACAAAACCAAGTATTAAAAGCCAAAACATGATCTTATCCTAACCCTGACACTAAGTGGGTTTTGTGCCTAAACCTAACCACGCGTTAGACACAACATTGTCAACATAAAATTGAGAACTGAAACAAAAGAAATGTAAAATTTCAACATATCCATTATGTATGAAACACAGAAATTCAACATGTGAAACGATACGAAAAGTGCAAATTTTACATATGAAACGTAAAATTTTTTATATATGAAACATGCAAATTTAACATATGAAAGGTCCAAATTCAGCAGAAGAAACATGCACATTTATCTTATGAAATGTATAAATGTCATATATGAAAAGTGCAAATTTAACATTTGGGAAGTGCACATTATGTATGTAGTATTGTATGTTGTATGTAATATTTTTGTTTGTTTTTTATGCTGTGAAGCACTTTGTGCTGCATTTTTAATGTATGAAAAGTGCTATACCAATAAAGTTTGATTGATTGATTGATTGATTGATTGATTAAACATATGAAAAGTGCAAATTTAATATACTAGTGGACACTGATTACCGCCACCTTTGAGACTTTGGATCAAAAGTCCCCATCCCTAAGAGGTGGCTGCTTTCACTAGAGACAATGGCTTAATGGATGTTGGGGGGAGTTTTGTTTCGGTCCTGGGGGGGTTTCCATTCAGTCTGCTATGTTTTCATGCTTATTATTAAACAAACTTTTCTCCTCCTTCCCTACAGTTAGAAATTCTCCTATATTCACTTTTTCCTGGAACTATAGCAGTGGTGGGGGGGTTTCCTTTCAGCAGGAAGATAATGCTTCTTGGAAATGTCATGTGAGAGCTGCAATTCATTGGCCAGGGTATGTGGGATGGATGATGACAAGGGGGGTGGGATAGGGGGTGATGATTCAAGAGGTACCAAGCTGGAAAGTGTCCCAAAAACATCTGGATTCATACTGTTGTTGTTTGTATCTTACAGTATCTTTGAAAAATAGTAATTTCATGGTACTGAGGTGCCAATTCGGTTTGGATGAGGCTTCAAGTTGTGGTTTTTGGTGGAATTACCTACAAGACAAAGATAGATGACCCATCCCGCTGGTCCCATCCACACCCTGTCTGAAAATAAATCCCCATCCAAAGTCTGGGGTTTTGTTTTCTTATGCGGATTTATATGACCGTTTATACTCTCTGTGCTCACTGCATTATTAATGCAACCAAATGTAATCAAAACAGCAGAGGTAATAACACCAGCCAAACCTTTGCTGTAGAATTTTGCATACCAGGTAGCTACATTTTTTACCTTTCATGCCACTCAAACCTAAATCCTCTTGTGTAAAAAGGGCTGTAAGTCAAAATGTGGTGTTTACGTTGGACATTTATAGGGCAAGTACATTTTATGACCCATGGGCTTGTAAAACCATCCAAAAACCACACCAGTCCAAAAACACAAGGGAATAAATCACAAGATCAGACATTATTTGACACTGTACTTGTGGGTCTCTGACTTCACATTCATTAAATGTGACATAGTTTCAAAACATAGAATTTCCTGATCTTTTTTTTCTTACATGTATTGTAAAGATTTAAGCCAGATAGTCCCAAAGCCATAATATCACAGCATTTCCCACAGGTTGGGGATTTGTTTGTTGGCATACTAAAGAAGTTTGAAAGAATGGCATTTCAATTTATTTAAGTATCGAGGCAGAGACAGGAAATGAGGGAGGAGAAAAGGAGGTCTTGACATGTAACAAAGGTCCACACTGTAGTTTTGTGGCATGTGCCTTAATCATTCGGTCCACCAGGATGCCTGCCTCCATCTTCATATTTAAAACACGCAGTGGCCCTCTCTGTTGACTCTACGCCTTTTTGCTGTGGCCATGTCTGCTACCTTGTAGGAATTGTCTGCTGTTGGGTAAGCGTTCATTTGCTTGTTTATCTTTTTATAAAAACACATAGACTCCGCCTGCGTAGTATACATACTTGGTGCATGTCTACAAACTGTATGATAGTCCTACCATCATAAGGTGAATGGAAAAAAATGCAAAGTGAACTTGCTTGATTAATCAATACTGTATGGCGGGCCACATATAGTATATTTTGGCAGCTTAAAATTGGTCCATGGGCCAGATTTTGGACGTGCCTTGACATCAGAATGGTATCAAACTTCTCATCTGAGTATCTGTGAGAAAGCAAGTGCTTCCCAAAATTTCAAACTATGGCTTTAATAGGTCTTCAGACATTTTTATGCAATCCAAACATTGATGAATAGTAGTTTGGTTGTACCTAGACTCACAAGTCAGTCTTTAGACGCTTTGCTTAAGTAAAGACTGATGACTTTCTCCCTGATTTTGTGTTTAGATGGGCGGAGTTTCAGAGTTTAAAAAAACTCCCTACGTTGCAGAACCAATAGTAAATCTACAGGGCGGTCCTTCGGTGGCTCGCTGAACTCACGTGCTTGTAAACAGAGTCCCACTAGAAACACGTGTAGCGGTACAAAATGGCTCAGCTGTACTCGCAGAAAACGCTGTCAAAGTTAGTGGATGTTTGT
The DNA here is from genome assembly GCF_011397635.1 of Epinephelus fuscoguttatus. Lineage (NCBI taxonomy): Eukaryota > Metazoa > Chordata > Actinopteri > Perciformes > Serranidae > Epinephelus > Epinephelus fuscoguttatus. Next base: position 26,880,346 of record NC_064762.1, read on the forward strand.
CACGTTTGCGGCGACACATTCTCGCCAACTAAAAGAAACAAACATAATCTTTTACAAGGCCATGACTCATCCATCTGGCCGGACTATAGACTATAGAGGGAATCGCCTTGTTGTTTACAAGGCGATTCCCTCTATAGTCTATAGTCCGGGTAGAAAACCAGCAGAGCTATATATATAACTTATATATATATATATATATATATATATATATCTCACATTTTTCACATCACTGTATCACCGTTTAGACTAATCCAATGTTTGTAAAGTCTATAAACACAATGATTGAACAAACATTACTATTTCTGTGTGCACGTTTAGCTGGGCTAACCGTTAGCTGTTAGCCCTGTTAGCCGTTAGCGGTGTCTATAATAGGTAATAACTCGTTAAACAGTCCGTGAAAAAAATATCTTTTCCAGTGGATATCTTAGTTACAACATGATTGAACTAGCAAAGCAGTTTTGTGTTGCTATGTGTGGTATTTATTCAGTTTTGGGAAATCACGATGTCTAGAAAGCATCAGTGGCTGCAGCTGACAGGGACAGCTAACAGCAAAGCTAACATCAGGACGTCATGTGTTAAAAGCCTCCCGTTGTCGGATACGACATGAAACTACTCCAGTTAGCTCAATCATGTTGTAACTAAGATATCCGCTGGAAAAAAAATATTTTCTTCACGGTTGAGCACACAGTTGATAAAACGGAGTTAAATCTCTCGGCATCCATTTTCAAGCTCTCTGTGTGTTTGTTTCCTTGCGGACGAGAAAAGGAGGAGTGCACATTTCCGAGTAGGCTTTGTTGCCGGCCGTTTTCGCCAGTGTGTTAAACACACTTTAGAAAGGAGTGTCCCCAGACTATCAGAAGGCGGAGATCTCTGCTTGTCTGGTGGCAACACTAGGTTGTACCCACCTCTCAAGCCTGTCAACCCAGGAGCTCCTGGGGGCCCCAGTGGTCCAGTATCACCCTTCTCTCCCTTTGGCCCTGGAGGACCTGCAGACAGAAACACAAACATGGTCTCAATTGATGGCATAATGTGTTGGGTGACACTGTGCAAACAATGCAAATATTAATGCAAAATTTGTTATTGATAGTAGCCATTCTTAAATCCTTTACCACCTACACTAGCATGTATTTACATGGGATGATTGAATGTGCTTAAGTGGAGATGTAGAGGCAAAACTTTAGTCTCAATCAGCTTGGACTGCTCATGGTTTGCGCTACATTTTTCAGATGCTGGTTGAGATTTGTTGAATGTGAAAATGTGAATTAGTTGTTTTTTTTGTTTTTTTTTTACAGATTTTTTTGGCCATTTTGCCTTTAATGGACAGGACAGGTAAGAGTGAAAGGGGGAGAGACAGACAGGGGTGACATGCAGCAATGGGCCACAGGCTGGATTCGAACCCGGGCCGCTGTGGCAACAGCCTTTTATATGGGGCACCTGCTCTATCCACTAAGCCACCGACGCCCCGAAAACGTGAATTAGTTGAAGAAAAGCTCAGTAATCTTCTACTTTTCAGTACCAGAAAAAAGATACTTTGTGATCCAGCAAATAAACTTCAAAACCTTTTGTTTAGTATGACTGTGATGACTGAAGATTTTCAGTCATCAAGGTTATGGTAATCATAAGTGCTATATCGTAGGCAACTGGACTTGCCTGAGTTTCTTGAAGACGTTTCACTTTTCATCCAAGAGTCCTCTTCAGGTATGAGAGGTAATAACTGAACAGAGGAAGCCTCTTGAATGAGAGGCGAAATGTCTTCAAGAAAGTCAAGCAAGTCCAGTTACCTACGAAATAGCACTCATAATTAGTATGACTGTGGTACACCTTGACACTAGCACATAAATCCAGCTTGTACTAACTGCAGCAGGTAATTCCTGACACCTGAAAAGTGTTCAAGAATTGAGTCAAAGTCCAGTTGCAGGTTTTAACAAAAAGTGGTATTTCTACAGTGGCTGCCTATACAAGTTTTTAATCAATTTACTAAAGAAATAACTCAAAACATGTCCATGAAAATAACCCATCTCCTGTAGAGAAAAGGAAGCTACAACAGTGGTTTGTCAGGAATTTCTCAAAAAAAGAAAAAGAAAAAAAAAGGTAGAAATATAAGAGACCCTCGGTCCACACTGAGTGCGTTTATTATTACAGCATGTTGGACCGCTTATCATCAAAGGTGTTGCCAAAATCAAGGGAGGCAGGAATCGTCTAGATTATCACTTGAAAGGGAGACGCATGGGACCAAAACTTGTTTCACAGAGCAACATGTGAGCCTTTAATTTCTACAGATAATGATTTTATTAGCGTCATGAAACCAGTCATTTTTGTCATGCATTATAGTTCAAACACACACACACACACACACACACACACACACACACACACACACACACACAGAATGACATGGAAGCCAAAATGTAGGCCAAACTGGGTCTTACAACTGGTCCAAGGATTCAGTCCAAAAAGTTTGTTGTACTTGGAAAGAGTGAGTGAAAAAAAAAGCCAAATAGTGAGTAAGAGAGGGCAAGAGAGAGAAGGAGAGGGAGAGAGACCTGGTCACAATGGGAACCACATGTTCAACAAGGTGGACCACAACACAGCTTGTGGGAATGCTTAGAAATTCAGGGCTTGTTATTGTCCAGCACATGTCCAGTGATTCTGATCCCTCAGAGCCTCTAATTTTCCTAATTTGCAAATCTGATGCTGGAAGAGCTGCTGACCGACTTTGAGATACAGATCTGCCTGCTGCTGCCTCGAGCTGCTTCACAACTCTGGACCCACTTAACTGGCGACCACAGGTCATGACATTGTGAAAAGGTCACACTGAGAGGGCAGGCTGTGTGTTTACTACCCTATGAAATTGTATATGTGTGTTGTTGTGTTTCTATCCTTCTGAGCACTGGGAGTACAAGCTGAGAAAAATTGTCCCAAAGTGAGGTTAGAAATAGGGTTAAGTCTGGAGCTGTATTGACAAGTTGATCAATAGAAAAGCAATTGGTAACTATTCTTTTTAGTCAGGACCACTTTAGTCAAAGAATTTCCATTTGCAGTATTATATTTGACGGTATGGCTCTGTTCTGGGGCCTCTTTGCCTTTCCTAATCCTACACAGAAAGCCTCTTCCATGCGCCTACGTGGAAAGCCTAAGACTGAGACACACCTCCCCTACCTGCCCTTCCACGTGCATACAAGGAAAGCCTAAGGCACAGGGAACAAACGTCCTTGCCCTTCTATGCCCTTTCTGCATGTAAAGCTTAAGGCAGGGAGAGCAGCAGCAAGGACCCCCCAGGAACAGAACAGAGCAGCATCAATGACAAACAGAAATGACATTGATAAGTCAGACACAGCATGAAAAGGAGGAGCTGGGGTGGAGGCGGGCTGCAAAGCAGCTTGCAGAGGAAGCAGCAACAGTAGGCAGGCCAGAGCAGTTTAAATAGAGCGCCTTGAATGAGATTCACCAATTTGTTGCAGAGTGAGGAATCATGTGATCAATCAGCTGCTCCATCAGTGGATTAAGCTACTTGAAATCAGCTGATGTAGCTGGGATGTGAGCTGAGCTTGACATTGTGTCCTGCCTGAACTAACGCTATGCTCAATTTTTTTAATAGGGAAAAAAAAAAAGAAACAGTGTAGGCTGGACGAAACTTAATGAAATCTTCAGGGCTTTTAGAACTTGTGATGGGCATCTTTGACTTTCGTCTGACATTTTACAGCCTAAATGATAATGAATTGTCAGGATGATAACTGGCAGATGTACAACGTTGAGCTCTGCTGAGAACATCCTCCTTTTGAAGGCCTTTGTTGCTGAGTTGACTTAATGACCTTGTCTGACCTGAGTTAACCTTTGGTTCACAGTTTTTGGTCAGTTCTGAGAAGACATTGTAAGAATTTGGGTCTCTGCATACTTTTGACTAGACCCCCTGGACCCATGAATGGTCAGCAGTAAACAATATAACATGAACAACAGATGTTACAGTTTAGGTCAGCTGCGTCAGACAAAATGCAACAAATTACTGAGCAGAGAAAAAGCTTCATCATGTTAGTGTTTGTACCCGTTTAGAAAGTTGCATTTTGGCCAGGAGTCAGTTTGTCTGGCTATTAAGGTTTTATTTTTACTGGGTTTAGTCAATGCCAGTAAATTTTTTAACATAGGCCAAAATATATATTTACAATGTCTCATGAGGGCAACATGAATATTTGTTTCAAATGTTGTCCAATCCATCTAATAGACATTTCATTGGATAAGTGAAACCTTTGACCTGGTGGGAGACCTAGATGAAGATTTATGGGTTTACAAAAGTCAGTAAGGTTCATCCTCCAGGTACTGTGGACTTCTGTTCAAAATTTCATGGCAATCAGTCTAATTGTTGTTGAGAACTGGTCAGGTCAGATAAGGTCGAGATAAATTTTGAGGTGAAAGACGTCTGGTTCCACTTCCCACTGACTGACATGGTATAGTATCTTCATTTCTCTTTGTCCATACATTTCATGTCTTAAACTGTCAGGTATCTGGACACAGAAAGCATCTGTGGTCACAGGAATCAGTCAATCAAAACTTAAGACTGAAATAAAACCCCAACATTTCTCTTGGACTGCCGAGCTGAACTCACTGCCGATCTCTGAACCTCTTTTAACACATTCACTCAAACCTAAGTTAACTGACATCACAGGATATTTAATACCAAAAGTTTACATCTTACTGCCAATTATTTTAAGCTTTCAGCATATTAGATTGTCTGCTTTTTAAAGTTATATATGTTTGTCTATATGCCTACGCTTTGCTAAAGGCAGCTCACCCTGGTGGTCCTGAAAAAATTGTGTTCTTGTTAATAGTTTATTTTAGCAAAGCTTCACATTATTAATCTCCTGGCTGTTAGACTCCCATGTGTTCATTCAACTGACAGTGTTTCAACAATAACAAGCCCAGTGGCCCCTTCAGGATCAGCCTGAAAACATCTGACTGCACTGAGTCCAAGAATACAGCACTAGTGTCGAGTTCAGGCGCCTCCATCCAACATCCAGTCTGTTACAAATCTACTGCAGGGTGGAGCAACAGGGCAGTGAGCTTGTCTTTTTTATTTTTTTGGAGACAGATGGCCTCAGCAGAGATCACAACACACTGTGATGGGACAACATGTATGTTTAATGTAAGAGGAGATAAGGACAGGGTTGTGAAATCCATCACATTGACATATGACACAAGGGATTATCAGGGTTTATGTTATTTGAGGATACAGTCATTTTAACAAAGAACAGATGGACAAAACTGTGGTCAGAAGGAGGCTAAAATGTTCACTGTCCCTGATCTAAGAGGATAGGGTTGTGTTAAAAAGTGATGGGTTCTGATTTAAAGCAGAAGCCTTCTACAAATTGCTTTGGCTTCACAGATACTGTCAACCAGAGACAGTTTACTGTATTACCCCATTGATAAGATAGTATTTATTCACCTATTAACCCATAGAGACATTTTTAGGTTTTGAGATTTTCTAAGGACAGTAAGATGCCATATCATGGATTAAAACTTTTCTCGTTTTCTGAAAAAACAAAAAAAAAAACCAAAAACAAAAACAAAACAAAGTATTACTAAAAACTGTTAGGTAAAAGAACCTCCCAGACTTCAACAAAAGATGGACATAGTGGACATGCATATTATGGATGGACAATTTAGGTAACTTCCATATTTGAGTGCTCACATTAAATTATTATAAAGTACTAAGTAATAATGTAAGAATAGTAGTGGAAATTGGCCAACGACGGTGAACAATTGGAATTTGAAATACATTTCCTGAACCACCAGTCTTAACCACCACCAGTTAATATAAGACAAATCTGCAAACTTTCTGATGCTGCCATTACATTAGTTAGATGCAGCACTGATATCTGAAGCTGCTCGTCTCCTGGTCAGTTCAACACTGCCCTCTTAGCATGAGCTAACACAGCTGCAGCAGCTAACATCCGACACTGAGCCATTTAACAGTCCAAACAAACTCACACCGACACCAAAATGGCTCAACTCTGTTGCTGAACTCATTGATAATTTTTAGGAAATGTGAGCTGAGTAATGCTAACAGTCAACACCCTTAGTTGTCACCATGTGTGTGCAGGCAGACTCTCTGAGCTCACACTCCTGCAGCAGGAGTCTCATGATTAACAAGGAGAGAGTGACAGTGGGGCAAGGAGGAGGTGAGAAAAGCAATACAGTGCATGCAGCTCTACAATGTAATATGATTTAAATACCTTAGTCCTGCCCACCCCTAATAAACGAAAGCTGAGAATTTCTTTGAGGTAAAAAGGTGAGCCTTTCATAAAAAATGGAATAAATGGATCATCTTCAATGCAAATGAGGATACTATTGTATCTGTTTCCCAATTTCTCAGTAAAATACAATACAATTGATATAAATAAAAAGCATCACAAGAATAACAACAATGTGAGTTGAATGTGTGTGTGTATTTATGCCATAAACTTAGCAATGGGACTCTTCACTAGTGAAGCAAACATGCCATTCAAAATGTACATTAAGGGTCATCAGATGACACAGAGAGCTGTAAATGTTTCCAGGCCTAAGCTCTGCATAAATCGACTTGTGATATATGACTAAGTCAGCAGAAAATTCTGCAGCTCAGCAGCTTTCAGCAACAACACATCATCCATCCAAATCTGTACATGTCATCATAGCTGTATGTAAGCCCTGTGGTGTTAAGAGCTTGATCTCAGTGAGTATGAACTTGTGTCATCTTCTGCGTCTAGGTAACATAATAATAAACATAAAGCACCTAAAAACCTGGCTACATAATGAGCAACAATCACAACAAGAGGCTTGGAAAAAAACATACTTAGATAAGGGTTTAAAGCTGCTACAATAGACATATATATATTTTTTAAATAACAGTGTATCAAATGACTACGTAAAATTGGCTGCTGTTAGTGATGAAACTACAGAGTTATCACTTAAATCTGCCCCCTGCTTGGCTTTACTGAGCTCTACATTAAGTTTCAATCACATTTGTTTATCTGTACTTTACTGCTTTGATTCACTCTCTTGTAAATGCAGGATATTCAGAACATTACTTACTTCCTTAATAGAGGACATGTTGGAAATACAAGGAGTTTATCTTCACCGTAGGAGCAACAGATCAAAAAAGTATGAACAAAGGACCTATTTCTTGTTAATGTCCTTGCGTAACAGTGTGTGGGCCTATTCATAAATGTCAGCAAATATCTCCACACAGGAATGGAGGGAATTCAAATGCCTGCAAACACACAATTTCTCTCTCACACACACATACTCAGACACACATACTCTCTCTCTCTCTCACACACACACACACACACACACACACACACACACACTGCTGTCAAATTGAAAGATAGTTTTGTAACCCGAGTAGAAGGCGTTTGCTTCATGCCAATTAAACACTTAGACCAGAGCAACATGGTAACATACATATTGGAAAAATGTGGAGAAAAGGAGCAGTGAAAGAGAAAGAGTCGACCACAGCATATTACTGGAAAAATGGGTGGGAATTTCTGGCCCAGTGCTAAACTGGTTTAAATCCTATTTGAAGGACAAGACCTATTTTGTTTTTGAGCATACAAAAATGACAAGGAATTCCTCAAGGCTCCATTCTTGGACCTCTTCAAAATCTACAACACATTCTCACTAACACCTCATATATTTACGTTTGGTTATGGACTTTCCACGTTGAGATACAATGTGCAAGGTATGTTGGTTGGTTGGTTGTTGACGTTCTGGGACGCCATGTCAAATTCTGCCTGTTACATGCATTGTTTGTTTTCAAAATTTGCTTTTTAATTGGTGTCCGATGTCAGAAGTCACTGACCAAGCGTCGGATTTTGACAACTTCCCAGTGAGACTGGGATGACATCTACATCCTTCAGTTAGCTCAGATTATACCAAACAACCAGACTGTTCTCATGGTTCATACATATAACTACAAAGAAGTAATGCACCAAATAACCCATCTAACCATGAGTCAGTAATTAGTGTATATCCCACATAATCCAGAGGGCTGTGATCACACAGTGAATGCACTGATGGGAGTAAAGAAGAAGGTAGTAAAAAGGCTGACAGTCTGTGTAAGGACCAATGTTCAGAACTCTGTGAAACCAAGTGAACACTGAGTTATTTTGAGGTACGTCATCACCATGTTTCTTTTCCTGAACCAGACCACCATAACAAGCTTAGCCTACGTGACTATATGTTAATTATGTAACCTTACATTAAGTATGTAAGCCATTTTTACGGTGTTTATTTATTAGATAGAATTTGAATCGTTGTATGAGAATACGTTGAAACAACATAAGACAATATCTTATGTCATAATTATGTAGATGACACCCTAATTTATATAACAATGCCACCAAGTGAGTATGGCCCCTTACAAGCAATGAGTAGGTGCATTCAACAAATCAGTGATATAATGTGCCAAAACTGTCTTCCATTAAACAAAGATAAAACTCAAATAATGTAATTTGGAGCCAAAGAATAATGATTAAAAGTCACTGCTCAACTTCAGTCGCTAATGTTAAAGACCACAAACCAGGCCAAAATCTTGATGTAATCATGGAGCTTTCAATCATATCACATGAATCACCTCAGCAGAAAGCTTACCTTGTTGACATGCAAATGTAGATATTAAAATGTCAACTTATGGGCACTTTTTGTCCAGGACTAAAAAGTTGAGATTGGAAGTTTATTCTTGACCTTGGCATTTGGTCCATTTAGTCACGGTTCTGGAGCTTTCGATTGTATCACATGGTCTTCCTCAGCAGAGTTTACCCTTAAATGAAACCTGGAGTTTTCTCGTAAACGAACAAAAGTTATGTTTAAATCAGTGTATCCTTGAGGTCTAACAAACATGTTAAATCTATTTCCATATTCATAAACCATTGCATAGATGATTTTTTTTTTTTTAAAGTAGTTTCTATTAAGTGTTGTTGCATTAATGTATTCAGCATCCATTTCTACTAGCTGGTTTTTTTTCACTGCCTTTGTTGGCACAGTTCAGAAACTCCACAGGGGCCCCTTAACAATAAAGAAATTTATGAAGGAAAGCACCAAATATGCAAAATTATTTTACCATTTAGCTATCAATAACACCAATCCCCAGGATACTGGCACTGACATTTGACAATCTAAATGTTTAGTCACTAATAAGACACAAATTGGTAATAACTTTACACAGATACAGTATTTCACTTGCAATCAAAATCATCTGATTAATTTTTCCTTGTTTGGTACATGTTACTGTAAACAATAGCATGTTGCACAATAATTTACCACCTGGAGAGGTAAAAGACTCTTCAAAACAGCTTTTCATGTGTCTTTATCATTAATACAACAAGTAACATGTGTGGCATGAACATCAGTATATGAGTCACAGAGGACTAAAAGGCAAACTAACTGAGTACCAAGAGAGCAGAGGACGGAGAAAAAGAGGAGGCATGAGAAGGGAACTGAGCAGAGGAGGATAAACATGGATAGAGATGTAAAACTTTTCTTGGCTAAGGTGACTGGGAGCTAACAACAAACAAATGGGCTGCGGAGTTAAAACTAATGACAGAGCTGAGTGGCTGAGTTTTGACTCTGGATGAAGCATCTAAATTTAACCCACAATTGTTTCCAGGCTCAGGAGAAACGGCATCCCACCCACATCTGAAGCACACACGAGATCAGGGGTCTCGTTCGGTTTGAGTTGCCATCAATCAGCTCGGGCGGCGTCCCCTGCCAGCATTACGTCATAGCATACCTATTCTGATTTTAACAAACCAGGGAAGTCATTTTGTGTCCTGGCAGTGAGAGTCGTACCACGTCAGGGTTAATCAGATCTGAGCAGATTGGAGGAAGAACATTGAGAGTTGCTCAATACCCCGGAGTTGTAATCCCACGGTGTAAAATCACATTTGCGTGCTACGGTCACTTGAATTCAATCACACTGCAAACATCTATTGGCTCAGACATGCTGTTGTAAATGATCTTTCTGGAGCACAAAGTTCCGCCCAAAGGGTTTCATTATATTAAGAGTTAAAGTTCTCACGTTCTCATGGTGAGTTCACATATTTTTCATATATTCCTACCAGAGGTCTTCATGGGACTTCCCAGACCCTAGGACCCAAGACACAACCCAGGACCCAAATGGGTTTTGGTCCTCTTTTTATTAATGTCAGTCGAGTGAGGGTCAGGTCTCATTCTGTTAACGCTTGTTCCAGGTCTGTTTATCATTATGTGCTATACTCAAGTGGATCTGAGAAGATCCCTGATCAGCGCTGATCATGAGAAAAACAAATAAGCACTGTGTGTAACTTGCATGATGATTAGGATCAGATTACAAGAGTGATTGTAAGGTGAAAGCAGTGTCAGCACGTTGGTGGCTGATGAAAGATGGATACCATCTTCACTGAGATTAAAAAGACGCCAAGAGAAAATAAATATAAAGAGGTCAAACCTAGTGGCATCTTATCTGGGCCTCCTTCATGCAAATTGTGGACAAAGATGTGTCACCTCACGCCCTGGCCACACTGCCTGCAGGACCAGCTACCTTGCTGAATATCCGCAGCCTGCATGCGTGCAGTGTTCTCACAGACAGTGTTGCTCCTGCGGTGCTGCTGCAGGGTTGCCTGCTGCTATAACTACTGTATTTCCACTGTTAAAGCTGGTACTCTACTAATATAAAGAACCGTGCAAGCCACTGCATTGTCAACAACAAGGTCTGGCAAATATTTCATAATAAAAAGCCTTGTGTTAACAAATGATGGGATGATGGGAGTCGTCCATGGAAACCTTGTCAGATAGCCTGGAAATCCAGACCCAAATCTCGAACAATTTAGGGTCTAGCTATGAGTAATGAAAATGGCCCAACTCGAGGGGCGGCACCAAGCATGCATTTATAAATATCACTGCACGCAATTGGATAACACTACGACCAATCAGAACAATACACGGGGTGACGTATACGCTTAGCTACCAGCGGAGCTAACTGGTAGATTAGACTCTTGCCATATCCGGTCGGCAAAACAGCAAAAACGTCCTTCTTGCAAAGGACAGATTCGAGTGCCGTCTTCTGTTCCTCTTTTAGAGAAAAAGCCAAGTCTAACTTGTTCATTGTTGCGGCCAAAGCCGTTTCAAACAGCTGGTGTTCATCCATAGCCATCTAGCAATGTTTACTGACTGATTCCAGCGCTGTCGTCATCTGTTTAGCTTGCCTCTGGCCCGCCTATATCAGATACACTGATGTGATTGGTGCAGCTTGGCTCCAACGGCATGGGTAATGAGCATCATTACTGATTGCCAGAGTGACTCATTGAGCAAATTCAAATTGTGCTCTCGCGAGAACTCTGGATTTCCAGGGTACTTGTCAGAGGGATTTATTTTGAAAAAACGGAAACAGGAATTGTTGAGTTTAAATGAATATTCACACTTGACATGTCTGTCACAGATTTAGATTGTAGTGAAATGTGGTAAGATGTCAGTGTATTATTTAAAGACCATTTTGATGAAAGGCGCACATGTCACATGGAAAAAATAGGTAAGACTTTAATTATCTAGATGTTTCCCAGCAGTAGCAGCAACAGCAGCAGCTCACATGGGCAGTGTGGCTGCTCTAATCTGTTAATACAGGTAGCGAAAAATAAAAAACAAGATGCTCTGCAACAGGGAAAACAGGATTCCTACAACTCTTTATACTGGATTGAGTTTTACAAAAGGTCTGTTTTCAGTGACCTAAAATGCAATTTGCGTTTGGACGAAAGGCCAAAACATAAAAAAAAGCTACATTTTCAAGTATACGCGTGTAAGTGTGGAGTAGGTCTAAGGCGTTAACAATGGCTCAAATCAAAACAACAAAATAAGTGAAGACCTCAACTGAATTCAGTTTTAAGGCATTTATCTCAATATATGATCAACCTTGAGATTCGCAGTTACTGTTGTGTACAAAGTGTTTAAGGATCAGACATGTAAATGAGTAATGGCATCTCTCCCCTGCCTGGGAATTTGATCAGGCTTCAGAATGAGCTAACCTGAGGGTCATCTGAACCAATCGTACTCAATAACTTGCTATTTTTCTATAGGGCTGAAGATCAAGCCATGCTGGCCTGGAGCAAGTGTTTATCACACAAACCACATTCACCTGCAGCTCTTCATCTATCAGCTCACTGTGGTTGTCTCTACTTGTGTTAGTTTTTTCTACAATATTTAATTTTGATCCACTGACCAAATACCACGGAATTTATCTATATCTATATCTTGTTTTGTAAATGTGTGAAGCAGTAGCATATTTTCAGTTTGCATCAGCCATAACTTAAAACATCTCTAACATGGCTGAAGCATATTGAACCCTTAAACAATAAAACAAGGCATATACTTGGAAATAGTGGTTAGGAATGTGGGAGTGAAACTAAACTCCAAACCACTGAGAGTAAAGTAACAAAACTACAGAGAAACTGAACACAAAGAGACTTTTAAAAACAGAGCTTTCTCTTTAGTCACCAGCATGATCACACATGTATTGCATCATTTAGGCACAGGACATGGTTTTGGTTAGAGGGAGAATATCATCACAGGTCGTCGCTGCTACTAAGCAGGACCACAACAGCAGGGCTCCGCATCACCTGCTGTGAGGAGTCAGTACAAACACATGTTCCCAGCACAGCACTGCCCGATTAAACAGCTTTAGATTTTGGTGATTTCCAGATGACAAGATGGCTAGGTGTCTACATTACAACTGGGCTAAAAAGTCTAGATTGCCTATAACCATTGTCTGGATATATTTCAAAATGTATTTAGGACTTGGTTGACTTTGGAATATAGTCAGTTAAATGCTGAAAACGGGTTTTATGTAACTGTGATGTCTGAAAAAATGCCACTTTTCAACCCAATTCAGCGAGTTCCAACTTAGACATCTTGACGCCTTTTGACCTGTAAATCATCAAATCAGTGCTCAGAAGAACTAAAGCTAACCACAAGGGCCCTTAGGGGGAGCATTTGGGCTAATGACAGGGGCACTTGGACTTCTTAAGTGCCTCTCTAGTGTCACACTTGGGCCAAACTGAAGCATGAATTGTCCCCTTTGGGAACAGCCAAGTCTTAGTTAAATAAAGGTTTTTGAAAGGGGCTCTTTTGCACTCAGAGCAGCAATGTGAACATTTTTTTCATAGCTGACCTTCAAATATGGTGAGGTTCTTCAGGGCCAGAGAGTGCTCCCAGTCCTTCAGGCGGAGGTCCTCCGTGATTGTGTTCAGGATCTCCATCTCGTTCCTCAGCTGGGCCTCCGTGTGGACGTGGGTCACCCACAAACTGCTGGTGTCCTCTGTTATGTTGCTGATCTGGATCTGAGCAGCAGGAGTACAGGCAGAGGGAGCGTTAGCAGGTGCCGCAGTAAGATTTTACTTTATAAATGTTAACTCCGTGCTTCCAGCATGTGTCTAAACACAGTTACTCAGTAGCAGATTCAATGGAAAGGACATTTTTGTATAAGTTGTGATGAACCTGCAGGTCTTGTATCTTCAGGTGGTGAATACTGATGTCACTGCTGAAGGTGTGGTTGACAGCTCCTACCATCCAGTTGACCTCATCCAGTTTCTCTCTCAGCCTGCTCACCTGTCCTGAGGTTTCCCTGAAAGACGACAGAAACAAACAGAACATTTTTCTTCTAATTCAATTCATTAGATTCTACACAGTCTTCACTGGGATGCAATCACAGTTCCATGCTTTGGAAACGACAGTCTTCCCTGTAATATGAATGTGTACCTGAACAGGAGGTCCTGGTCCTGGAGCCAGGCAGAGGCTCGGGACACTTCCACACTCAAGCTCGTCAGATTCCTGCCAGTGGAGCTGCTTAGGTAGGACAACCTGTCATCCAGCTGCACCAAGTAGCCCTCTGACTGGAGGGAGTGAGCCTGCATGGTTCTCAGCTCCACCTCCAGGCCCTGTGGGTGAAAGAACTTAGGAACATCTTCATTGCTATTATAGTATTTCTTAATTAGTATCACTTAAAATGATACTTACTAACTTGTCACATTTAAACAGCATTGACTATTGCGTTAGTATCAAGCAACAACCTCCAGGGCTAAAAAGGGAAGACAACACATAAGTGCCAAAAACTGCAGTTCCTCAAATGGCCGCTTGAGGCAGGCTCCTGAAGTGATATATACCCTGGACACTTTAGCTCCCAAAGGGCTTAACGTTGATTTTGACTTGAGGCCTTTTTTATGAGGTGTGTGTGGTCCGTGCGCCTCATTTCTATGGATCTAGTAATTTGTCATTGCCATGTTTCTAGGATCTTGTCATTTGTGATTACATTGTTCCCTCAGTAGCTGGTATGATGTTGGATTTGATTTCTTCCTGCTACTACTGTTTGAGCCATGTTTCTCATATTGTCTGTCGCTGTGTGATATTTATTAGAGACGCCTCTACAGAACATATTTTTTGTTCTCCCCTTTTTTAATATCTCATAAATTTATGATGGTCTTCACCTGATGTTCTCTTTATGTGATATTTAAAACGTGTGGGAGTTGTATATATTGTGTACATATTTATATTTGCACTGCAGGCTTTATACCTGCGCATTTTCTTAATAAGTGCTTTAAAGATTTTCTTACAGAACCTTCTTAAAGTATCTTTGTAAAGTGGTATTCCAGCATTGTTGCATTGAACTGCATTTAAAGATTGTTTCTCATCAATCAGAAACAAATTTTTCTTTTCTGTTTTTTTCTTTCTTGTTTTATAAATTACGTTCATCGTTCCCACACCTGGGGTTCACTTACTTGATTGCATCAGGTGACCCTGAGGGGTTGGGTGTGTATATATGGCAGGTGTATTCACATTCACTTAATGTCTGATGAAGGGCAGGGGCCCGAAACGTCACAACTACAATGCATGAATAAATTGTGCAAGGAGCAGCTTCTGGTGTGCGGACTTCATCTTTTTATTTCAGGCTCCTGAAGAGAGTCATTTCCCATAGACTCCCATGTTAAAATGCCCAATTTTACAGCAGCAATAATTGTGTTTAGAGTCGGGTACAAAAACAGTTTTGGTCTCTTTTGGTCGCTAATTTCAACATTTATGTGTCATGATCCTTGGTTTTTGTTTATATTCTGTTATCCTATGGCCTTGGGTTTTGGAGATTTCTGGTTGCATTCCATGTTTCATGTTATTAATGTTTTATTTGATTCCTGTTTTCTGTCACACCTGTCTCGTTAGTCCTTCCCTGTTCCCAGAGTCTTCCCCTCACACCTGTTCTGTATTAGTCTTACTTGCTCCACCCTGGTGTTCCCCTCCACACCCTTGCTGTTAGCCAATCCCCATTTCACTCCTTTTGCCTGTGTTCTCCTACTCCCGCTGTGTCTCGTTCTTGTGATACTTTTTTTCCCCCGTGTATATATACCTGTGTGTGTTCCTTTGTTCCTTGTCAGTTTGTTCTGCGATCATTCCTGTGTTCAACTCAGTCTTCATGGTGTCATTTCTTCCTGGTCTCCCGTATTCCATTTTGGATTTCTTCCCCAAGTTGTTCCGTTTTGTTAAGACTTACAGTTATATTTAAGGCTGTGACTGCTATGAGTGACAGGCTGTCTGCTGATAGTGTCCATGTCTTCTCAGTCAGATCCACCCCTCGCTCCTCCACAGCTCCACCCTCTTGTCCAAATATAGTCACTTCTGGCTTCAAAATAACCAAGATGGCAACAGCCAAAATGCCAAACTTGAGACTTTAAAACGGGAGTCCACAAACTAATGGCTGACACCATGATAATTATGTCAATTATTTTACACAGTCCATGGAAAATATTAATTGAAGGACTTTCCTAGAAAGTACAGAGTGTATGAAGGACAGAAATCTCATCTATCTATCTATCTATCTATCTATCTATCTATCTATCTATCTATCCCTTATTGTCACTTCCCCAGTATAAAACCCTGCTCTGTAAAAGCTCTTGTTTTGCTTTGTGTAATCTCATGTCGTACCTTGATGAGGATCTCCAGCCTCTGCAGCCAGTCGCTGTGGTTTTGGAAGAGATTCTCCAGTTTCCAGATGTTCTCCAGCAGGTCAGCCTGTGTGGACGCCTCGCCCAAGTTCTGCTGGAGCAGCCGAGAGCGCTCTGACATCCGGGTCACGTTCTCCATCAGCACCTCCTGCCGCTGTGAAGACACCTGGGAACGAGAGACTGGGGAGGGAGAGAGAAAGAAAGGAGAGTGAGAGATTTGTTCTGAGTGTTGATTCACTGATCCCCCAGTCCCCAACATCAAGTATCATTTACTATCAATCACTACTGTCAGCTCGGGCCCAGCCAGCACTTCAATGCGGAGCAGATGTTGATATGGTCGCCTGCACTAATTGTGATTGTCTGTTCCTGCTAAATGTATTGTTTTGTTAAATTATGAACTAAATATTTTTATGACTTCAAAACCAGTTTCCAGAGTTGGCTCACCGTGAGGCTCTCTGTGTTTTACTGACGACATATTGTGGAAATTCTGTCTCCATTTTTGACTGATGTTGAGTTTGGCCCCTGCATGTTGCTGTTCGTCCAATACTTGCAGGAGAGAGAGCATTAGCCCAGAGTGTTTTTACAAAAAAGATATGACGTATGGATTCCCAGTGACGGAAAGTAACAACTGTGAGGGCTTTTTACACGAGAACTGCACTTACGTTTAATTTTGAGGTACTTTCTACCAGTGTATACTTAAGAAATGTTGTACTTTTATTCTACTACTTTTATCTGGCGACTATACTTTCTAGTTGCTTCACAATCAGCTTGTAAAATACAACACATTGTTATAATCAACTCAGTCTATTATCATTAAAAGAAAGGATTAAAGCAAATAAAACAAACAAATTTGTGTAGCAGAACTCAGTGTTTTCTTTTTCTTACCCCATAAATCATCTCACGACCTTGCAAATTTATCTTGTGACACTTTGGAGGAGGCTCGACCCCAAGTTTGAGATCTAAATCACTAAACTCCTGCAAAGTATTTTAAACTAGCTCCACACTGACAAACTACAAAAGCAAAAGAAAGCAACAAGCTTCTAATGTGTCGTATGCATTTGTTCTGATCAATCATGAAGCCATTTTCTGCACAATAGGATACTTTTACTTTTGATAAAATTTTAATACTTTTACTTGAGAAGGATTTTGAAAAGACTTTTACATGTAATTGGATAATTTTACATTGAGTAAAAGACCTAAATATCAATTTCTTTGTTAACCTTTCCCCCATTAAAATTATAAAAAGTTGGATTTTGGTTTTGTTTGTCATTCTGAAAACATCTACTGGTTAACTAGAGGGAGTTTTTGATGATGAATCATAAAGACAAAAATCTGAAAGAAACAGAAGTAAAAAGGAAGAGGGACAACATGTTTTTCTTCTGGAGTTTCTGGAGAGTTTTGGGACAACACAATCTCTCTTACACGTGTTTTTTTTAGCTGTTACACACCACATTTGCTGACGGTAAACATATTACGGATGAACCTTTCTTGTCTTGTTTTTGGCTGGGGCATAAAGGCCACGTCTCCCTTTGCCTTTTCTCTGTTCTCCACCATGCCTAATGAGAAAAAGCTCCTCGGTTTCATGTTATGTTGAGCGTGTGTTGCATAGTAACGGCTCGATAGCCCGGGAGATATTTTGAAACCAGATCCCCAGCGTTACGCCATGACGACATCCTCTCCGCAGGACAGCAGGGACCAATGTGTGCAAAATGCCTCAGATGGAGGGAAAAAAAGGAATGACTTGGGAAATGAGAGGAAGCAGATAATTCCCCTCACACATGCTCTTCGACACATTGATGCCCCTAACAGCCTGATATCACAAAGTCTCTGTATGTTTCTGTTTCCACGTATCTAAGAGAGTGATCGAAATCTGTGTGTGGCTTTATGTGCTTGCATCAAGGCCAAGAATCGTCTGCATGGAAAGTGCTGCAAAACCACAGTGCTGCAAACAAACCATCTCAATTCCTGCTCATTATGTGTGTTAGGTTTATTCCTAATGACCTGAAAAACTAAATAAGCTGAAATCGCTCAACTACACACGGCGCTTAATTGCTAAATGATGGTCTGTCAGCAGCAGCATTTTTTTTCTTTTTCAGGAGAACACACACAAATTTAAGATCAACCAGAGCATGATAGCATGGCGTTTCTAAGCAGCACTACCTCTTCAAAAATGAAGAAGGAAAGAAGACCAAGGACATGTTGAAGGATAAGAGGGAGACAAAGAAAAAAAGTAAATAAGGAGGTGATACAAGATGAAAACTGATTTTGACAAGTAGAAGGACAATGGAGGAGAAACAATGTCTTTCAGACCATTTTTATTGGCACAATCCCCGCACTGTGCCTGACAGGATTGGAAAATAAGGAGGAAAACTCAACAGTTTTCATGATCACAAAAATCTTGGTTTGCACAGTTTGGTGCTCATAATTAGAGAAACAGTCAAACAGTGATGAAATTATTATTAATGTGATCATAAGCAGCAAAGTCCCTTGATAACAAAACATTTTAGGTGAATGAGTTATGGAATAAATGCTGTTACATCAGTGGTGCAAATCAGAATTAAACTTTAATTTGTTGATTTAAATTTTTTGTTTCAGTCAATGAGTGATTTTCAGTCTTTGTTATTCCAGCAATGCATGTAGTTATGTACACAGCGTAGGAGTCTGCCCCAATAACCAAACTTGTGATCCAGTTCTGAAAAAATGGCAGCACTTAACAAACTAAACCTACACATGATGCACACTTATCCTAATACTACCTTGGATCAATATTCCTGGCTATATGTATCCAATAATTCACCATGCTCTACTGTGCAACACCAAGTGGCAACTTCCAGGGCTGAAAATTGAAGCCAACTCAGAAGCGCCAGAAACTGCAATGCATCTTATGGCCACTTGAGGATGGCTCCAAAAGCTAGACAACTCCCATCAACCCCCATGTTAAACTTTACAGCAGAAATAAACATGTAGGCTTTACGTTATGCATAATTATGCTAGGTGTCACTTAAAGCTTTCATCCAGATCCACCACCACTCACCCCCCCACAGCTACACCCTCTCATCCAAATAGGGTCACCTCAGGTCACTTCTGGCTCCACAATCCATGGCGATGGCCAAAATGCCAAACTCAGCATTAAAAAGTGAGTCCACAAACCAGTGGGTGTTGTCGCTACGAACATTGTTTTTATACTTCTACTGTACAACACAAGTCCAACTTGTTGTCCAAACACTACGCGCCACAACTGAACTTCCACATGTAATTTAAAATATCTTTATAATGCTTGATAAGAATGATATTGTATATTTGACACTGTAAAAATAAATCAAGTTAAAGGTCATGAGATGTTGACAAATGCCTTTCTTCCCTAAAAACTTTATCAGACAGAAGCCATTAAAAGCAAAATCATGTTATGTGTCATTTTTATACAGTGGGTGAACTTCTAGCTAACTTTGCTTTATTCATTGCACATTTGTATCCGTCACCTGATTGTGAATGGTATTGTGTCATTCGCGAACGTTTCATTCAAGAGAACCAATCTTTTGGATGAACAAACTGAACCAAATCACTTCCTGAAATGATCCGTTCATCTCTCAGTTCACTTGAGCTCTCAGTCAGTTGTGACTGAGTGTGCAGGGACTCACTGAGTGAGAGATTGGTTGCTCAGTGATCCCTTCACTGAACATACCACACAGTGAATGTGTGCCCTGGGTGACAGACAGTCGCTGAGTTGCTCAAACCCACCACTCTCCCTTCCTCTCCTGTCATGAAGTCTTGAAATGGTTGTACATAATCCAACTAATCCAACTAAATGCTCATCTCACCACATCCTTCATGAACAGCCGTTCTCAGTTCACTAGTGAGCAGGCTAAACTCAGCGCTTTGCTGTGTTCTAGTTCAGTGAGTGGGACTACGCCGTCAAGCTCTGGTCAAGCACTTTGAGGAAACAATGCACAGCTCATTGCTCACTGAAATGTACAACACAGTGACCATGAGGCCTGAGTTAGTTGCTGAGTTGCTCTAGCCTGCCCCTCTCCCTCCCTCTCACGTCTTAAAGTCTCAAAGTAGGAAGCAGTAAATATTTTATTTGATAGATAAGTGTCGCAAAAATATATGTGCTCTACACAACAGGGTTGGACTTCAGCTGTCAGATTGGAAACAGTATCTTTATCCGACTTAATTCCCTGTTCTCATCTTGCTCAACTGCACGTTTAGCCAAGTTTCAGTCACTGAGTGGGATTACATGCAGTCAGCGCTACGGTCAAGCACTGAACTATTCAATGAACAAATCTTGTACACAAATCTTTTCAATGAGCAGAACAGAAGAACTGCCCATCACTAATTGTGACCATAATGTTGTATGATTGATGGCGCTTATTTGTTCATTTTGTGGAAATTGAATAAAACCATCAAAGTACTTGAGCTTGACTGAGTCATATATTTGCATGGCCTCATTAACCAAGCATAATAAACGTCCACATGCACATGCTTGTGGCAGTTACCTGAAATAAGTCACACAGGCAGGCACTTTAATACTCCCAAATACTGCATGTGTGTGTAATAAGACAAACCCTAAGAAGTTTAGAAAGAAAGGGGAAGAAGAAGAAAGAGGATAAGGAGGCAGCATCACTGGGTGTCTTAAACTCGTTCTAAACTCTACACAATAAACATCCAATGCGGTAAGGAAAAACTCAGGCTCCCTAAATTATTTTCTAACATGTTGACAGTTGGGGAAAAAACAGTTTTCCCAGCAGTGACAATAAATATGTGAATACCACATTTCTGTGAGATAATCTTGTAGGGATAATTTAAAAGTTACAGATGGAGCAGTGGAGCACAAAAAGTAATGTTAATGTAATCCAAGAATGGTTTCCAAATATTGTGAAATTTGTCAGAGTAACCGCATTGTGGTTTTGCTAGTTTAAGGTGCAGAATTACATTTCATAACCGCAGACTGTTTGGGGGTTGTGGGTTCTCACTGTTGAGGATAACTGTGTGCTATTAGAGTGAAGACATGTAAACTTATAATCATATCTTGTTGCCAGAAAACATTTTAACAGATTTTCCACAAAGTGTCTCACTTTGTTTCCTCTGGTTACACCGCCTTAAGGAATAATCAATCAGCATTAGAAATCACTCTCCACTAATTGATGTCTGTTGAATTGCAGGTCTGTTAACATGGAGAGCTCTGCATATACAATCAACCAAACCACAGAGGTCACTCTCAGGGAACTAAATGGAGATTAAAGGCTTCTCTGTTCACAGTGACATTCCTAAAGCAGTAATGAAGGATTGTTTGGGCACTTGGGGGCGGCAGAAGAAGCTGTAAACACAACACTGACATAGTATCACTTGTTGTTGTTCTGGCTAATGCAGCAAACAATTGCCTTATCACACAACCAGCAGATACCGAACAATTAACAAGTCACTTTTTACGACCACAAGATGCTCGAAACGACTAAAAAGAGATGCAAAATGACCACAGAGACAAAAAATCATCACAGATATACTCTAACTGACCACAAAAAGACTCAAAACAACCAAGAAGGGGGGTGGGGGGGTGGGTGGGGGGGGGGGAGTGATAATTTTATCCAGCATATATCCTGGGTATATATAAATAAATAAATTTATGAAAAAAACCAACCAACCAACCAACCAACAACAACAACAACAACAAAAAACAGCAGTGAAAAAACATAGGCTAAAATGCACAGAGCTGTAATTGCACTTCTCTTTCAGTCATCAACCCTCATTATGTCAGACTGCTGTTGAGTTACAACTGTCTTTAAAGGTGAGTGTTATGTGACCTCAGGCAGAGAAGATGAGAAATTGTCTGAAAGAAGAGACGTATGCCTGACAAATCCATTTCAAACCTCTTAACTCAGCTCTGCGAGATGGGAAAGTCATCTCTTGTCTTTTCCATTCGCCTCCTATTCTTCCCTCTTTATTTCACACACATACAGGCATGGCAGCAAAACAGATTATTCCCAAATTCACAACTTCATGGTCTTTGAATTAGAAGAGGACACTTTCCACTCATATACCAAATGCTGGGAGAGCAGGCCAGCGCAACAGCTGGGCCTCAGTGTATGATGTGAATGGGTTCTGCATCATTGGTTCAGTCCTCACATGGTTTATATATTTACGTTTGTAGCGGATGCACATTGTTTGTAGCATTTTATCCACATTTAGCATGGTTAGCACTTTCAGTACGCAAACAACACATTACCTAATATCACTGTTTACAACATGCTTGATATGTATGACTACATTTCATTGACCAATATGGTGAACACAGTGTTGTAATGTTAGATGCAGGAGAAAGGTTGTGTATGATGAGCTGATACTAAAGTGGAACCTGTTCCAAATGTATATAAACCAGGGATTTGTTTAAAAAAAAACAACAACAACTTTCGAGTCCACATATCGTGTCTTGGAAGTTAATTTGGACATGCTATGTGTCTGTCTATCTCATCAGCTCCACACGTGTCAATGCGCATACTATAGTGTTGACAATACAATCCCAAGAAAGAATGAAGATCTGATCACTACATTGCGGCTCTTTGCCTTTGGTTTGTGCCAAACATTAAAGTGCTTTGAATAAAATATACAAATGCAGACCTGTCTGTCAACATTAACAGAGAAGAAGACCATTAATCAGCTGGACGCAGTGCAACTAACATGATCTGTCTGTCAGCTGGATTTTTAGATGAATAAATCAGCTTAAAAAACAACAAGCCTTTTTTTTGTGTGCATATTTATATTTTTACGTGCAGGTTATCCAGCCTTGGAAAGATTGGATCTGTATTTGGCTATCTAAAAATGTGTAAGAATCTGTATTTCTGTTGGGTGTTTTATCTTTCCCTTGTCTTGCTGTACATGTGAGAACAACTTAATTTCCTAGTCTTACTTATGATAAACCTAAACCCTAATTCACCTAATTGTAACCTGAAACCAAGTCTTACCATCTAATAAAGAATTAAGGTTCTGGCACATTTTGGTCAGTGAGTCCCCACAAAGTGGTTCCAGGTCATAGTCCCCTCAAAGTCACATGTGAACAGGGGGCACACACACGCACACACTCAGGAACACACAGGCTGCAGATAGAGAGATAAAAGAAGGCACCCTGTTGTCTTTGGCTTCGCCCACAGAGGAATGCAGCCCTGATAGACCTCCTTCTGTCCTCTCTATCTGCCCTTACCGTGACACTGTGCAGCCAGCTTGTCTGTCTCACTGGGAGACTGTCTGTGTGTGTAAGACGTGGATAAATGTGTGTTAAAAGAGTTGTATCCCATGGAAGATTTCCTCTCCCAGACAATGGAAAATTTTGATTTCAGACTGCACGCTACACACAGATACCGTAAAACTTTCATCATTTTAAAGCTGCCAAAAATGAAATTTCCCTTGAAGGGACAATAAAGCGTGGTAAAGCTGACACACATTATTGAAAACAACAAGGAACAATTTTGTGTAACCATATGCCATGTGGCTTCATTCATTCGTCCACTAATTCAAGTCACTGTTGTATTTGTGTTACTTACTACACTTAACATGCTTACTGACATTTATAACTACATCATCACCTTTTAATTGCGTCTCTTTGACATTTTCTTGTGTTATAATTTCCTTTCATGTTGTTTCGTAAACTCCATACACTAGTGACATTAATCCTGTGATGCAATGTCAATACGATTTCCAGGCTGGATCATTAGTTTCTTCAAAAATCTAAATCTAAAAATCTAGTTACACACATTTATACTAACTCTACATTAATTTTAGAAAGGACAGGAAAAGGTGTATGGAGTGTGGGTGTAAGTAAATGGCTTTACTCTTAACCTTGTCTGTTACTTTAAAGTACACGTCCTTCATGGCCTCTGTGTTGTGTTAAAAATGTTGTACAAGTTAAATGTCCTGCAGTACTCTGCCTTCAGGCTCCGTACCCATGGTTACTAATCCCCTGCTCTCTCACGGGCTTTTTAATAAAGTTACTTAATAGGAAGTGTGCGAGCATATTGTGTATGTGTGTATTTGCGTTACCAAGGAAAGAAAGCAGCTTCATTTAGCTTTAAAGGACCCTGCCATTACAAACAGACTCAGTGAACATTTAAAATGACTCATATATGTATAAGTGGACCCCGCCTCTTGCCCAAAGTCAGCGGGGATAGGCTTAGGCCTCCCCCGCAACTCCTAACAGGATATATATACTGTATATATGTGTATAAGTGATATTCAGTCTGTCAGGCCAGGTTTATTAGTATAGCTCAATATCATACTGACATATGTGATTTGGGTTTACAGGCCTAGATCAGTAATGATTCTCAATAAATCCCAATAAGGAAGAAAGAAATCCTCCACAGATGGCCGGAGGTGTAAAGTTCAAATTAGACATTCTGTGTCCTCGCAGCTGCAAAAGGTTATGTGACTTAAAGGGACAGCTTACCTCCAAATCAAGGAGTTCCTCACAAGTACTCGAGGACACTTCGACATGTAGACAGCAAGGGCCATGAATCAAACCGCTAACCATCCTGAGCCACAGCTGCCCTGAAGTTAAGTTTATTGAATGCATCCAGTTCCACAAAAAAGAGCCTTTCAAGAAACTGCGTTCCTCTTGTTTGTTTGTTATACTTCATGTAGAAGGCTAAGTGATAGCTCACGCTGTTGCAGATCAGGTTGCATACAATCTGAGGACCTGCTGAGGACCTCCTGAAACAATGTCAGTGCTATTTAGAGGCCACACTATGTTTGATTGGTCCGTTTGAGCTTCTCTGTGTGTGGTAGTGTTTGCAAAGATTGCAAAAAAAAGTGTTTGAAAAGAGTCTAATCTTTGTCCTTTGTATTTTGTGATCTAGAAACGCTAATCCCACTGCAAACCTCACCACAACTGCTACTCTCTAATGAACACAAAACGATTGAGAGAATGTAAACATGATTACTTTGATTACATTTGTCCATTTATCCATCATTTAGTATGTTCAACTATTAATCAACCCCTACGCTGTACAATTTACGGTATAACCACTAAAAACACCTCAGCGAAGAAGCATAATGGGGCAAAACCCCTTTGCTCACAAGTCTTTCATCACTAAGCCTCCAAGAAGGAGTCAGACGTGGCTGATAGATTTGTGACACAACTTCAGAGCCTCCTCCTCCTCTGATGTTGGCCTCCGCACAGACCTTAATCTTAAAGGATAAGCGACTGACATGGAGAAGGTTTTGACTTGACTCTAACCCGAACATCTTGTTGGAATCAGGCTTCTGCAAACATGCCGCGAGCTTCCAGTTATCCAACCCAAACACAGAAACAATAAAAGCCAGAACAAACAGTTCTCGTATGTTGATGTCTGGTTGTGGGGTACCTGGAATGACCCTTCTGAACAAAGCAGAGATCAGGTGTTAAAACCTGGATGAAAGACAGAACGCAGGCATTTTAGGGGCTTATCAAGACTGGGAAATTGTGCTTGTTGCATCTTTATCTGAAAACCTCATCTTTTTGTTGGCTTGTGACCTTTTGTGAACCTTGCATGTTATGGCCAGAGTGTGGGCATGAGCTGTGAGCAGCAAGAACATGTCAAAGAAAAGAGGGAAGAGAAGGTAAAGACATTGTTGTCTCATCCCTGTAAACTAGTGACGCCTTGAGTTTATCTTAGTACCCATTTGTTTCTTCCACCAATTATATTGCTTTGTAAGTTCTAATTGTTGTTTACTGTAACCGAATATGTACTGTATGTTTGTGTGTGTTTTGGAAAATGAAAAAAACAAGTTGAATGTGTTACACCCCTAATTTTAGCTTGGCAACATAAACAACTTCCTGCATTAGTACTTAATCTTGCCATGGGACGTATATTCTCCCGAGACCTGAACTTTTGTTTGGTATGCATTTTTAATTTCTCCTAGGTATTTGGAATCAGTGCCCAATAAGTATTAAAAACTAAATATTGTCAACAATAGTAAAGTCCCAGTGTCCTCAAATAAGTTGATAATGAAGTCCCAATGTCCTCAAATGAGTACTTTCTAATTGCTTGTTACTGTTGTGAAATTGGTCAAATTTGTTGCCATATCAAACTACAAACATTATTAGTCATAAATAAACAAGTTTCAACCATAAAGTGTGATCAGGTTTTGGACCTTGCCCACTTTTGTGTCCGGATCGGCCGCAGACTGACTTTGTAGAGATGGCTACCATCTTGTTTTTACATGGATTCTTGTATATTGTGCTCTGACTGCCACTAGATGGTACAAAAAAGTGTCCACGAATGAGGGCAACAGCTCTAAGTTAAGCAGAATGAAGTATAAGGGAAGTAAACCCAAAATCTGATGTCCTTATATGAGGACACAGGGTCTCAGGAGGACATTGTGCATTGCAGATTCATCTAATACGCTAAATGGGATTCCTGGACTTGAATAACTTCACTTGTCTCAGTGAAATAGCTGAAACAACGACAACATTCACAGACCATGTAATGCAACTCTAAAATAAGATTCCAATTCAGTGCAGGTTTAATAACCGACCAGCCACAGGTGAACATGATCTGACCTGGGAGGAGTGTGAGAAAAATAGCAACCTGGAGAAACATTCAAACAGCTGGTTCTCAGTTAAAAATAGCAAATTTACCATATGTGTCTTCAACCAATGCTCCATCTAATTCTTTGTAATGGACACACATCAGGTCTCTCACATTTTATTGAGACCATTTAATATCCCTCTAATAAAAATAATAATAATAAAGTCAGATATGGACACCACATCTGTCACAACACTGGGTCTTCACGTGTTTGTGTGTAAGTGAGAGACACACAGTGTTACCGACCACCTTTTACCAGACCAGACTGACCAACATCCTACTTCACTTTGAGGAGATGCCAAGGGCAGGAAGGAGGTAGGGGAATAAAGAAGAAAGGGTGTTTTTGTGAACTGCAGACCTGAACGTCTTCCAGCAGTGAAGGAGAATGAAATTACAGGATCTTAAAATCCAACAGGCAACAACTTGCTTTACTTGAGATCACATCAAAAGGCAGCCGTTAGGTCATTTGAAAGGGATGAGTGCAAAAGGCTAGATTAATATCCGGAGTTAGACTCAATAAAGATTGAATGTGTTTGAGATAAAAATTCAATTAATTAAATTGGATTATTGCAGCAGTTAATAAGAATGTGAAACAGCCAAGGAAGAACACTAATAAAAACAGAAAAGAAGAAGCGATATGGCTGAAATCAGTATCACAATATTAATTAGAGTATTTGCTACTTTCCATGTATATCACCATATATGACAAATGTTTGCAAAATTACACATAAAACGATGACATTCATATATGTAAACTTGGGTCCTCTGTTATGCATTACATTACATTACAATCTCTTCACACCTTAAAAATAGTTTGCTTTTAACTACATTTAGCTAGGAATCATTATTTTAGAAAACACAGGATGATATATGCAATTTAAAGGTCAGAGTGTGTTGGATTTAGTGGCATCTAGCAGAGAGGTTGCAGATTGCAACCAAGAAAATCTTCTCATTTGTGTGAAGGAAAACTACAGAGCCCAATGTGAAAATGCAAAAATGCAAAAAATGTGAATGGTCCTATCTACAGTTAGTGTTTGGTTTGTCCTTTCTGGGCTACTGTAGAAAGAACATGGCAGACTCTGTGGAAGAGGACACCTTGACTGCAGTGTTCACAGCTCCACCTTTTAGTACCAGATCTGTGTGCTAGGTATCCCAACAGAGGGGTGACCAAAAATGGAGATGGGATGGAATGGTTCCATTGGTACCATCCACAACTTTTCACAGTGGAAACGGAGAAAAAGTGTCCCGAACTGAGCTGAACTGTACCGTACCATACCATACTGCTTGGTGGAAACAGGGCTTTAGTGTTAGGTGATTATACACTAATGACAACATAGTTATGATTGTATTTTATTTCTGCCAGTATAACCCCTTAAATCCTACACATTAGGCCTTTCAAAATTCTTTTAAAAATACTGATTGTAGCAGATTTAATTCATTGTTTGAAGTCTCAACCAGTTTTTAGCTTAATCTATCTTGTATAACTGTGGAATAGTGTCTTTATTTGAGAAAGCTGCTTATCTGGCATCATTGACTATATTTATTTTGAAAATGTTTGCCCAGCCGTGGACACAACACAGTGTACAATTTAAACCCTAAAACAACAAATGGAAACATTTGAATGAGACGATAAAAATGTTGTTAGAGGTTCACTTTAGATTAACTTGACAGCTGGCAGAAATGTCACAGTTTATTCATCAGTGGGTTTGTTTTCTGCTCACAGTCCTGTCTGTGTTGAATCTGAAACAGCTCGGAGAAAACAGCTTTGCAATCAACCACAGTCGATCACCACATTAAAACAATCAAACCGAATACCGGACACTACAATACACAAACTACAACCCACAACAGACACAACAACACACACTGCTTTGCTCCAGCAGTCAAACTGCAGTGAAAGAATGCACTTTGATTGTTAAGAGATTTGTTTTTATTGTGGGTCTGGACTAGGAACCAGAGGGAGACTTATTGAATGGGGATGACTTGAACTCTCGTGACCTTGTTTGGCTTGAGGCATATCTAATTGTATTAAGTTCTGCATTTTTACAACTATTCTTTGAGGATTTTTAAAATGAGGTTGTCAGATGAGTATAATAAGGTGTTTCATAACTAGTTTTTGAGACCAGTGTGACCCCCAGTTGTCAGCTGTTTTGTTCTTTTGTCTTTCTTGGTATAGTTTTCTGTCATGTTATAGGTGATACAAAAAAATCTTGAGGAAAGGAAGAAAAAAGTTTACATTAATTATTATTCATTATTATTCGTATTAATGTGTATAGTATTGTGTATAGTTGTACACTATATGGTCAAAGGAGTCAGTTGCAATGATGAATTCACAGCGAATTGTTGCTCAAACACTGCAGGGCTTTTTAGCATAGTTTAGGTCACTGTTTTGGTGTTATAGTACGAAAATCTACTTTACAATTCAGTATTGTTGTTAAGAATGCTGTTTACAGTAGCTGGCAGCTGTTTTCACAACCTGATCCCAATTCGAAGTTGTCAAAAAAGGGTGCTTGGTCAGTGACTTCTGGCATCAGACACTGATGAAAAAAAGCCATCCTTTCACATTTCATTATTGATTAATAGCGCCTGGGGGCGTCAGGGGAAATGCAGCTGGACAACAATGTAAGTTAAGCCGGCACTACTCCGAGTAGGGCTGGCAGATGGGTCCAACAACCACTGACTTTCACCTGGGAGGCTGGTGTTCACTTCCCGTGTGAATGTAAAGCCAAACCCTGTTCTTTTTTCCGAAACCCAAACACATGGTCTTGTTGCCTAAACCCAACAATACGCATGTGTTGGCAAAACGTATCCATGTGTGTGCAGGTGTTGGAAAAAAAAAAATAGAAAAAAGAAAAAAAAAGTCAATTTGTGGTGTTGTACCAACATAGTGCATTTATTTTGAAAGAGACTGTATTGAAACTGTATATTTCCTGTGAAAACGGAAGTGTATTGTGAAACACTGACATGGCGCCCCAGAACGTTACCAACAAATGCACCCTGGGTACCTTGCACGTCATATGTTAATGTGGATAGTCCATAACTAAACATTGATATGTGGCGAGGTCAGAGTGAGAATGTGTTGTAAAGACAAAGACACCAGGAAGGGGAAAGGGAAATGTGGTCTTAATTTTGGTAACCCACTGGTGTCACATACAATCTGATAGTCATCGCAAATATGGTTTTTGGTTTGCAGATAACATAAACATGTATTACAATTAATTTGACAGTGATGCATTTATGTTTGGTTATTTTCTGTAATATGGCTCCATCAGAAGAAAAGTGATTAAAGCTATTTTGTTGTGTTTCACTGGGAACGGTAACATTATCATACAAACCACATGTTTGGCATGGGGTCATGAAACCACACTCACACTGCTGCATGCAACACACTGTTATGGGTTAATGCCTAGTCATTGCCCGGTTCTGCAGCTGTGGCTTCGTACGGTAAACATCACTGTTAAACCACAGAATTACACTAGATTTAATATAAATATATCTCCAAAGCAGATCTGTTGAACTTTAGTTTATTAAAACTGGCTGAAATGTTTCAACTGCAAATTGAATGTGGCAGATGTTGCGCAGGGAGAAGTGATTTTTTTTTGTTTACTTCATCATTTTATAGAGGGTTAAACAACAATGTCTGTGCACTCTGCAGTCATGGTAAAGTGTTTGTTCTCTGGTGGAGGTTGTGTGTGTGTGTGTGAAGTTCAGCCAGCTGTAACTCAGATGAAGGAATGTCCGAATGAAGTGACAGCGGTGGCGGCGGTGGGGCTTTTGTTTGATTTCTAAGCGTGGACCCTGTCTGATGTGGCAGACATCAAAGAGAGGCTCTTGCTGTGACAGGCTGAAAGACCTAATAGGCGTGTGTGTGTGTAAGCGTAGGCGTTCAATAAATGGATCAACTGAATCTCAACAGTAATACCGTGGTCCTAAGTCCCTTTTACTGCCTGCATTTTATTCATTTTTTATTCTTTAGTTTTACTGGTTGATTTAAAGGTAGAAGTTTCTATTAATAAAATAGAGATCAAACACCAAAAATGAAGAACAAAACAAAAGAAAACCAACAAAACAGGAGCCTGCTTTGATTCCCTTAATATCAAATGTGTGTTTCTCTTGTGTTTATGTCCCCTTAAATTTTTGTCCTCTACTATATTGACCTGTATCTGTTAGGGCCGTAACGGTACATGTATTTGTGCCAAACCGTTCGTTGCGCGACTTTCGGTTCGGCACAACCCTGTACCGAATTATTGGGCGCAGGATATTACTTTATTTTATTTTGTTTTATTTTAATTCCGTTTTTGCGAGCTGAACCATTTAAAATATCTAGTTCCCCGATGGACATAATTGAGTGACGGACCGAGTCCGACTGTAAATCCCCGCTTTCACTTTGTGCAGCGTATTTTCGCATTTTGACAACATGGCAAGTGAGCCTGACAAACCTGGAGACCCACCCGCAAACCTTAAGTCCTCCGTTTGGGA
Organism: Epinephelus fuscoguttatus; assembly: GCF_011397635.1. Taxonomy (NCBI): domain Eukaryota; kingdom Metazoa; phylum Chordata; class Actinopteri; order Perciformes; family Serranidae; genus Epinephelus; species Epinephelus fuscoguttatus. The sequence continues at coordinate 26,911,370 of NC_064762.1, forward strand.
ACACTTTGGTTTCAGGGTAAAACACAAAGATGGAAATAAACAAGTGGACAAGACAAAGCAGTGTGTCGACACTGCAGAACAGTGGTCGGGTATGTACTTGGAAACACGTCTAACATGCTAACGCATCTAAACCGACACCACCCGAGTTTGAATGTTAACCGGCACGACTAGAAAAAGCAATCTGGTGCAAACTACGATATCGTCGTCGTTTAAAAAGAAAGAGCGTTTCCCTGACCATTCTGATCGCGCTAAAGAAATAACCAACACTATTGGAGTTGAGTAAAATTGTTTAAGCTGCACTTTAGATATGAGCATGTTTTGTTTACTGCACTTTAAGAAAGTGGGAAAGCTAAGTAAGTTCCTAGTAAAACTGAATCTGAGCAGGCTTTAAACTGACTATACTATATTATGCTTTTTATTTTAATTGACTAAAACTGTTTAAGCAGAAATTTATATTTATATTTTTCATTCAAAAAATGTGTTAAAAAAACAGCAGGATTTTATTTTTCACTTTAATATTTCTATTTTCATTCAAACAATGTGAAAAAACAGGATTTTATATATATTTGTTTCATTCAAAAATTGTGTAAAAAGATTTAACTGCTGTGGTGGTATGTTTTAATAAGGTTACCAATAAGTAAAAAATATTTAATAGTTGTCTATTTTTTTTAAATACTGTACCAAAAAAACCGAACCGTGACTTGTGTACCGAGGTACGTACCGAACCGTGATTTTTGTGTACTGTTACACCCCTAGTATCTGTGCAAAGTTTGAGGTGAGAGGTGTTTTCACAGTCCACTACTGAAGGAGGTGATGTCTGTGCACTTCCCCAAAATCTGAGATTTAAACATACACTGGTAAAGCTAGATTAGGTACATCAGACATACGAAAGCCAATCACTGTCTAATGGGGGAAGCAAATATTAACAGGAAACAGACTTCACCACAACACCAGCAAAGAAACATGAAACCTTCAGAGCAGAGTAGACTTTTCAGTAAAGACAGCGAGAGTTAGCATTAGCATAGTGAAAGTTTTGACAGCAAACATGGTAGAGTGTGCAGTTTTTGGATGAAAACCAGGCCCTGGAACTTCCTTCCACTATCGACCAAAACTCCCATTGTATAAGATATTACTGTATGCTTCATAACCATTAAAACAGTGTCAGCCACTGCCAGTTAGCCTAAAAGCTAACAAGCTAACAAGCAACATAAATAATAGTTACCATTCTGATATGCCTGTGAGTCACTGAAAGACTCCACATCTGAGTATTGCTGAGTATACAGCAACCATAAAGCACATACAACTGTAACATGTATGCAACCAAAGCAGTAACAACGTAACATTTCATGGACCATTTCAGCCATGAAATGTAACAAGCTTTTTCCGTCACTGTCAAACTGTAGTAGTTATTTTTACATGATTGAGACATAATAAATTACAGACACTCGATGCTTGTAAGAATCTCTTTTTACATGTAAAACTGTCTCTAGAGGAAAATAAAAATTACTTACAACGGTAACTAGAAAACAACCTTTTTTCTTTTACATTTAAATGTGACCTTCGCAGTTTTGCCTTATGGAGCAATGTTTCAAGGAGTTGGTCCCCGTTTTGTTTGTGCCTGTACGTGAGCACTCCTGCCAATGTTTTAATAGTATTCCTCCGATCAACAGGTGGTGATAATGTGCCAAAGAAAGAAACAATGTGCCAGCAAAATGCCATGAAGAAGACTGAAACCTAGCTAAAAGGATGTGGAGCAGTGGAGGTTTCTATGTGAGGAAGGAAATATACATATTTGTCAGGCCTCAAGGAAACACAAAACAGACAGTGAATGATAACAGTGCCATTATACCTCCCAAGTGAACCCTTCAGAGTACATCTTAGCTTCTCTATTTGATGACACATCATGACTTCACTGACCCACAGTATGAAAGTTCTAAAAAGAATGAACCTACGTGCTAACAGTGACGTAAATGCAATCACATTCACTTGGTATGAAGTAATACCCTGCCTGGTTGGAGGTATGCCAATGCAAAGGATCTATTGTTTTCTAGCAAATGAAAGAGTATACTTCAAATATAGAGGTTCAAAAGTTATGTTATGAGCTACATGTGGCTCACTGTCACAGGAGGTTATTTGCATCTAGGACAACTGTTATATTAGTTCAGTTCTTGTCATCCCACCAAACATAGTTGAAAACGAACAAGCACTCAGCACTGAGTCAACAGCTCTAATAATTGTGCACTGTTTGTTTCTTTGGAGTTCAGAGAGCTCCAGCACCACAGTAAGCTAGACGCGTGTGTGTGTATAATTTGAGCGGACCCTGCCTACAGTCTTTGGAATTTAATGTTGCTTAATTAGTCTGCTAGTAAAACAAAAAACCTAATTTGGGTGCCTGCTATCAAATTCTTAAAATCCCTGAAGCTTAAACTCCCCCTCTTCTGCAGATAAAAACAATCACTGTAGCTGTTAATGGAGAGCTGCATCACTGAGGCTTGCTGCTTTTATTTATGCTGGAGTTATTTACACACTGCAGTGTTCCAGTTTATTGCTTCTCATTAACTTGTTTGGCTTGAAGCTGAACTCAATGTGTGTAGCTCTGCATGTTTACAACTTTTTCTTTTCAAAGCAAGGGGATCAGTATTAGTTGTTGCATTAGGATAGTTTTTATGACTATAAGGGAGAGCAACTCTCCCATGGCAAAAGTGGTCCCAGGGTAGGGGCCAGACTAAGAGCAGTTCAGAAAGACCACTATGGCACGGCACATTCAGGAAATGAGTACCTAGCCTGGTATAGGGACCCCCCCACCCCCCGGAGCCAGACCTGGGGAGAGCTCGCCAGTGAGTGTCTGGGGGCTGGGCTTTGGGCCATAGGGCCCGGTCGGGCTCAGACAGAATAAATAACATGAAGCCGCCACCCTGTGGGCCCAGCACCCACAGTGACTGGCACAGGGGTCAGGTGCATTGTGTGCAGGGCAGCAGGCAGGGGCGGGGCCCCCAGCGTGCTGATCCCTGGCGTCAGGCGGACTGGTCCATCAATCAGTCAATGAGAATATGTGCATGAGAGGGCATAAGCACATACAACAAGCAGCAGCGGCGACCCAACATCTGACACGGCAAACCATGAGGACTGAACCAGAGGGCTCAGCCACTGCCACAGCAAGCGAACTTACCATCTGCGGTCATTTTGACTTGACCAGTGGACTTAATATTAATAAGCTGACTAGCTGTAAAAACAGGTGACGTGCTTTACCTTCTAAAACCAGCCACTGGCGATTTGACCAATGGAGTTGCAGGTGACACCAACAGCCGGCTTGAGTCGAGCTCAGACCAGCCAGCTCACACCACTGCAACTTTTCTCTGAAACAGTTTCGTCTTGTCACAAATCTTTTGTCTGAACTGGGCTTAAGAGATGGCCATGCTAGTGGCTCTGTGAGGCTGTACTTTGGCACAGTGGTGCTTTAAAATAAATGCTAACTTTGGCATTTTAACATCCTCACAATGATGATGCAAGCATTCTGATGTTTAGCAGGTTCATTGTTTACTATGTTCACCATCTAAGTTTAGCTTATTAGTGTGCAGCTGAGGCTGCTGGGAATTACATTACTTTTTCTATAAACCAACTGGACACATGTAAAGTTTGCCTGTATCATGAAAAGTCAAGATCACTAAAGTTTAAAGTCACAAAAAACAAACTGTGAACCAGTTAATGAGCTGCCATCTAGGCTAAATATGAACAATCCACATCCCAGTAAATAGTATTTGAGAGATTTATTAGAATCTGGCATGTTGTTGTTGTTGCTCTCTACTGTCAGCAATGTTTGCCATGATCATACTGACAATGACAACAGTGACACTGATCAAAAGAACGACAACCAAAAAATGCTGTTCTTGATAAAACTGTAATGCATCAATCAAGGGTTATGCAACCACATAACCACCATGATACCGCTTGATCTAATTATTGCAATATTTCTGTATTGAGTACAAAGTTTTCTGCCTCAAGATAACATACAAATTCTTTGCAGCACTGAGAAAACAGAGGGAGACGGACAGAGGGAGCACCAGAAAGACAGAGAGGGAGAAAGAGAGAGGGAGAGAGAATGAGGTCCAGCCCAATTAGTCTTGACATGTTAATGACCAGTGTTTGACTTTGACTGCCTGAATGAGGCTGTCCACTGACTTTTGGGACCTCTGTTGTTGAAGAATAAAGGACTGACTTTTCTCTGTATGTTTCTGTGTGTGTGTGTGTGTGTGTGTGTGTGTGTGTGTGTGTGTGTGTGTGTGTGACTCCTATTGGGAACGCTGGGTCCTCTCCAGACCCTCTCCTACAGAGGGGACCATGACCACAGTACAGAAACTCATTAGAAAAGGCTTTGTGCCCTCAGAGTCAATTAAGGGGCCCCGAGACTGTGTGTACATGTGACATATGTGTCTATACAGTATGTGTTTATGTGCATGTAGTCATACATGTGGTTTGTGGCTGTGCATATATGCATTTGTGAGTCTGTGTGTAGAAATAACTGTGTGTGTGTGTTTTGTGTTGTGTTCATGTATGTTGGTATGCAGATTTTGGCTGTTTGTGAACGTGTTTGCAACTATGACTGTGTGTATCATCAGAGCGTGTGCACCATATGTATAAGCATGTGTTTCTGCACAAATGCTCATGTGCTTTTATGCTGTTGTTTGTATAGCCCATTTTACACAACGATCACGCTCTAAGCCTGCTATAAAGTCCCTTCTTTATACCCCCTTTGCATTTTTACACAAAACCAAATGACGGCGGCATCATTCTGTTCCAGGGTGTGATTATACACTGCTTCACGGCTTTTCAGAATCAAAAGAGGCGTGATGGCATGACATGTTCCACAACGGCTTTGGCCTCTTGTGTGTCATATAACATTTGCGTCGGCAGCACTCTCTAAACAACAACAATGTCATTAACATGACAACATTATATGCTGGCTGAACTTGTGCTCTGCTTAGAGGGTAAGGAGCTCCCGGACCTCGTTGTTTTCCCAATTTGCAGACTGGTTTACTTCTGCTGTTCTTCTCCTTTGAGTTAGCTGCTAATTGCTAACAGCTACTTTTTTAACCTCCTGTGGTGGGCTGCACACATAACACATCATCATAACATTACACCTGTGCTGTCCATGATCCCGTCCTGCAGACTGTCCTGTTTATACAGAAGCCATTTCAGTGCTATTACTACCTCCCATCATGGATTAAAGGTGAGAAACTCCACTCCAACCATTCCACGATCGTATCTTAGCAATATACAGCCCGGCAAGGCGGCATAACGGCATGATATTCCCACCTTGAACAGGCAGTGTAAAAGAGGCTTATGTGTGTTCCTGTGTCTCAAGCCCCTTTTGGAATGCCTGGTCAAGGCAGGAATGTTGCACCAATATTCTGCCTCACCTTTCTTTATAAAAGGAATGATCACAGACTGTGGGGACAGAGTCGTCCTTTAAGCTGGTAGCGCAGGTATTAACAGCGCTTAATCAATGTCTATGTAAAAGGACAGCATGCAGGGCAGGACAGGACAGGACAACTTTCTGCCAGGAGATGTAAAAAAGAGCCAGCAGCAGTTAGCAGCTAACTCAAAGAAGAAGAAGAAGAAGAGCAACTGAATATGTCCAAAATTGCGGGAACAATGAGGTGGGGGAGTCATCACGCCTCTTTAACTTCAAGAATGCTGGCATGCTATCTAAAATCATATACAAGGCATATACAGGCGTTATGATTTAGTTGTTTGCTTCTGTATAATGAAGCAAAGCCAGCCTAATGAAGGGTCCTCATTGTATCCCTACGGCGGGATCTCTGTAAAAGGGCTTCTAAATAATGCTTTTGGAGCGCATGTGTTTTTATTTGCATTTATTCTTGAATTTCTAAATCACAATATTGAGGGTTTATATTAGTTTCTGAGTCTCTGCATGTATGTATCTGGAAAAAAGCATCCCCTTTGGCACGTGCTCTGAGTCTGTGACAGATGATTTACTCTCCTGCAGGCAATGTGTGTTTGGGGAAAGATTATTTCACCCGTGTCAAACATAAACAGACCGAGATCAGAAACACCTCATCTTCAGAGCCCCCCCAAAAAAAAACAGTTGATTGTTTTCATAAGGGTGTGGTTTAAGACCTTTAAAGTTTCTCTTTAAAGTCTTAAAGAATGGCACTTTGTGGTGTCACATTTACCCTCTGAAAGTTTTTCTACGGACAAACTTAGCTCATCACATCTGGTCTACATTGAAGGCAGTTTTTTATCTGGTATCATGTCTTGACAGAGTGTGTGCTTTCTTAAATAACCTCAAAAAGGAGCTGCAGCGATCCAAAGGTTGTGGTTCTGGTAAAATTAGCCTGTCATTGTTTTTCTAATGGTCAAGTATGTCCATGTCCTCTGCCTTGTCAATGTCCCACAGATCCAGTGGTTTGAGGTTTTTATGGAAGATTAAGTATCTTCTTCAGCCAAAATTGTCATCCAGGGCTGGACCAAAAATATATACAAAGAATTTGCTAAAAGTGCTGAAACAAGTAAACATGTGAAACAAATAAAATGGAAATAAGAGACAGAGAGGGGACAAGTGAAACTTTGATCCTCAGCCCAAAACTGAGGTTCAGGTTACACAAACAAACATCAGACCTTTGCATGCCAAATGTCATGGCTTGACAGAAGAGACGAGTCCATGAGTGAGGTGAGGGGTTGTGGTTAGTTCAGACATGTTTGTGATACCACAGGAAAAAGATCAGCAGATAGCTGAGATTACAGCTAAAAACTAGAAGAAATATCCTTGGAAGAGAGCTTTGGTGAATTATATGGGTGTGATGAAACAAAGTGAACCACGAATGTAAATTTGGCGGGTGTAGTTGTTTCTGTGCTATCAAAGCAATTCATTCCAGTCTTTCTGCGCATGCTTGTTTCCTTGCCCTTCTGGCGCGATGACGTATATAGCGCGCATAGCAACGGGCTGCATAGCAACAGGCTGAGATAGAGCAGTCGGACTTGTTGCACTCACCGGTTTCCACTCGCCACAGCACGGTCTTCTATCTCCCTTCTTCGACCTTCTACCTCCCTTCTCCTCCTCAACAGACGAAGCATTAGCAGAACAAGGTTGTTGTCGTACTGCTGCTTCAAGAATATAAGCAAAACAAGCCCGAAAAACGCGCTAAGAACGGCGTCGTCAAGCATCTTATTATCCGGAGCGAGGACTATACAGTGTTTTCTTCCGGTAAAAGTAAACACGTAATATCCGCCCCGCCCCCTATCCAATCAGAAACCTCCCCTGCCCCAAACCTTGCGCAGACCTGAATAAAGGCGATTGAACTGATCTCCCATGTAAACCCTCATTCGGAATGAATATTTCCCATGTAAACTACCTGGAAACACTTTAATTCCGAATGATTTCATTCAGATTCATTTCATTCCGAATGAGAAGCCATCATGTAACCGTAGCCACTGTCTTGTCTAGCTGCATTGGTGAAGTTGCAAGTTTCAACTTGTCTTGTCGTGAATCTTTGATCTCTTTTTTTGAAAACCAGGAACACTGGGGCTGACAGGCCAGAGCAGAAGTCATGACTCCCACTATCTTTAAAGACAATGGGTCATACTCTAAAGAAAAACCACACCCACCAGAGGGTAAAACAGTTGTTGCCACAATATGCAACCAAAGGCTAAAATGTTAACAAAATGTCAACAACTCGTGAAAAACATTTCAGCATGTCAAAGGAATATTTTAGTACCCTAAGTCTACCAGAGAGGAAAAATTGACCAAACTTATTGGTCTGTCTTCCTACCTTGCTTGTCTTGGAGAAATGATCCCACTGAATGGCCAGATGTGAAATACTTCTGATACTTGCAACCATTTGATCCAATCACTGGGTAAGATCATAATTTAAGCTTACAAAGATAAAACCTGATATCCATTTTCATCTTTAGTCTGACATTGAGTCCACTCTAACTGATTTCTGTGTGTGTGTGTGTGTGTGTGTGTGTGTGTGTGTGTGTGTGTGTGGTCCATATTTGTTCCGCACCATTAGCGCACTGGAGTGTGCCTGTGGTGCGCCAAATAGACAGAGACTTCACACCATTTAACAGTTATCAGAGCCACCAGATACGCTGGATCCGCCGGTAAATTTCAGCCATGAGAGTGGTGTTTAAATCACTACAACCACATACTACCACACTACCTAGTCTTTGGTGCTTCAATTGTTGTCATTACTCCAAATTGGTCCCCCCATGGCGCTCATTGGTTGTTTTTCTTTTTGACTGATAAACAGCTGTTTCATGTCACTATGCAAGACAAGAATCAGTTCTGTTGTTTGCTGGCAGATGGAAAAAACAGAGAAGCACCTTCATGCAAAGTCAATGAAGAGTGATGAAGTCCTTCCTCCAAAGGAGCGATCTGGTGGGGCGCTACTTAAATGCACTTTGTCTCAATGGAGCACTGCCGGTCGTAGTTGCTATAGCCACAGAATGTTTAACTGAAACCTGCTGATGACAAAATACTGAACTATAAATAATCTGCTTTCATTAAAATAGAATTTTGCTGTAGCAGGAAAAGTTGATGTAAAACACAAAATAATTACGATAACAAGCTGTTGGTCAAACCCAGTAACTGCAAAAGCCAGTGACCAAAACAACCCCAGGCTATTTCATGGCCTATTGCCTATTTCTGCTTGGCAATAACATGCCTGTTGCCTATCACTAACAGACACAAACTCAAGCTCGGAGATTTCATGGCTTTAAAGAATAATAACAAACCCACCATCATGTTTTCCAGCAGTTAACTGGCCGAGGAACGGAGCACCACCGTGCCAAACCTGCAAGCTGCATGTTTGCTGGAAAACATGACTCAGTTGCACCTACAGTATAAGTTGAAGAGAGGCATGTAGGCAGCACTGTACGAACTGCAGCATATGGGAAGAAAATCATCCTGTCCTCTCTTGCCCTGCTCATGTCCTTAATAATATCTGCAAAATACCAGTCTAGACTTTATTTTGTGGATATACTGTAAAAACAGAGGGTGGATGGAAATCACCGAACTAATCTGACCCACAAGAGCAATTCCGTATTTTGCATGATGGTGCCCATGATAAATGTTTGTAATAGACCACTAATTCCCCACCCAGCTCACAAACACAGACATAAAAACTGTAAATCCTCCTTAAACCTCCTGTCCAGAACACCCAGAAAGTTATCAGTCCAAGCTCTGTCTGCAGGGCCATCCAATCTCTGGCTATTACATGTGTTTGTTGGGTGTTTTACACAACCTGAGAACTGGCTCCAGATGTAGCTTAAGGTATTTGTTGCAATGTCTGGCCAAAATGCAACCAAAAACATCCCAGCCCTCCACTGAGTATAGAGGGCTCTTAAAGAGATATATGACTAGGACTTGTATAAAATAAAAACTGTTAATAAATATGAGGAAATAATCCAGTCTGGTTCTTTTAATGCTCCTGATCTGGAATATTTAATAGACTCTGGAGTTGTCTTTCAGTGCACATAAAGGCCCTATTTAGAGCCACATGAACACTGTTGTTAGAGAACTGTTCCAAGAAAGGGTTCTGCTTTTCGGAACAGGAAAATCAACTGTTTTGTTAAGAGTTCATGAAGCTTTCAGCATGAGTGAAAATCATGTTTTTGCATCCTGCATCTTTGGCTATTTGAGGGTGCTGGACTATGTTACTGAGGCACTGCACAATTTAATCATTATACCAAAACATGCTTTTGATTGTTACTGAATTTAATGCATATAGCCACATGTGAAAACACTTAATACAGCAATTAAATATCTATTTCTGTATTGTTATATCATTCAGTCCAACTTCTCTCTCACCTACTCTTCTGATTATGCTGTCATGTTTTACAGTGTCTTATCTACAAACTAAGCTTTTGTAATATTCTGGATGTACTTGAAGAAAAACATCTGAAAAAGCTTAGGGACTTTCTAAAAAGGAGTTTGCACTCCATTCTGCTGCTGATTCTTTTGGCATTAACGTTAATGGAGACACAACAGAAAAGCGGCAACTTTAGACAAAACTCTGCATCTGGTTTCTTTTTAGACACATTGAGAAAAGTTCAGCTCTTTAGAGTATCGCATGTGATTTGGACCAATCAACTGCAACCAAGGGGAGGTGTGGTTTCCTGTAATGCAGCCAGATACTGTAGAATAAAGCTCATTCGAGCATTAAAAACTGAACTCTCTGTGGGACACCAAAATCAGCCTCACACTTTCAATCCTAGAATCTAAGTAACTAGAACTGGAGCACATCACAAGCTTCGGTGTCAGCTTTGTATTTTCAGAGAGAGTTGGTCATGGTTACTGATTCGACTGTGTTTAAGAATGAACAATAAAGAGATGCTTAAAAAGACAGTTGTTCTCCTTTGTACCCAGGAAGACGATTAAATAATACTGTCTCGTCATTTATTCACTCATATGGAAAATAGTTGAAAGTAATAAAATTACTGTAGTGTACAGGCCAAAACATCATTTTACCTTATTACTTGTCTGACTTTTTTTTTTTTTTTTTTTTTAAATTTGAACCTAATCTAGGACATATAGGGACTGTTAGAAAAACAGAATTAAAAAAGACATTAAAGAATGCAACAATTAAGGTACTTTTGGAGAAGACTCATCAAAGCTTCAGCAGCAGAAGACCACACCAGGTGCCACTCCTGTCAGCTAACAACAGGACACTGAGGCTACACTTCACACAGGCTCACCAAAACTGGACAATAGAAGATTGGAAAAACGTTGCCTGGTCTGATGAGTCTGGATTTCTGCTGCGACATTCAGATGGTAGGGTCAGAATTTGGTGTAAACAACATGAAAGCATGGATCCATCCTGCCTTGTATCAATGGTTCAGGCTGGTGGTGGTGGTGTAATGGTGTGGGGGATATTTTCTTGGCACACTTTGGGCCCCTTAGTACCAACTGAGCATGGTTTAAACGCCACAGCCTACCTGAGTATTGTTGCTGACCGTGTCCATCCCTTTATGACCACAGTGTACCCATCTTCTGATGGCTACTTCCAGCAGGATAACGCACCATGTCACAAAGCTCAAATCATCTCAAACTGGTTTCTTGAACATGACAAAGAGTCCACTGTACTCCAATGGCCTCCACAGTCACCAAATCTCAATCCTATAGAGCACCTTTGGGATGTGGTGGAACGGGAGATTCACATCATGGATGTGCAGCCGACAAATCTGCAGCAACTGTGTGATGCTATCATGTCAATATGACCCAGAATCTCTGAGGAATGTTTCCAGCACCTTGTTGAATCTATGCCACCAAGAATTAAAGCTGTTTTCAAGGCAAAAGCGGGTCCAACCCTGTACTAGCAAGGTGTACCTAATAAAGTGGCCAGTGAGTGTATAAACCACTTAACCAGGAGGTCTGCAATCAAGTGATTAATGTGCTAACAACATTAAAGAAGGAAGTAATACAAAGACTGAAAGTCCATGTAAAGACACAGGTTGGGGTGGTGGATAGGTCAAAAAAACAGGACTTTCCTCCCATGAGATTGGTGTTCATGTCCCGTGCAAAACCAAGTGAACTTCGAGTTATTTTAAGGTATGCTGTCACCATGTTTCCTCTCCTGAACCTCAACTACGTACTTTTACATCAAGTACATAATGTGACAACACCATTTTGGGGCGATAAATGGTTGGAGGTCCTGTAAACAGTTGTATGTGCATTCATGTATAAGATACATCCCATTGTATGAGGATATGCTGATGAGTGAAATACAAAAACTTTTTCAAACAGCACAGTGACTCATCGTCCAAAGAAATACACCCTTATATGCCCTTACAAAGGCTAAACCTGGATGTCCAATTATTGTTTATTTGAATCTTAACCTTACCTGACTTTCAATGTTATGTAGGACATATGGGGACCATTAGAAAAACTTGATGGCTTGACCTCCCCACCATCACTCCCATACACTAAGAAAAAAAGACTGATCCCCTGCGCACACATATGGACTCAAACACTGCCATTCATTGTAAGTTGAACCTCTTAATAGGATCCTGGCACTTCCTACTGTGACTCAAGACACAAAGGTCACACAACATCACAAAATGGAGAAATTAAGAGAGGGTCAACTTGTACAAAAGTCCTCTGACAACCATAATGTAAAAGTACTTCAAACAAAATGGAGGAGAAGCAACTTGTTGCCATCAACGACTTCACCATTCAACAACTTTAAAGACTTAACAGGATTTGAAGAAGAAAAACTTTGATAACAGTAACGTTATCAATCGGATCTTGGCATGTAAATTATGTGCGTGATATAAGCTCCAGGCTCATGAGACGTCAAGAGAAAGCTCTGAGTCTGTAAACAGGGAGTCAGGAGAAAAACTGTGCTCACTTAGGTACTTACTGTAAGCAGGTCAGCCCACAGGGTTTCTGGGAAGCAAAGTCTTCAAAAGTTACATCATGCCAACATTTGGGCTGGCCAACATGCACAGTTGTCTAGTGCAGCTTTAATTCTAGAAAGAACAAACATGCCTCTTAGGCAATGGTCCTCCTCTTGAGCTGTGTCAGCCAAAACAAGTGACTACAAAGACAAAAGTTTCCTCAGTAGGCGCCTCTGAGATGATAAAAGTCTGGGTTCTGGCTCAAGGCTTTGACACTAGCTATCATGGGAACTGAACACGTGACCTTCCAATTATGGACCAATCTCTGTGCTGCTGCTGAGTCTCCTTATCAGAGCTGTGAAAGCTCTGTCCTATCTGCATGGAGATAATCTTGTAGAAATAATGGACTGATAAGGAAGCTCTTAACCTCAAGATGAATGGAACAGGAGTCATCTGGCTGTTTTATCCTCCTCTGTCATTTTGCCTTCATCCGTCTCTGTTTCTGTTTATCTCTGTCCTGCCTTCACTTGTCCAAAACTAAGATTTAGGGTCAGATGCGCTGACGCAGAAAATTCTACATTAAACTTAACATGCCATGAATGCAGATGTTTTTTTAGCCAGATACGAGGCTCCATGATCCTACTTGCAGTGAAATATGGATGTGTTTGAATGCATTGGAGACGCTGGCCAGGCCATGAAGTTGGGAGAAGGCCAAAGGAGGCAACGTAAGAGCTTGAAAAAAACTGAAAGTCAAGTGAGAATTCAAACAAAAGCAAATGTGGATAACACAGAGTTGAATTGGTGTTCATAACGGAAAACTGGCAGCCGCTGTGACTGTGACTGTGTCTGTGCGTGCACTCGCGTCACATCAATGTGTGTGTGGCGAAGGGACCTCCCGTGCAGTTACGCTAGAGCCACTTAGCTTTTGGATGGCCGGCATTTAATTTAAGAGAGGCCGCTTGAAAAGCCCGGTTTGATTGCTTTTTTAAAACAACTTCATCTAAAAGCCTTAAATAACCGAATACCTCTGTGACGACATTGAAGCAGTTCCAAACTCTTAACTACATCTCTGTGCCTGGGAATACTGGCATCAGCCGCGTGGTTACGGCGTGAGTGGGAGGCTTGGGAAGAGGAGGTCTTGAAATGAAATTAGGATTAGTGAACGCAAGCCATACCTCCATGATCCAGCTGGTCCGAAGCCAGACGGCTCTTAAACCTGTCTCTGGGTCTGTCACTTTTCTTTCTGACTCTATCTTCCTAAATTGTTCTGCTCTTCCAGCATCTTTCCTCCGCTCTCTTCCATCTCTATCAGCCTCTTTTTGTCTTCCTCTCCTCTAATAACAGAGCTGACATTTACAAGGAGGCCACAGCGGGGTTCGTAGAAGGTAATAGCCATAAAGTCTGACAAACCTACAAAGCTTTCTCATTCACACACACACACACACACACACACACACACAATTAAGTGAATTGGCCATAAGGCTACTGTGGCATCACGCCAGGGTTTTTCCAAATGAACCAGGAGGAGGAACTGCAGCGGTGTAAGCTCTGAAGACACTGGAATTTATTACGGCACTGTGTCACACATCAATTGATATGAAATAACAACAGCTAATGCTAATTTCCATAACTCACAAATCCAAATTTCCACATTACAGTTTCACTTATTTTGTGCCAATCACTGAGACATGTTACGCTGGAGAAACACATTGTTTGTGTCTCCTAATCTAGCTTTGGAAGTCAGTAAAGCTGGTGTGGGACTGGGTGGTTTCCATTATTTTTTCTTTTTTTACAGCTAGGGAAATGTTTTGGTGGGTAAGTCAGTGACGACTCTCCCTTCTTCATTACATAATGTACCACCAGTTATTTCTCAGCCCAATAGTCACTCTTGTTGTCTACCTTGAAACAGCAGCTAGTACAAACATGACATCATGATATGGTTCAAATCTCTAAAACCAGTGCGTAAGTGAGCTGGCTTTGTCGTCAACTTCTGTTCCTCTGAACTCCTAGAGTTGAAAAAACTTCAACTCAAAGCTGAAAAATGCCCCACGTTATCTCTTCTTTCGTCATCTCCTTTTCCATTGTCCAGTTGGATGATTTGAGAGGTGGGCCTTCTGTGGTGGTCATGACAACAAGTGTACAGCTGGTAAACAATGGAGGAGAAACTGGTGGTAGCGGTTGCTGGATACCCAAAGCTATACAGCCCGACGATAGACAGCAAGTTGTCAAACTGCCCCTAATGTAACGTAATGTGACATACAGCCTAACATATTAAAAATAACTTTTGGTTTCACATGAGACACTAACAGCGGTCTCCTGGGTGAAAGTCCTGTGTTTGTTTGACCCATCCACCACCCCTCCTTTCCACCTTGTGCGGACTTATTCACTCTTTATACCACATCAGTTGCTCAGGGTGTCGGCTTCTGACACAGCATGGTGTGTTTTATAAAAATAAATGCTAAAGGGTGCCTTGGTATGTCTGTATCATACGCCGAGGGCAACCAAGAGTTGTTATTTGATAAGTTGGAAATGCCCTGGGACATGGGCCATTATGTAACTCATGATGACTTAAGTACCACTGGAGAAGAGTTAACGACTTGCTATTACAGTTTAGACTGGTCACAATCCAAAATGCATCAAAAAAGTTACATGCTAAAAATGCAAAATCCAAACACCAAACCGAGTATAACTTAAATAGTAAACCCCACTTCTATACTGTTCTGGCAGTCAACTAGTTTTGACTTGATCCACAGTCAAAAGATGCTAAAAGTTCAACACTCACAAACTGCACAAACCTGTATGACTGAATCAAATTATTGTGGCCTTGATCTCCTAGAAAATTAGTTTTTAAGCCAACTCATAAATCAGAAAAAGGTGGTGCTGCTTTTTTCATCACCCTGAGAAGCTCTCATGTAAAACTAATTGTATAATGACATCCAGTCCCACAGCGATACATAATGGGAATATGGGAACCATGCAGCACAAAGGAACTAGCCACTGCTGTCTAAAAAGTCAAGCTTGTCACGCTTCCAAAATGCTGTGACATACTTAACAGCACATGTGGCAATCAAGTCTAAACCTGTCACACATGCACAGAGCTGTGCGTTAGCAGCAGGAAGCACAGGGGTCAGTCGTGCACTGCACTAGGAAAATCTAATTTCGCGTTTAAGATTAAAAAAATCTCCAAGGACAGTGTAAAGCTGAATTAAACAGACGCAGAGATCTGTGCTGCTTCTGGCACTGAAGTGAACTTTTCAACAGATACAGCAATAGTACTGTCGAGGGAAAAAAGTCGATAAAATCACCAGCAGCACTTTTACATAACTGAAGTTTGGGTTGTGCAGCAGATGATAACTGCAATGCTAAACAAGGACAGACAGTTTAAGAGGTGGGTACAGTTTCAGCCCATGTCCCAGTGTGTTACCTTAGCCCAAATAGGTTGTATTTTGTGGGTCATGTGTGCATACGTGCATGTGTCCTTTATTACAATTCAGCCTTGAGGAATGGCTGATGTCATCTGCATAACTGAGCGCTGAGAACAGAAGATGGACAATATGCTTTCTTTCTCAGTGTGTGCAGTAAGGTGAACTGCTACTCTGCTTTCCTTCCACCTTTCTTTCTTTCTTTCACTCTCTGACTGTTTTATGAAATGTATATTTTGTCTACGTATTTACACTGTATGAACTACCTTGTCTACAGTCTGTGATATTAACACTATTCAACCTGATCCAACACTTGACTCAACTTGATTTATATTACATTTGAGGATAAGCACAGTCACTCTGTATAATACTGAACAATGGTGATATGGACATATATTTTTCATCATTTGTCTTCGTCTCAGCATTATGTGATGCTATTATTTTGTACACCCCATACATACATAGTGGACTGTAATTCATACATGAATAATTTGCCTGGTAACGAAACTAACTCCTTTCGCTTGATTTTTACCTTTTCATATTGTCTCGTTTGTCTCTGTGTTTTATTTTCTTCTTATTAATGTCAATGGGACTCTTCTGGGTAAATAAAGACGTTTCATGATTTTCATTACCAGCAATTTGACAGACATCAATATGTGTAAGTAGGTCAAGGTCATCATCAAAAAATATGACCTCAAAATGTTCATAATATGTTATACTGGCAGTGTTAAAAAAAATCTATCAGTTGCAGAAACTGTTTTAAAACAATTTTGGAGCAGGGCGGCATGACGTCCAAAGACATGCGGGTTAATTGGTGACTCTAAGTTGGCCGTAGGTGTGAATGTGAGTGTGAATGGTTGTCTGTCTCTATGTGTCGGCACTGTGATAGTCTGGCAACCTGTCGAGGGTGTACCCCGCCTCTCGCCCAATGTCAGCTAGGATAGGCTCCAGCCCCCCCCCCCCGTGACCCCCAACAGCATAAGCGGCTACGGAAATGAATGAATGAATGAATGAATGAATGAATGAATTTTCAGAGCTCCCCAACTACCAAATTTCCCATTGGGGATCAAGAAAGTATTTTATGATCATCAAAGACATACAGCTAATGGAAGACCAACTCACACCCTACCTGCCAGGCAGAGTCCGAAGATGGTGAGAAGAACCAGGATGTAGAGGGACACGATGGCGTACTTTATGGCTGAGAGGGAGTTCAGGTGAGCACAGCACTGATCCTGCTTCCTGCGACGCTTTGCAGAACCTGACCGAAACAGTGAATAAAACTGCAATCAGTATAACTTGAAAAAAAAAAACAAAGGTCATGTTTTCCAGTAATTTGCTCAGCAAAAATGTTGAAAGAGTCCATAGAAGCAAGGACTGGTGGTGGAAGCTAGAACAATAATTCCAAAGGCTTTTACTATAAAGCCTGACATTTACTGGTACAATGGCATACTGTGTGAGCACAAAGAAAGATCATACATCAAACACTTAATGACTGCAGTGCACACAGTTATGCACCTCAAAGCATACTGAGGAGAAAAAAACATATGATGACAAGTATGCAAGCAGCAATATCAAATATACTTTTTGGTTAACTGTTGTTTTTTTTAAAGATCTTACTTGCATTATGACAATACAAATTAGATGATAAATCCTGTATGCATTTGGCAACACTTAAACTATTGTCTTTTACCCACTGACATACATCATGACACACACAAGTTTATCTGCAGAATTATTCACAACAATACACACACCCACAGAGGAGCTATTAGCATAATTCATGTCACCACTTAAGAGTCCTCTCAGGGTCAAACAGATGTTGGAGAATTTGTCTTGATAAAACTGACACAACACTATTAATGTTTGATGGAAGTGTTGTTCTGTGTGTGTGTGTGTGTGTGTGTGTGTGTGTGTGTGTGTGTGTGTGTGTGTGAGAGAGAGAGAGAGATAGCTTGGCAGGAGGTAAGGATTAGGCTGTTGATGTTCAGGGAACATTCCCCTCAGGTCAAAAGGATGAAGAGATTTTTAAAGGTTGGTTTTGGAGTCATGTCCTTCATCAGTCATTGGAAAAGGAATGCGATATTGCTTTTAAAATGTTTACAGACATCAGCGCATAAGTGTTGTTTGAGAGTAATTATTCTCAACATTGTTAAAGAAATGAATGTGTCCTTTGCAACAATGTTTGGAACAAGAAGTCCTTGATTTCAGATAGAAATATACAAAGAAAGGAGTGTCATTTTAGCCAGATTTGGAGGCTGTGGTTGGCAGACTTTATTAGTTCCTGGCACCTGGCTAACTGCTATTAATGTCACAAATTGGTTGAACACTCAGTCTTTGGTTGACATTTTAATGTTTTAATGTCTTAAATGACTGAAGCTTAAGTTTAGCTTACAGGTAAAATATGAAGAACACATGAAAAAGGAGGAGACCGCTAGTCTTTGTTAAGTTAGCCCTATTTCGAGGAACAATAAGTGTAGTATGTCTTTCTGTCTTTCTCTTTCAAACAAAACTCTGAATCCCACAAAACACTGTAGTTAGCGAATGATATGCTAACTCTTGGCCATGGAGGAAAAGCTGGGGACTGTCCATTGGTTCGACAGCCCATTGTTCCGACCATATTAAACTCATTGTTCCGAAGTCCGTTCCGAAATCATCATGATGCCCTGTGGTTAAGGTCAGGTTAGGTTTAGGCACAAAAACCACTTGGTTAGGGTCAGGAAAAGATCATGGTGTGGGTTAAAATGAAAAAGAAAGTGACAAACACATAAGCCGTGAGCCTGCGCCGCCTCAAGCCGGTCTCGGCGCTCCATACGCCCGCTGTGAGCCGTTCAGCACCGCGGACAGTCGGACTAATGGGATGTCGAACCAATGGGCTGTCGAACCAATGACATGGACCCGGAAAAGCTAGCTTACTAGCGATACTTAGCCAGGAATGCTAATGTTAGGTGTTAAATGGACACATTGGTTTAATGTTTTTGGTCTTGAATATCCAAAAAAAAGACATTACCTTCAACAGTCTAGTTAGTGAGTATTTTCTACAGCTGACCTCTCCTAAATAGAGTGCCCTGGGGATGACGTTTTTCTTTGGGCAGACGCGGAAGTTAGCATTGCACTGATTCTTGCCTTAAAAAGCCTATACAGTTTTTCGATCACCAGCAGGGCTGTAAAGCCGTATTCAACGCTGCTTGGCGTGATGAAGTTCTGTAAACTAATTTAGCCACTTGTTAGCAACTGCCATTTTAAAAATACTAAAATGTTTCAAAATTCATGAGTGGGGTATTTAATGATGTCTCTTAAGCTGGTGTTAACCATAGAACTTTATTTCAGAAATCTAACCAAAAACCAATTCAAAAAACCATTGACTTTGAGATGAGGGAACCAGGAATGGTAAAATGCTAGCTCATATCTGGGTTTTAGGACTCATTCCTGGGGCTCTCTATTGTAGTTAGCACATGATATGCTAACTAGTTTACTAGCATTACTTAGCCAGGTAAGATAACGTTAGGCGACACATTGGTCTTATGTTTTTGGGTCTTGAATATCTGAAAAAGAAATTACCTTCAAAAGCCTTTGGTTAGCGAGTGTTTGCTACAGCTAACATTTCCAGAATGTTGAGAGGACTTGATGGTTGTTCCGTGCCTAGTTACAGTTGCTAAAATGCAGTATAACTGGATTGGGAAGGGTTTAGTGAATGTCAGCTGCCAACTGTCTGATGAAGCAGAAATACACAAAATGTGATTAAAAAGAAATAATAAGCCTGAATAATGCACTGGTGGTGTCACGTAAGCTTCAAGCTACTACCTCTCAGTACTAACCCTGCATTAATGTGTTGACAGAATGATGAAATGCATGACTTCCCGACTTGGAAAATTCACATGAACGCCTCCTCCAGTCAGCAAGTCTGTGAAAATTTTGGTACAGGATTTGCCAGCTGATGTCATACACAGAAAGCAAACCTTGATTTTTATTAATTAACACATTGCATGTCATTTTTTTGCTCAGATGTATTTGTAATATAGTAATTGGTTATAACTGATAGTTGTTGTCCATGTAGAATTAAAGTTAGAAAAGTTATTCATTAGCATCGGTCAGGTAATGCAATATCTATAGCCTACTGGTGCAGTAACAAGTCTGGGACAAAATCACTTTGTAATATAAAGCTTCAAACTGGTATCGACATGTTGTTTTAATGTTCCGAGCAATGTAGTGTCCAAGTTGTTTCATGAAAACATCAAAGTTGCAAGAATGACTTCCCGACTTGGGAAATGGAACCATCTGAGGAGCACATGAATGCAGCATGTTTGTGTTCACATAAATTTGATGGATAGAAGAAAAGCTGGACAAAATTTAAATATCTTACATTTGGAAAACTAAGCCCAGGGGAGGATATGAAAGATGAAGACACTGGTGTCCCTGGGAAATTATTGGCTACGTGATATGAACATTATGATAAATATACGCCAACACCCGCTGGGATATTATGAGGATATAATGAGATTCTATCTTCCTGTGAACAGCCATGATTTTGGTCTGACTCGGACTTTAAATATAAACACTGATTGTACAGAGCGGCCTCCCAACAGCATGGTTTCATTTAGACCGTGACAATCTGTCAGTGGACACTGGTGGATTGTTGCTGATGCATGCACACACACACACACACACACACACACACACACACACACACACTTCTCCTCTCTGATGAAGAACACACACTCCTCCGGCGTAAGACAAACACAGCTGGCTCAGATGTGTCACATGGCTGGAATGTATAGGAACAGAAATTGCACTCCAAGCTAGTCTGCCTCTTAAGTTAAACTTCACGCTGAACTGAGACAAAACAACCGCACGTCATGCAAACATCGTCATAAAAAACAGGCAGGGAAATAAAACCAGCAGTCTGGAGCTTAAGGGGGAAATTGTCACACACTTTCTGTCCTCTGTTTCTTTCTCCAGCCTCAGTGTAAGCCACGCATGGAAGGCTTTATGACTTTAAATATGCTTGTTTGATGTTGTGCCAAGAGTTAGATGAGAAGATTGATACGATACCACTCTCCTGTCTGTGCCTTTAAGTGTAGAGCAAGAGCAAGAAGGTGATTAGCTTAGCATAAACACTTTAAGTGGACATAGTGACTTGTAACCACAGTAGTCATGTTCTTGTTTGGAATAAACAAACACTGGTATGCTTATGTTTGTATGTTTCTCCTACTTCCAGTCTTTATGCTAAACTAGGCTAATCACCTTCTTGCTCCAGCGTCATACTTAAAGCTGCAGTTGGTAACTTTGTGACCATAAACACATGGTAGTACATGAAAGAGATACTCTGTGAAAAAAAATCAAATTACTTCTCATAGTGATTCAAATGGCATTTGCAAGAATCCACTGCACCTGAATGACACCAACCAATCAGAGTTAAGGAGTCTCTGATGCAGCTGTCAGCCATGTCAGTTATGGTTTGTGAATTGTGGTCTGTCGAACTAGGCAGTGCTGATCAAATATGAATCGAGATTCTGTTACGACATTGCCTACTTCTTGCCTCAAATATTTTAAGAAACATATTTTAGTGTACTGTTTAGCTGTAAAATGAGAAAGTTTGCTTCAGATGGTGCTTGGTTTTCGTGTGACTGTTTTCAGCATGGTGGCTGTGTCACAAAGTTTCTCGCTTGACAGCTAAACAGTACACTAAAATATATGTTACTGTAAACATCTGAAGTGAGAAACAACATCCTGATCAGATGCCTGAACCATCTCAACTGATGATGTGAAGGAGCAGCAGCTCTACTCTAGGCTCCCTCCGGATGTCTGAGCTCCTCATCCTATCTCTAAGGCTGAGTCCAGCCACCCTTCTGAGGAAACTCCTTTCGGCCACTTGTATCTGCGATCTTATTCTTTCGGTCACTACCCAGAGCTTATGACCATAGGTGAGGGTCTGGATGTAGATGGACCAGTAAACCGAAAGCTTTGCCTTCCAGCTCAGCTCCCTCTTCACCACAACTGTGCGGCACAGTGCCCACATTACTGCAGATGCTGCGCCAAATCACCCCAAGTGAGGGAGTTCAAGTATCTCAGGGTCTTGTTCATGAGTTAGGGTAGAATGGAGCCTGACTAACAGAAACTTTGATATAAATTTGATCAGTGCTGCCTAGTTTGGCAGTTTAACTGCAACTCACAAGCAGTGATTGACATGACTGACAGCTGTGTTGGAGACTCCTTGGCTCTGATTGGTTATTTTCATTCACATGTCATGGGTTCTAGCAAACGCAATTGAAGCCCTATGAGGAGGCAGAGGAACATGATTTCTCTCACAGATTGTCTCATTTACTACAGTGTGGATGTAGTGACAGTTTCAGCACATGTGATAATGCTTTCATGCACAGAAGAAAGTGGTATCAATGTTCTCATTGAACTCTTGGAAAGAAAGCATGTGGCCAGAAGTCATCCCTTTTACGATTATTGTCTTTAGCATTATTGTATTCATTGTTATTTTTGGTTAAGCCATTAACATTTACCAAAAGGCCATATCAGTCACCAAAGGCCTAATGTGATGTGTTTATATTGCTTGATTTGACCAGACAACAGTCTCAAAAAGATATTCTTTTTACAAGAGTAGTTTAAAGACTTCCAAATTCTCACATTTGAGCAGCTAGATTTGAAATGATATTTGGAATTTTGCTTATTAAATGAAAATCAACCCATCACTACTGTTTGTCCACTAAATACTTTGTGTTTCATCAATGGTTCTTGAGAGTTTTATTGTACCATACTTTAAAATGCTGCTATGCTCTGTTTTGTGGGACAGCATGTATTAAAGCTATTGTATAAAACCCAACTAATTGTTGTTTCTGCACAGTGAAAACGCACACACACTTTTTTCAAAGATGGTCAGTGCACTTGGCGTCTTTATCCGCTACCACTTTTAACCTATCAGAGAGACAGTAAACAAATGGGAAATACCGCACAGCTCTATGTTCTCTCTGACTCATGTCTGTCTGGTGAAGGTGCTGTCAACACACACAGTGAATTTAATAAACATTAGACGGGGATTAGCAAACTTGTAGGCTTATTTTATTCGTAAACTTGGAGGTTCAACACTACATTTTGACCCATTTTGACACATATCTGTTTATAACTGTTTATTTCAGGCGGGGCCAGTGTGAGTCAGTTACTGGCATTGACTGTGTATTTGACTGTTTTTGGTGAAATTAGTGAATTTACAAGGACAAGCCTTTGTTCCTTTTACTTTAACTTTCCAAATCAAATACACATGGTGCTTGGCAAGTGACACAGATTCCATATAAGTCAGGGACTGTCTCTGTAATTGGCAAGTGATGGTGACAGCTTGTTTCCCAAACAGAACTGAAAATGCCTTAAATGCACCAATCTATGTGTGTATATTTTAACATAAACATATCATTGTCCAATCGACTGCAATGTGCTGTCAGAATTTTTTTATATGAGAGATTGTGGTGAAGAGGCTGGATAACATCTCATGCCAGCGTTCACAACATTAAGACCACATTCACCCCATAAACCCTGACATTTCATCATGGATGTACCCTGTTTATTTATTTATTTGTTTATTATTGTTTACCCATCTTCACCTTCTTTAACCTCATAATGCACGCCGGCCCTGTGGTTTGATAGAAACCTCCTAATTGCTTTGTTTTGCTCTTTCATGCGTCACCCTAAAGAAACAAATCACCCCATGTTTGGGAATTTCTTTTCTAATTAAACGAGGTGTGAAAATGTTCTAGGATTAGGGAAGTTGGATGAGGACAGTCTTTCTGATGTGTGCTGCCATTGTCCGCTTTCCATTAAAATGTCAACAAATTCTCCAGTTAATGTTCACTAAGACTTTCCCACCAAACTCGCAGAGCCCTGGGTCGAAACCTGAGAACACCATGGGGTCAAATTTGGATTTGCTGCAGCTGCACCTGTACACACACACACACACACACACACACACACACACACAAAGGCACACAAAAACATACACGCAGATGTTGCTTCTGGACATTCCTGGCATTCAGAAATGACCATAGCAAGAGCAGAGTGGATGCCAAGTGGTGACAGCATTGCTGCTTCATGTGTCTCTGTGTTGGTTATTAGTGTGTGTGTTTGTGTGTTTGTGTGTGTGTGTGTGTGTGTGTGTGTGTGTGTGTGTGTGTGTGTTTGTGTGTTTGGACGATTCTGTGTAGAAAGTCCCTTTCTGAAAACTAATCAGGGTGCATGAAGATCTGCGTATTTCTAGACCTGAAGCCAAGTCAGACTTCTGTGCCTAAGGACACATTACACATTCATTAAGTTCACTGTGTTGATACTGAATAATCTGGAAATCTAAAGGTCCACTGTGTAGGATTTAAGGGGATATATATGGGCAGAAAAGGAAATAATATCACAAATATGTTTTCTCAAGTTTATAATCAATTGAAACCAAGAGTCGATGTGTTTTTGTTAATGAGACATTTCTATCTACTTAAAGAGCGGATCCCCATCCACCACTATGTTTCTACAGTAGTCCAGGACAAACCAAACACTGAATCTAGGTAGGGCCATTCACATTTTCACCTCAGCAACCTTTTTAACAGCATTTTTAACATGAAACGGCTTTATTTAGTGTTTTCACAGGTTTAAATCACGGGTCCATTTGTTTTGGAGAGGAAGACACCTCTGCGGATGGTTCGGTTCACAGTAAAAACCTCCTGAACGTTGAATCTTAAGTTATCAGATAAAAAAGGAGAGCTAACATTTGTAGGCACTGGGCTAGCGGCCCGTCTGTTATGACCCAACGTCATGGAGACCCTGATTCGTAACATGAAACTGCTTTATTCTGTGTTTTTACCAGCATTAATCACCTAATCTGTTTGTTTTGGAGAGGAAGAGACCTCTGCAGATAATAAGGCTTCTAGTAAACACCTCTTGAACAATAAACACCAAAGGAATCCTAATTGAGAGTTCATGTCTTAGCACATGGAAGAAGTTTCAGCCGGTTTGAAATTGGCAATCCTCACTGTTTGATGCCACTAAATTCTACATTCTGCTCCTTTAAAGAATTGTTAAAGGTTAAAGAAAAAAGTTAGAAGCCACATCCATATTGGTTCTCAACATGGATGTGGCTCAGCCGGTGGTTAGCAACTAACTCAAGAAAACAGCACTGTAAACAGCACTAAACAATGGCAACAGTGCTGACAGACCTAATGGTGGTAACCAAGCAGGAACCATGGGTGTGCGCTACGTTTCTGCAAAGCCAGCAGCCTGATATCAGCGGGAGCCACAGTATGAGTGCTGTGCAAAGTGGGGGTGATGAGCTAGCCAGTGGGATACACACATGCATTAGTTTGTATTACAATACAAGCAGAGGTAACGTGACTTAATTCCCTGCTCAAGATGCCATTACTCCACTATGGCTGCATCTGAAATCACTCACTACTCACTACATTATCCACTATATAGTGAGTTTGCCATAGTGTCGTGATGTCTGAATGTATAGTGGGAATTATTATACCCTATATAGTAGACTCAAAGTACCCCACAATGCATTGTGAAAAGTAGTGTACAACCAATGGTGCATACAACTACATAGAACTCCCTACAAAGTGAGTAGTAGCCTATATCTTTGCATAGCAAACAATTGCTGCTGTATTATTGCTCTGAATGTTGTATACAAAAGCATTAATTGTTTCTTTTTTACCTACATTAAATAATTCTGTTGTGTAATTATTTTTTCTTTCTCATATTTCTCACCTGTTTCTGTTACCAGAAAGTATTCAGAGCTGTCATTTTCATTCCAGAACATAATTTACTGCAAACTACCGCGGTCGGGTTCTCATTCCAACAGGTTATTATTTTGAATGCATGCAGACCTAATGAAAATCAGTCTCAACTGTCCCCCTTACCTTCATCACACAGGTTGAGTTTGGACAAGTTGTGTCCATCGTAGGCCTCTTCATACATGGAGCCGCTCTCTCTCTCCTCATATGTGCTCAGATACATGGCCTTGTTCTCCATCTCCTCCAGACTGAAGACAAGAGACACAAACAGCATTATCCACTGAAATTGTTATATGACAAGACACTGACATCTCTCCTCAACCGACCCAACTCTGTTACAGCTCACTCTGACTATCACAACCAGTACAGATGACAAATAAAAGAAAAAACTGAGTGTACCAGTGGAGGAACAAACAAGCTTTCATGCAAATAAGGGACAGTTTCCTTGAATGGTTTGGGTCTACATGCCCCCACCTTAGAAGCAAGGGTCACTGCAAATACAAAGTTATTTTGAGTTATCACTTTTATTCTGTAATAAAATATTTCAATCTTGATGGGAGCAGTTTCTTTCAGGACGAACCACAGCACATTAGGTGTCACTGAATTGTTTAATAACAATACCAAATCTCAACCAAATAAATCTTTGACAGAGTTGTGTTCAGTTTCTTCTGTACAGTTCCAGATATTAGGAGGATCTGTGACATCGCAGTTTTAAACACGGGATTAAAGATGTGAAACGGTCACAGTTATTCCAAAACTATGTGATTAGGTGAACACAACAAAATTCTTTGTTTAAGCTTTTAGAAAACATCATGGTTTGGGTTAAATAAGTAACCTTCATTTGGGGGTGTCACATGATATAGGACAAAAACATCATGTGACATATCACTTTAAAAATAAGTCAGCATTGACTTTTGGGTTTTGGAACAGGAACAGCAGGCTCCTGGATGAAAGTCCTGTGTTTGTTTAGGGAACTGCCCATTGGTTCGACAGCCCATTGGTTCGACAGCCCATTGTTCTGACCATATTAAACTTATTGTTCCGAAGTCCGTTCCGAAATCATCATGATGCCCTGTGGTTAAGGTCTGGTTAGGTTTAGGCACAAAAACCACTTGGTTAGGGTCAGGAAAAGATCGTGGTGTGGGTTAAAATGAAAAAGAAAGTGACAAACACATAAGCCGTGAGCCTGCCCCGCCTCAAGCCGGTCACGGCGCACCATACACCCGCTGCGAGCCGTTCAGCACCGCGGACAGTCGGACTAATGGGATGTCGAACCAATGGGCTGTCGAACCAATGATATGGACCCGTTTGTTTAACCCATCCATTTTCTCTCCTTCCCACACCATGCACACTTAATCGCTCTTAATGCTCCATCACCTAACTTCCTCCATTGCTTGCATCATAAGAACTACAACCTCTAAAGGCAATTGCCTAACAATAAACATAAGCATGAGTTGTAATAAGCTGCTTGTACAAATGACCCATGTGGTCGTATTTTGGAGGAGAACAGGCTTGTTTAGTTTTATGTAGTGCATTTTATCATTGAGGGTTCCTACAGGTATCGAAGTTCCAATGTGTATGATGGCGTCCAACGGATGCCCTCTAGTCCTGTGAATCACGTGAACCGTTTGTCAGAGCTCTGACTACATCTGTTGCACTTTTCAAGCTACACTAAAGACAATCACACACTTACGCTAGCACACACACACACACACACAAGCTAAACAAACAGTGGGAAATCCCTGTGGTGCGAGGACTGGGAGGATTGTGGCTGTCTCTTGACCAGAGTTATATGATTTGTTTCCTCTGCCAACAGAGTTGGACAGGGGTTGTGTTTATTGCCCCTTTCCATCTGTCTGTTTGCCTTTTAGCAGGATATTTTTAAAAAGCTATGAATAAATGCGCATAAAACATTATGGAAAGGTCGGTCATGGGGTAGGAAAGAACTGATTCACCTTTCATATCAACTAGCCATGAGCACTGTGAAGAATTGGCAGCTGCTTCTGCATCAGAAGAGGTAAATCCATCATTATTAGCTCAGTCGAGGAATATTAAAGTGCCAATTTCCGATTTAGACATACTGTAACTGCTCTGCCAGTTTTTTCCAAAACATGGTACGGTGTTTGAACGTCAGTCCAAATGGAAATAGTTACTTAACCGCAATAGAGCTGATAGATATTTGGCTAAAATGGTGCATTCATCTATTCACAGATCCTTTTTCCACTGTTTATCTGGGTTTCATTAGAGTAAGCAAAGTAGTCCACATATCCCTCTCCATAGCAACGTTCTCCAGCCCTTAGGGGGATCCTGGGGTGTTCCCAGGCCAGCTAGCTGGGTCCTGTTGACAGAAATGAACAGGAGTTCAACTCTGAGCTCCTTCTGGATGTCCAAGCTCTTCATCCTGTCCATCAAAATGAGTGTACGGTAGATCTCCTGCACCATAGGTGTGGAATATGCAGCAGGTATTATCAGAACACTGAAACTCGTAATGGATGGGATCCATACAAAATAAATAAAAGTGCTTATTAAATCCCAGGTGTGGACATAATCTACGTTTCAAATTACCTCATGCTCCAGACTTCCTAACATTACTCATGTTACATGGCGAGCCGATGAAAGTGCTCAAGAGTCTGGTGGACTATAATAATTTTATGTGCAGCAAGTAAATGCACTTCAGTAACTATCTTTTATATTTCAACTTTGTACATGGATACTGAGAAGAGGCTAATGTTACTAGCTAACAGCTAACTTTAGCTACTATTTTCTACCTAACATTACTAGCTGACGTTAGCTAATTTTAGCTACTATTTTTACTTAACAATACTAGCTAATATTAACTAACTTTAGCTAATATTTTCTAGCTACCTAATGTTACTGGCTAACGTTAGCTAACTTTAGCTACTATTTTCTACCTAATGTTACTAGCTACTGTTAACTAAATTAGCTACTATTTTCTACCTAACATTACTGGCTAACATTAGCTAACTTTAGCTACTATTTTCTACATAACGTTACTAGCTAAAATTAACTAACTTTAGCTACTATTTTCGACCTAACATTACTAGCTACTGTTAACTAAAATTAGCTACTATTTTCTACCTAACAGTACTAGTTAATGTTAGCTAACTTTTGCTACTATTTTCAACCTAATGTTACAAGCTAACATTAGCTAACTTTAGCTACAATTTTCTACCCAGTGTTACTTGCTAACATTAGCCAACTTCAAATACTATTTTTTCATCACGTTACCAGGTAACAGTAGCTAACTTTACCTAGTTTTCTACGTAATAGGTCAACCCTTTCTAGTGGTCTGGTGAAACGTTGTTAAAAAACCTCAGTCGTGGCTAAAAATATGGAGAAGTTGTCACAGCACACTTTAATTGCATTAAACTAGAGGCATGTTTAACACAATGCTTGAATGTTAACGTTTGGTGTTAGCGGACTCCGCTCCTCCAGACTGAAAATGGAGGTTTTGATCCACATCTGCTGTTTTTTCCCAATTTGGTCAATTGGAACAGCTAAACAGCTCATATCATAGTTTGTGCAGTGCTGGTTGTCTTCAACTGCCTTCAGTTGCCTGCCCTCCATTTGGACAGCACACTGATGTATGACGTCCTGTGCAAAGAAACTATTGCCACATCATCAAGCAACTCAAGATATTTGTATAATTGAGTTGTCTCGGTTAAAAATACTGAGCATTCGCAATAGAACAGTATATCAATTTCAATTTGGATTTAATTGAATTCTGCACTTATCCGAATGTGAGGCATCCATGTTTGTTTAGCTTTAAAGCGCTTTTAGAAAATCCCAGTCATAATGAGGACTTTCATGTTGATGTAATCTCTATTTCTATGTTGGAAACTGGTGGTTTTTGTAAATCCTATATGACTTAAACGTGCTGCTGATAAATCTTATTCCATAGGCAGTGCAGTATAACGTCCAAATCACTACGGACACGGCACAAATCCTCTAGTTGATCTTCTACTCCATCATACCCTCACTTAGATCCAAAATCCTAGCAAGAATTTGGCAAGACTGTGAACTCAAATATCTCATGTCCCATTTCAGGCAAAGCCATGCGAACATGTCAGTCTCCTGGGGCTTCATTTATAAAAGTGTAACCTTGAAATAATTCCCCATAGTTTGCTTCCATTTGACTCATAAAAAAATGCAAAGAGTAGATTCAGACCTGTAACTCTCACGTTACCCCACATGAATTATGAGAGGTGAAAAATGAAGAGGGCTTTGACAGATATGGTTATGGCAGGGTTCCAATCCGTCTTCCTTTCAAAACTTAAAACATAAATCTGATGAAAACATTTCCTGGGAGAGGAAAGGTTCTCAGAGGCCACTTATCACCACAAGATGTAATTCCATCTTTAACACAGGGTTGAGGAGATTACATCCAGCAGGTGCAGCCATTGATGAGCTACTGTTTCTGGCACACAATCTGTGATGGCACAACTCAATTTTTAATGAAAAGCACATTGAATTTCACAAGACTTTAACTGATAGTGACTCACAATCAGTTGCAGCCATACACTGAGCTATTTACCCTGAGCTGAGCACATTTGCTATTCTGGTTTGGGTTGAGTTTCCCACGCTACATGTGATGTAAAACAAATATGGCCGGCATATGAATAAAGTGAAGGGGAACATAGAACAAACAGATAAATGGTTGTGTCAGACATAGACATCTCTGGGCAGTAGAATTAAATCTCCTGCAGTCAGGAGTCAGCGGGTGTTAAAACTCCCACAAGGCCGGGCGGCAGATCTGTGGGTGTTTGACAAAGTCGTTAAATAGTGCTCAGTCTGGACTTTCTCATTACAGAGGGGATGAAGGGGTCAGGTTGACATTTAGATTGAGGCTAGGCAGGAACCATTAGGGCTGCTAGGAGATCCCACTAAACTCTCCGTACCTCTGCAAACATGTTTGTGTGTGTGTGTGTGTGTGGGTGAGTTATCTTCTAATTACACTGAGTTTGGTTGAGATATCACGGTTGATCACACACCCAGTTGGTCTCTGTTAGTTAGTGCCAACAGAGGACGGTGGGAAAGCAAAGAGGCATCTCTATCTGTTAAAATGTGGACAAAATAATAGAAACACCACAAGAAGACGACCTCATCAAGACAGTTTGTTACATGAGGGAATGGACACAGTATACGTCAGATTTAAAGGGCCAGTTGAACTCAACCTGTGCATTTCCAGAGCATCCTTTAAGAGCAGAAACACTGACCATAACTGACAAAGGCCTTAAAAGCCACTGCTAACAGTATATCCAAGCCCAAAGCATTCCCATGTAGAACTTGGCGTAAGGAGGACAACCTTCGACAATGATGACTCTTTCACTCTTTTCTTTTATGCAAATATGCGTTTGATTAAACCCCAAAAACAGCCTGTAATACCCAATATCAGCTGTTAATCACAGTGTTGAAGAGCTGAGGTAAATCTGGTGATTTAATGTGGCTGAACCCTAATGGGAAGTGGATTTTCACTCTCTTCATCCCTCACATGACCGCAGGCTTTCCGTCTTGGAGCGCCATCCAATCACTACAAACAGTTCAAGATGCAGCGCGACAACAAGCCAACAGGACAAAGAAACACAGCTGCACGAAAGGGTGGTGCGCTCTTGAATCTTATTAATGATTTGACATTCAAATATTATCAGGTATTTCTATCAGTTAGTCCACTTGTATATCCTGGACCTCCACGGTTGAGGTGGTAAGTATGGTTCCACTTTGTTAAGAATGACACTAATGTTAACACTGAGGCATCAATACATAAATTGTGTTTTGTTGTTGCATCAGGTCAAGGTGGAGCTAGTTTTTACATCTTTATACAGACAGCTGGTTTGGGTTAGTGGTTCCCGCAGTAGGGGTCTGGCCCCTCCCAAGGGTCACGAGATTAATGTGAAGGGTTGAGAGATGATTAATCACAGAGGAGAGGAGAAAAAACTTTTTGTCTATTCTTTTTTTTATCTAATATTTGTTTTTTTGTGAAATATTGGATAATTTTACGTTTTCATGTTTACCTTTTTTGGTGGCACTGCTAACTAGAGTTGTTCTGATACCAGTACCAGTATCGGAAATGCCTCGGATGCTGCCTTAAATGCTGGCTCAAGTATCAGTGAGTATGCCAGTCCATGCACAGATCCAATACTGAAACCACATAATTTATTGATAAACTTATTAGTTTCACACTTAAGACTGCTTTTTTTCTCCTTGAGATAAATTCTTTGCCACTTTTAAACAATAGCCGATGTCTGTATTTGTTCATGTTTTACAAAGGGTTTAACCGGAGCCATGCCATACAACAACAGCAATCATTTCATTTCTATAAAGGGTTAGTAGTACACAGCTGTTGATTTTTTTTTTTTTTTTGACACAATCGGATCGGATCGGTATCAGCAGAGGTGTGGACTTGAGTCACGTGACTTGGACTCGAGTCATCGTCGAGTAACAAATTTGATGACTTTATACTTGACTTGAGAATATCGAAAAAGATTTGCAACTTGACTTGGACTTTAATGCTAATGATTTGTGACTTCACTTAGACTTGAGCCTGACTTGACTTGAAAACACTCGATACCTTCCCCCAAGCCCAAAGATTAAAAAGTATGTTTAGAAAGTGTGCCATGAGTCCACTCACTTGACTCGGAACTTTCAGTCTTTACTTGGGACTTGACTCGAGACTTTCCTGTCTTGACCTGGGACTTGACTTGGGTGCAAAGACTTGAGACTGACTTGAGACTTGCAAAACAACTTGGTCCCACCTCTGGGAATCAGTATTGGGAACGAAAAATGGGTATTGGAACATCTCTACTGCTAACAATCTATAGACATCTGAAGTGTGACAAAGAGCTTTAAGTGGTCACAGCAACATAAAATGACAACATTAAACTTGAGTAAATGTACTTAGTTACTTTCCACCTCTGTTAAAATGATACATGGAGAGACTTGGTCTGCACCAGCTCCACACAGGTTTAGGTTCGGTCAGCTCCATAGTAAATACACAGAGAGGCAGAGAATGACAGTTTGGTGAGGGAGTTTTGATTCACTCATTATGAGAGGACACAATAATCTTGTCATGCATCGCTGCAGAGCGAGACTTGCCCCCAACTGAGCATCCTGATTGTCTGCGAGGGAACCAGCGCGTGTGGTCTCAGACAGAACAGCCATTGAAAATACCTATGTGAGCATCAGAGTTTGGACGTTTCAAACGACTTAACGTAGGAAGCAGCTGGAGCTCACCGGCAGTTTACTAAATTAAAACTAATTTGAGAGGCAGTCACTTTTATTAAGTTATGTAATATTGTCTATTATACCATTAGGCTACATTAGAAGTAGGAGCTGGAGTACAGTTTCTCTCTATATATAGTGGCAAGCATCCCATGCCATTGCTCAATCATCCATGTGCAGCATTAACCCATTTCCCTCGGTTAATTAAAGGCAGAGATCTTTCACCCATGACTGAAACACAAAGCAACAATTTTCTGCGGATGAGTTCCATTAAACGTGCATTTCCTGTCCTGTGGTCCCTGCAGCATACCGCTCTAATAGACTAAATCAGCCTTTTTAAACTGTTCCCATTCAAACCAATTGCAGACACTATTCAACAGATGTCAACCAGTTTGTCACCTTACAAAGGTCAAAGCACAATAAATCATGTGGTGATTTCAGGGTGCTGAGCAGATGTCATTAACCTGTTAACACCTCACACAGAAGGTCACTGAGCATTAAACTAAATCCCTATCTAACATTATCTGGCAATAAATGTTAACATGGAAAATATGCATTAATAACCAAGGCTCCCCTGGATATATTTAAAGTAATATCTTTAAAAAAAGAAGTGACAGGTGACACAGTCAGCTGAGGTTTGAAACAGGTGCAGTCACTGCAGGATTCATGCATTGACAATACAACTTTGTCAGATGATGTAAAGTCTGCAAGACATAAAACACCAAACTGAGAAAGATTAAGGAGCAAAAGTCCTCCTCTCTCACCTTATCAGATGTCAGCTGGAAACTAAAATCACAGCTCCACGTCTCTCATAATTCCCTCAAAAAAGCTGCGTTGAAGCGCTGTAACTCCAGGCTGTTCCTCAGCTGTCAAAGTGTCACTCAAAGCTGCATGAAAAGAAACAGAGTGAAGTGCTGCACCATGCACACACACCATGCACACACACACACACTCTCCCTCGGTGCTGCAGAGCTCTGTAGAAGCGAGCAAGCTGAGACATTTGGAGTAATATACCCACAACATCGTCATGTGACCATCACAAAACTCCAGCTGAGGTTTACTCTGCCTGACGAGCAGCTGGTGTAGAAGCTGGGAGAGGTGAGGAGAGGTGGCGCCACCTGCTGTACAAGTGCGCCCTCTGTTGGGTGCAGATGGTAAATTACTGGTGTGGATATTTTTACAACTGATGTTTTCAAGACATGGGCAGAAAGACAGAGGAAAAAGCGGCTTTTACTTTTATGGTTAATTAAATGCTGCCTTCATGGCCCCTTGAAAACTCATCAGACATGTCAAGAAGTTAAAACAAGAAACAAACAAGACCACAGTTCACATATTCCAGAGTCTGATCCGTTGATAGATCAACCGCAGACTTAAACAAATGTAATTTAGTTGTGTGGGTTGGGTGGGCTACTGTGTGGCAACTACTTTTAGGACATTTGATGAATTGCACATTTGCTAAGTAATAGTAGCATCAGATTGCAGGGGAAAAGCTTTTGTGTGCTTGTCCAAGTGTCACATACTATTTAAAGATGATCATATAGTACTGACTGATGACAAAATGAGGACTGGAAAAATAACATAGTTTGTAAAAAACTGTGGGGTACATTCTTGTTTTTACTTTCGAACTCACTTTACTATACTATATCCTATGCAACAATGTAAATAAGTAACATACTGTACTATTTTCATGCTTCTCCTTTCCTCCCTCTTTGTTCTGTCATGGTATGTAGACATAATTAGGAGTGTTTCAAGAAGGAAATGTTAATTTTACACCCTAAAGGCCTAAAGGAAGAAATTTAACGAAGTCTTCAGTCAGACTACATCTATGTTGGTCACAGGTTGGACACTTCATGTGACTGCATTAAACAAATGCAGTCTTGCCCATAGATTATGACTTTAGTGTTCCCTCTCATTATCCAATTTAATCTCTAAGCCAACAGTTAGTATTTATATAGCCTATGCAATATTATATTTGTGTACAATTTGATTTGTATCAGTAGTTACATAAAAACAGTTTACATTACAGCTACAAACTGTGAAACTCTGCAATAAAGTGCATTCAAACACACATTTGAAATGGGATGTATCACCAAGTTATACCATATCCAAGACACAAGGATGACCATGAATTAGAGTACTGGCACCATTTTAGTCCATTTCAGGCACTGCAATTACGAATAATGTTCTCATATGATTTCAATCCACAAGATAAATCGTTTGCCTGCTTATTAAAATGCATGTACCATATAGAGGACATATTTCTGACAGCACCTGAAGGCCTCACGAGCAGCTGTGCAGCGGGATTGCGGAACAAGGATGTGTCGAGCGCGCGCCCGCCTCTTGGGCGGAGCCGGGAACAGGAATGTACCTACAGTAAGACTTGAACAGGTACAGACAAGGAGCGCCATTATTATTCTGTCAATATCAGACGAACCGGAGGTAAATATAAATTAACTCTCAACAAAAACCTTCGTAAAGTTTGTGAAGATGTCAGAGTTGTGTTACCTGCCGTGTGTTATGGATGTTTGACGTTATTAAAAGACAGCTGTTTATGTTTTTCTGTAAAAGCCCCTTTACGGGCTGTCTCTCTGCTCAAGTACAGGGGTCAACCCGCCAAAGTCTATTCATATTTTTGATTTTTTAAGTAGGATTTATTTCACAGGATAGATATGCACGTGCTTTTGCAATGAAAGGACGTGTGAGAGTGACTACTTTAATTCGGCTATAGTCTCTCTAAAAGAACATGTCTTATTTAGTCAAAATGCCAATATTTACAACCACTCTGTCAGTTTCTGCTATGTTATTACATCACAGCACAGTAGTGCACAGTTGGGCAGTAAAGTTTTACATTAAGTAGTGCATGATGATTGAATATATTGTCATTCAAAACTCCTAACACATTCTCTGAAAGCAGAAGTCTCATTTGATGAGTTCATATTTTGCCATTTGCTGCAAGGAAACTCAAAATCAATCTGTCACTCTTGGAACAGAAAAATGGCCTTAACCTTGTACCATGGGAGAAACGCTGCATTAGGGTCAGGCTGCACAGGCTGCAGATTAGAGAGCTTAGGGCTCTGTGTGAACTAGGTTTTATTAAAGTTGGACCACTGAACAGTAATAGTTTTGAGGCTTGGTCAAGAGGTAATTCTGCAAGGCACCACAAGATGGTGGGATTACACCTTGGGATGCATGAAGCAGCCTGCAACTTGAGCACATGTCCTGTGGTCAAGCCATATGACTGCTGTCTTAGGGTTACAATGTATGTATGAAAATGTATGTGTTCAGCTATTTTATGGTGGGGTTAATTGGGGTATAAATGGGGGTATATGCATGTCACAATATTAAGGCTGGTTTCTGAACTCCAATATTTTTTTTGGTGCCACGTGTATGCCATTTTCTTACTAATTCCTAATTCTTCCAATTTAGACTGTATTCTATTGAGAGAAAGTCAGGTTGTTGCTTGTGTTTCGATGACATAACATTTGTTTTTAATGAAAAGTAAAGAAAGTATTGTTACACTATCAGTGCTGAAACTCTGGTATCACACTGACACTAGTATAGAAAACATTCAAACTATACCCATTTCTGCATGAGTGAAATTACAGGAAATGCAGTGGAAAAGGTCGTGATGCCCTCCCACTTGTGATGCAAAACCCTCCCGTGTCCCCTGGTTAGATGACAGGATATAAAAATGTGTCATATAGGCACAGAGAGAAATAAACACTCTGGAGTTTGGGGAAATATTTTTTAAAAAGCCTTTTTGAAGCTCTCATGGTGATGATAATGCACTGCATTCTCAGACACACATTTATTTCCTTTCTGTGACCGGTATTGCACTTATAATACAGTTCCTGTTGTTGTATATTAAATCAAGTTGCGGAGTAAAACACATAACTGCCCACACATTCACTTCAACTTGCTACACTGAAGCTTAATAAAACTGTCAAACTAGGAGCAGAGGGTGGCAGCAGGAACAGATAATGCAAGAGTGTGTAGGAAAAGCAGTATATCAGTGAGATGAATAAAACTTAAAGCACTTCAGTTCAGTTGTTGAATGTGTTTAACCAACACAAAGTTGGATTAAAGCGTGAGCATTTGATACTATGTTGCAGCTACATATACAGGTGTCCTACAGCTTAAGGAAAGTGCTATTTAAGGCTTTTGAAGACTTTTTAAACACATGAATGAAAAAACAACTTTACAGTAACCAAAATTGAAGGGAAAAAAGCATGAATCAGCATCAATTTCTTAAGGTTTGGGTAATGTGTAGGATAAATACTGAAAAATGTTGAAGGTTGCCAATTCGCTGTCTAAAATGTTGGGAAGCATGGGTCAAAGTTTCTCCCATCAAGTCTGTTTTTGGGGGCAGCATGGTAGTGTGGTGGTTAGCACTCTCGCCTCACAGCAAGAGGGTTACTGGTTCGATCCCAGGAGCCATTATGTGCGGAGTTTGTATGTTCTCCCTGTGTCAGCACAGCTTCCTCCCACAGTCCAAAGACATGCAGATTAATTGGTGACTCTAAATTGTCCATAGGTGTGAGTGTGAATGGTTGTCTGTCTCTATGTGTCAGCCCTGTGATAGTCTGGTGACCTGTCCACGGTGTACCCCACCCCTCACCCAATGTCAGCTGGGATAGGCTGTTTTTGTCTGATGGTGGAGACAAGGGTAGAGCAGAACTTGGGTGAAATTTAATGGTCGGTTTTCTTAGCAATTTTGTGTGTGTAACTGTGCACATGGGATTCCACTGCCTTGATTACCATTGTGAGTTTAAAAAACTTTTTGCGTGAAATACACTGAGCCTTGTGTATTGCCTCATAACAGTTTCAGCCATGTTGCAAAATCTTGACTAAATAGCCAGTTTTCACTGGAACTGCACTTTCCCATGTCGTTGAGGGTACAGTGACTGTTGGTCAGCAGACGGCTGATCCTCTGCTCTGAGCACTCGGTCGGGAACAAAATGTGACTGCTGTTGGTTCCCCTATTCTGATCTGTGTGAAGTTAATGAGAGAGGCATTCTGTGACATATGTTTCAAAAAAACAGATGTTACTATTAATTTTAGATTTTACAATACAATGTCAGAAAAGAAAATGTTTGATAATATTCCACTTCCCATCCATCGATCCATCCATTTTCAACCACTTATCCAAAGCTGGGTCAGGGGATAGCAGGCTGAGCAAAGTATTCCAGATGTCCCTCTCCCCAGCAACACTTTCCAGTTCCTGCTGGGGGACCCCAAGACATTCCCAGGCCAGTTGAGATATGTAATCCCTCCAGCATGTCCTGGGTCTACTGCCTCCTGTTGGGACGTGCCCAGAACACCTCTAATGGCAGACACCCAGGAGGCATCTTGATCAGATGTCCAAACCACCTCAACTGACCCCTTTCGACGCAAGCAGCAGCGGCTCTACCCCGAGCTCCCTCCGGATGTCCGAGCTCTTTACCTTAGCCCAGTCACCCTTCTGAGGAAACTAATTTTGGCTGCTTGTATCTGCGATCTCATTCTTTCGGTCACTACCCAGAGCTCATGACCATAGGTGAGGGTTGGGATGTAGATGGACCAGTAAATCAAAGCTTTGCCTTCTGGCTCAGCTCCCTCTTCACCACAATGGTCTGGCACAGCGCTCGCATCACTACTGACACTGCGCCAAACAGCCGATCCATCTCAGGCTCCATTCTACCCTCGCTCGTGAACAAGACCCCAAGAAAGTTCCTTGCTTGGGCTCTAACTTGCCCCCAACCGGAAAGGCCAGACAAAGAGTGGTTCAAGAAGACCACGATGACACGGTGGGCCCACCAACTGCAGGGACTTGTCTGCCTCCCATGTCTGAAAATTTTTAAGGCTTTTGAAAAATTTATTTCAGACAATTTAATACCAACTCAGGCCTTATTTTTAGTTCAATGAATTCAATGCCTTTTAAGGCTTTTTTAAGGATCTGCAGGAATCCTGATGTAGCAGAATGAGGTAGAATCACACAATCAGTAAGTTGTGCAAAAAGCCAATTTCCCAACCTGCTTGTTAACTGAATATTACTTTTGTTTACAAGTCCTGGTTCAGTTGTAACTGGGCAGCATGAATGAAAATGAAATGGCTCAGTGCAAATAAGACAAGCTGTATATACAGTGGCTTTATTCCCCTGCAGATATAGACCCAGTCTGGGAGTCATATAGTTTAGGAAATGCTGCCCTGAGGCATAAAACCCAACGTTCTTTACCCTCAGCTCACCCCGACTCTGAAGGGAAGTTTCCTCTGTGTCTTTGCTCCGGTGTAAAGGTCTTCACTGTCTGTATGTCAATTACTCCGCTGGGACCTCGTTACTCCCCCGGCCAATCACGCACCCCCCTTAATTAACACAGGAAATTACATTCCTGTATTTATACCCCAATAACTAGACTGGCCCTGCTGAAAAGGTCACATCAACAGTTTAGCAGTTTTCGCCCTATAGCAGTACAGCCCAGGAGGATATGGCTGGGAGGAAAGCCAAAAGAACCGGAGGCGTAGAAGAAACTTTTTTTTTTTTTTTAAGACAGCAGAAGTTTTTTGACCTCAGAGTGTTGGAGTCGCTTGGTTTCGCCTTGCAGTTATTTTCAGCTCAGAGGAATCCCTCAACTGACTATTTGGCATCATGTTCGGAAGGTTGTTGAATTAATCACTGGAAAACAGGCTTATACTGAGGAAGTAGGCGACACCGCGTGAGAAAGAAATTTAATCCAAAGCGTCAAATATCAAGAGAAAAATAACATTTCTTCCAGTTTGAGGGTCTACCACAGACAACAATGTCCTCAGATAATATGCCCGGGGCAAAACTGCACATGAGCTGCTGCGGGGGGACGTCTGCACGCTCCCAGTCACTGAATTTATCTGCTTACATTCTGGTCAGGTGAATTTTGATAATCACAGCAACAGTTTTCACGTTTATTATCAACACAATGCTCCCTGTCCTCAGTGAAATAACAAGCGTGTCTTTTTCTGTTCAGAACATTTGGTTGTCTTGTAAATTGTTTTTTTGTTTGGAGAAAATCTGGCAAATCTTGACAGAAAATTAATCACCAACAGTTTTGATAAACAAACATAGAAATGATTTTTCAAGCAAGAGATGCCAAACATATGCTTCTTAAACGTGAAGATTTCCTGCTGCGCTATGTATTATATCACTGTAAATTTAATAAACTTTGTGAGACAGAACAAGCACTTGATTGATTAACTGAAAAAATAATTGACGGATTAATTGATTATACAAATAACAGCCGAACACACAAGAGATGATGACTTACTTAGTTTTGAGTAAAAAGCACAAGCAGCAGAAAACACACCCATTAATGTACAGTATCTATTTTTATGCTCTGTAAGGTGACCTTGGGTGCTTTGAAAGGTGCCTTTTAAATAAAATCTGTCATTATTTTAATCTTATGTATCATCTTTTCCTTATCCGTTGTGAGGGTCCAAAGGACAGAGGGATGGCATATGCTGTAGGCAAATGGTGATTTGTGATATTGGGCTTTAAAATTGATTGATCTTAATGAGGTTTTTGCTGATTGCTGATTTGTGCTGCTTTGAACTACTAGTGGAAATAAAAATAATATACCATTGGTAACCATAACTTTGCACTTACTAAAATAATTGCTGAGACCAGGAAGCACAGAGACATCACTAAAATATGGCCAGGTTTTTGGTTTTAATACAATCTATCTGATCATCTGAATGTTCACGTTTCTTGCCCTGATCTAAACTCCATTATTTGGAGTTAAGGTATAGTAAATGAACACTTAAACAATTTCATTTGGAGGTAAAAATACAAGAGAACACATGGAAAATGTCCTTAATAATCATTTACAGAAAAATGCAGAAAAAGTGTTAGTGCAAAACTGCTGAAAGAACAGTAGATCAAAATTGAATCAGACAGTCGCTCTGTAAAATATGATTGATATTTACAAAAGACAGTTTAGTGGTTGCAGAAATTTTTTGTTTGGGTGGCCACTGAAAACTACACTAAATTAAAAAGCAAGGACTGAATTTTTAGGAATTCAATCTAACGTTGAAATCATGTATTGCTTAATTCAAACGGATAGCGCACTCTAGCGCCTCAGTGTTTCAAACACGTATTGCAGCTATGGTAGCCGCTGTGTACCAAAAAGCTATGATAACATTGATGAATGTCATCCTATACTTCATGGAGTATTCATTCAGGCTCCTACACAGACACATGCGACGCGAGTTGACAAGCTGGCTGTGTTTACAACGTAGGACTGTTGGGGCGGGTGTAAATCGAAACAAACCAATCAAGTGGCTCAACCTCACACACCTCATCCCTCTCCTCACATCACTGCGCCGCTGACAGTGGCACTGGCCTGTGATTGCATTACCTTTTTACTGCAGCAGCTCTCTCCACCTGGGAAATGCTATCCTGATGTTGACCCTCATTTTTTTAATTCGCCGGTCACGCTGCCTTTTTGATTGCGCTTTTTTTTTGGCAACAACGATTCCATCTCCCGTGATGCTGCATATGCATGATCCTGCATTATGCTCAAAGAGTGGGACTTTGTTATGCTGCAGTAGTGCCGGGGTAGTAGCGAAGCGCCTCTTGCTCCTCTCCTTCGGCTTCTCAGTCACGCAGCGCTGGCCTGGTTCTCAGCGAAAACACCGAAGGCGGGGCTATTCCCTGGCAGTGCTATATGTCCCTTGTTGGCGGATGTATTCTCAAGATGGCGCAACATCGACTTACCCACCCAATGTACAAACAAATCCAAAATTCTCCTTTTAATTTTTGCCAGTAAACAACTGAAAATGCTGCACAATGTCACTTTAATTCTTGGTGTCATAGATTTAACAAGGTGCTGGAAACATTCCTCAGAGATTTTGGTCCGTATTGACATGATAGCATCACACAGTTGCTGCAGATATGTTGGCTGCACATCCATGATGTGAATCTCCCGTTCCACCACATCCCAAAGATGCTCTATTGGATTGAGATCTGGTGACTGGAGGCCATTGGAGTACAGTGAATGATACAATGATGTTTTCTCTTTTTCGGACCGTCCTTTGTAAACCCTAGAGATGGTTGTGTGTGAAAATCCCAGTCCCAGTCCCAGCCTTTGTTTTCTTTCTCAAATACATTTTGGGATTAAGAAAGTTTGTTTAAAATCTGCTCATGTTTCCTGCCTGTCAAATGGTCAAACCATAAAAAAGAAAAAGATTTAATTTGTAGGTAAGAACTAAAAGAGTGCACGTTTTCTCAGTTTAAAATTTTTTTTTGGGACAATTTTTTTTCTTTATCCGCTGTGAGAGTCTATGGACAGATGGTGCTGTGTGTTGTTAAGCCCAATGGGGCAAATTGTGATTTATGATATTGGGCTGTTTAAATAAAACAGAACTTCAGTTAGTTGTAAACCAGAATTTCTGCTTTATTCTTCTTTATGTTTTCCTCCCCAGAGCAATATTTCTGTGTTCTCAACTCATTTTCAGGGTGTTGCTGCTGATGTGGTTACAGAGTGATGGGCCTGTCAAAGCGAGTGTCATTGTGGTCAGTGGAAGAAGTGTTGGAGTGGGTGCAGGATCAGTACCCAGCCTACATGGGCACACTCCAGAAAGCCATAATTAAGCACGCTATATCAGGTACAGCTCATGCATCAAATTGAACTTCAATGTTCACGAGAAGATCAATTTGAGCCTTTTTTAAATTTGAAATGTGTTAAATAAGATTTTCTCTGTACTTTGGATTTACACTCAATACAAATAAAGTTTATGAATGAATGAACACTCACACATGCACACCGCTCCTCCAGGCCGTGCACTGCTGAGATTAAAGGATCATCACTTGGAGCTTCTCGGGGTGGACACTGAAGAGCAGCAGCAGGAAATCTTGCAGGACCTCCTCCTCCTCAAAGTTCAAGAAGAAATCAATGAGCTCAATGATATCTGCTCTGGTGAGAATGCCAAATGACTTCATCTTCAGGGTGTTGCTGAACTTCAAACTCATATAATCATTGTAGAATGTAGCTGTTATTGTTCGTTCTTCTTTTAGTGGTGGTGTGGACCAGCCATCCTGTGTAATATGCATGGGAATGCAGAGGAAAAACGTGTATTTATATACAGGATATAAATGATTTTCAAGGTGGTTTGTCCTTCACAGTTGAACCCACACATTTTATTTTCAGTTCAACTAAGACATATGTTAAATGTTACCAAATTCACTGGAATAGACAAACCTCAGGATTAACATTTTAATTCTTGTGTCCAATCAGAGAAACCAGCTGCTAACTTTTATTTTATGTGTTCCCTTTGCCACTCTGCAGAGTGTTTTTCTTCATAACAGGAAATGAACGTGTTCAAGAGAAATGCAGCTTCCCTTTTTATATTTTCCATCCATTCATCCATCCATGTGAAAGAGACAGTGGGAGTGATGGAAATAACAGGTGAAAGAGAAAGGAGAATCAATGAAGAATGAAGAGAGAAGGAAACCCATTTCCTGTGTGAAACCTGACCTGTGCAGATGGATGAGATTAGTTTTTGTCTGAGCGTCGTTTTCTGATGCCTGCTGTCCATTAGTCTCTGTCCTCTGTCTTTGTCTGTAGTGGGTTTGCATCCCATCACTGCATCATGAAATATTTTAAGCGACGTTGAACCACTTTGGTCAAGACTGAAATATCACAGTAGATACAGGATGAATTGAAATGAAACATTGTAAAGACATTCACGTTCCCCAGAGGATGAATCCTTATGTCTTTGGTGAGCCTCTGATTTTTCCTCTAGCACCACCATGAGGTTCAAATTTGTGGATAGGGCGAAATTTCTCAATAAGCCTTGGATGGATTGCCATAAAATGTGATACAGACATTCATGTCCCTCTCGGAATGAATTGTAATCTCTTAATTTTCTCCCTGGCACTGTCAGCAAGTCAAAAATGCTATTATTCCAATTTTTAGATTTATGATAACTGCAAAACTAAAGACAGCCTTAAGGCCTTTGCACACTGAGTCTGTTTTTTTGTAGATGCTTTTTTTTAAAAAAAATCCGT
Source organism: Epinephelus fuscoguttatus (assembly GCF_011397635.1). Lineage (NCBI taxonomy): Eukaryota > Metazoa > Chordata > Actinopteri > Perciformes > Serranidae > Epinephelus > Epinephelus fuscoguttatus. The sequence goes on from NC_064762.1 coordinate 26,955,175, forward strand.
CTTCTGGGAAAAAAAAACGTTATGCACAGAAACCTTGCGCACTGCGTTGTAATGCTCTTTTCGGTGTGAAAATTCGCAATATGTGACAACATGTAAAAGACACGTTTCCTCCATTGCCTCTCTAGTTACCCTTCTGGCCGTCACCCCTCTCTGTTTTGCATTGGCAATGCGGGGCTGTCCTCCAAATTCTGTGTGTGGACTACATCCTCCTCCTCGTCATCATTATGCACCTGAATATCACTATCTGACCTGATGAACTTGAGCCATCTGAGTTATGAAATGACTCTATGCACCCCGTTCCTCTGTCTTGCCTCGTCTGTGTCCCGCCACCACATTTTCTTGACTGATTCTTGGTCAAACGTCTCGAAAGGCTTCTGACAGATGTGAAAAACGCAGAAAATCGCACCTGTTCTGAAATATTTTATGAATTTTGACTCTGTGTGCAAACAGGATTGACACAATGTGAGGTTGTATTTTCTTTAGACATGCAACAATGTCGGATGAAAAAAGACTGTGCAAAGACCTGTACATTTTTGTGCTATTTAGCACTACGCCAATTAGCTTACGTTTGCATGCTAACACACTAAAATAAAATGAACACAGTAAACATTATACTTGCTAATATATTATAACCATTTAACATTTTCAGTAGGTGTGTTTTCATCCACCTGTTTTATGCACATTTTCAGTCTGCGCATTAAAAAACCGTCAATTTCTTTTTTTAAAAAATATCAAAATTTTGCGAAAAAGCTTACACTTGGGGAAGGTTGAGTGTATCTATAAAACGTAAATGTGAGTAAGTACAATGGAAACAGATTCAATGATTAAATGATTATGTACAGTTATGATGCACCGTCATTGCGTAGGCCATTGCAAGCGCTCTTCGTCACCTCTAGATGGCTTTTTAACACACTTTTGTATACACATAGAGCAGTTATATTATTTGTTACTCATTTCCATTGTTTAGGGTTCTCTGTTTTTTATGCATCCATTGTTTTCCGTTGTTTGAGGTTTGACTGGCGCTCTTATAATTACAACATCCTGTTGGGCCCTCTGCTGCAGTGGCATCTAACTGGAGAAATAGCGCCGCTGCCACCTACTGCTAAAATAAATCATCAAACTTCCTATATTTGCACAACAGTAATGGATGGCAAAGCACACCAATTTTCTTTTGCTGATTTTAAAAATAATTTCTAAAACTTTGGTTAAAATTTGCTCTACATTTGGATGGAACGACTGTAAGCGTGTTGCCATGCTAGCATTAGCATTTAGCTCAAACTACTACAGTGCCAAAGTAAAGCCTCCAAGAGCTGCTAGCATGGCTGTAGACTGCTAATCTTGTTAAACAACATAATTTAGGGCATTTTTATATTAGGGACAATTCAGTAATACTGTGCCCAAGTATGATTGCCACCCAAAACAAGGCCTGATAATAATCTAAACAAGGTTATAAATGTACAGTATGGTCTCGCATGTATCACAGGGTGCTCTGCTGCGTGATAAACAGTGTCAGACAAGCCTAACTCTCAGGAAGATGCAGAAAAAGAGAAAATCCATAAGTCAGCTTTGGTGCGTTTCCATTTAAACATTTCTATCTGTCGAATCCAAACAGTAAAACTTCCTCCTGCTGTTTGCTTTTCTCTCTCACAGACACTGACTGAAATTCATTTATAAAACCAGCTGCTGGTTTAAATCTCCTGTTTTGATTTGAAATGTCTGTCCTTGTATTTTTGACTGATAAAACCACAAACAATGTTTCTCTCAAGTGAATAGTGAACAGAGGTACAGAAAACCATCTGGACTTCTCTAGATTTGATGCTGTTTTGTTTTTGATACATACTGGTCAGTGTGATCAGTGTGTTGAATCTGGCTGCAGCTGATATGCTGAGATTAATAACTTGTGGTCCTAAAACTTTCAGATGCCTTTTTTTATATATAATGCCCTTTTTCCTTTATTTATGATGCTGGCCTCTTTTTAATGTGTATTCTAGGCATCAACACCCCTCCACATTTGTATTACATTTAGTAAAAGGTCATGTCTATTTCAGAATATTTTTCACAGCAATGCTACAGTATGGTTGGTTGAATAAAAAGTGCTGCTTTGGCAACACATTTCTGCCGTGTGTGTGTCATCTCTTTGCTTTCACAGCTATAGCCTCATGCCTCATACACATCCAGATGCAGAAGATGTTAGACTCTTAAAACGAAAAGGTTTTAATGGTATAATAATACTAATAAAACATATAAATGCATTGTGTGCAGCCCAATATCTACATGTATGTAGCAGCAGTCATCAGTCTGATTGTGATGCATGAAATTCACACTTTTACAATAAAATTTTAAAGAGCTTTAGCTGCCTCAGTGTTGAGAAAAAAACAGCTTTTTGTTGAGGAAATGTAGAACAAAGTGAAAAGGTCCAGTTGGCAGAAGAAAATGTTTGCATTGTACATTTCTGCAAACCACTGATATGTCACATTTGTGATTTCAAATGTAGCATATCACCGTTTCATAAGTGATTTAGTATATACGGGCTGACTGTCATCAAAAGGTAGAAGGGATGGTGGATGGCATGTCATGCTTGAGCCACCAAACCTGGGTGTTTTTTGCCCACACATTGCAGCGTTTCCAAGTGGTGTCTGAGCCACCAATCCCGGATGCTTTTTACCGACATATTGTTGCATTACCTACATTATAAACATAAACTATTTGTTTTAACTTAAAAAAGTTAGTGTCTGGGCTGCCTTAAAATTTTAAGTTGACTGAATTTAAAAAGGCAAGTTGAATCATGACAAGATTACCTCAACTTATTTTTTTCAAATTCAGTCAACCTAAACTTTTAAGACACTAACTTTATAAAGTTAAAACAAATAGTTTATCTTTAAAGTGCAACACCAAATCTGGGTATTTTTCACCACTGCGTAGCTGCGTTTCCCAGCAGTGTTTTAGCCACCAAACCTGGGTATTCTTTGCTGACACATTGCGGCATTTCCAAGCAGTGTTTGAATCACTAATCCTGGGCTGCAATTGAGCCATCAAACTGGGGTATTTTTTGCAGACACATCAGGGCACTACCCAGTGGCATTTGAGCAACCAAACCTGGGTATTTCTGCCAATACATAGCCTCATTTACCGGCAGCGTTATGGCCACCAAACCTGGGTATTTTTCACTGACACATCATGGCATTACCCAGCTGCATTTGAGTCGCATTTGAGTGTTGATGAGAAGCATAAAGTTTCAATTCTTTCAATTCAATTTCAAATCTGTGGATTGGAAATTTTCAATGATTGGGTTGTTTCAGAATACTATAAGGCATCCAGATGACCAGGTTTACACCCATACACTGTGTACAGAGGTTGTCCTCAATTATTCCTCTTATAACTGGCTACTGAATCCAAATTAAAGTAGTTGTGTTCTCTTTTTCCTCCTTAATCAGCTTATAGGTTTCTAAAATCATAGACATCATCATCATAAACTTTATATTATAAGCTTGTTCCGGCTCAGCAGTGATGCTATATCATGTTTATGTTAAGTGAAATACTCCATCTTTTTTAATGGTTGCACCATTCAATTTAAAGGAAATACTAAATCTGTTAAAAATAATTTTATACACAATTCCCCAAATTCAGTGTTTGGATCTCCACTAGAATTTAAAATAAAGTTCTTGCACAGTATGAGTTTGTAAGGACTGACCTGGTGAGTCAGTAAGGAACAATGAGAAAAGATAATTCTATAGTTTGTATTTAATGACATGCATGCAGACTCTCACATACACAGGAATGCAAAGAGGAAGAGGCATACTGTTGTTACAGTAAGGGCAAGAGCCAACATGCTTCTTAAACAGTGTGTGAGTGCAAGCGCATGTTTACAATACATGTTTCTAGAATACCAAACCTCCTATCAAATGACCTTTCCTCTCTTTTTTCTGTCCAATTGTGTGTATTTGTGTGTGTGTGTGTGTGTGTGTGTGTGTGTGTGTGTGTGTGTGTGTGTGTCTGAGTGTGATTAATACCCCAGGAGATGGTGTGACATTTGATTTCGTGGGGCGTGGCTGGGGAAGCGCTCACTCAGCACAAACGTAAATCCACCTCACCAATAGAGTGAAGGGGGGTGATGAAATACATCACTGACCCTGATGACAGAGCCGAAATGAAAACTCAGACGCTAAATACACAGATGCAAATTCAGCTTATTCTGAGATATGTCCTCTTTTAAAAACATCCCAGCACCAGAGTGGGTTTTATTGTGCGGAAGGTAATATAACCTGACCTAAACAAACTATGTGGGCACCTACTGTACATGTTACATGACTGTTGAGCATCTGATTTAAAAACCCATTGACATTAATCTGCTGCAATAAGAGTCTCCACTCTCCTGGAAAGACTTTCCACAGGATTTAGCACCTGGCTGCAGGGGTTTGCTCCCATTCACTCCCAAGAGCAGTAGTGAGTTTGGGGAATGAGGGGGAACGAAAAGGCCCGACTCAGAGATGGTGTCCCAGTTAATTTTGTGTGTGTGTGTGTGTGTGTGTGTGTGTGTGTGTGTGTGTGTGTGCGCTTAATACCTGTAAGCAATGAGCAATGACATCATAGTGTGCCTCCACATGTTCATCTTAAGTAGCCTACAATGCTACATGAAGCTACATGTTAACATCAGAGAAACGTGATCTTGGTTGCAGACAATGTTAATTTCTCCCCAGTTTCAGATCATATTCCTGCTGGGACATGTATGGTTGTGAAGATTTTGGTTCAGAAGCTTTCACTGGTGATTTTTCTTGGTAGAAATGGTAGAAGGTAGAAGACACCCTGAAATGCAGAGGACTCCAAAACACTGATCAACCAGAGCAGACTGGGCTTTCTCTTGAGGGGGCTTGAATAGACAGGTGATTGATTGATTGATTGATTGATTGATTGATTGATTGATTGATTGATTGATTGAGTTTATTAGGTGATCAATAAAAGATACATACAACTGCACCACAGTCATTGTACATTAAAAATCACCAAGGATACAACACAATAAAGCCCGAAGGCTTATTTCCATTGTGCTAAACGGAGCCTTCTAATACAGAGTGTGGATAAATGGACTGTAAATGGACTGCACTTATAAAGCGCTTTCCCAGTCTTCCGAGCACTCAAAGCGCTTTAACACTATATGTCACATTCACACACACATTCACACATTGGTGGCAGGACCATACAAGGTGCCACCTGCTACTCAGTAACCATTCACCTGCACTCACACCAATGGAACAGTCATTGGAAGCAATCTGGACTTCATTATCTTGCAGCTCTACCTCTGAGCCACAGTCGCCTCTAATACGGGTGTTCCAGCACAGGCAGTACGAGGAAATTACTTTGACCGTGTTCCAGTAGAAACCTTAAATACAAGTATGAACCAGGGGCCATATTCACAAACAGTCTAAAAAAAACACTCAGCGAGCTCCTGACTTAGCCTAAAATGTTTTAGTAAGAAGTCCTAGCTTAAGAGTGATTTAGGAAAGTTCTCAGAGCAATTCTGAGTGAAGAAGGGACAGAAACTTTTACCTGAGTAAGGAGGTGTGCTTGACCCCATGGCTAGGTGTGATGCACTCTTTAAACAGATGTGATTGGTTGTCACAGACACGCCCTCTTGTGAGCTTGCAAGGTGTGGACACCCAGTGGAAATGAAATGAACTGCTGGCAATGAAAGTGTTGTCATTGTCAGTGTGATCACTCTGCTGATGGAAGGTTGAGACACACCAAAGTCATCACTGCTGCACTGTTGCATTTCTCCAGTTTCTCAAATATCTTAGCGTTGTGATCATTTTACTTTTGGCGTTGTAGCATTGGGGAAATGTGTGTGTACCCCTAATGAGATCAACCACACATATTATACCAGCACAATATAATCTGTAGCATTTCATTTACTCACTGCCATCCATCGTTTGGAAAATATTCCTCTGACCTCTTTGTGTTTCCACCATTTTCTCCCCTGCTTAAGAAACTCTTAAGTCTCTTAAAAGTCCTTCTCCTTGCTCCTAAGAGTGTTTCAGCTCAGGAGCTCTTTTAAGGGCTAAGATGCTCTCTGAATAACTTTTATCTTTTCAAGGAAAATTCGAAAATGGAAAATGGGAAAATTCCAAGAAAATGTCACAATTCTAAGAACGTTCTCAGAAGTTCGTCACTGGGAGTAACTCTTAGCACTAGGAAGCTTTGTGTATACAGCCCCTCAGCATAGTAGGTCCCCTTTAACAATGTTCAGTGTCAGTTTCTCCCCCACCAAATTCAGAGAACCATTTCTTTTTGTTGCCATGAAGTTGGAGGCACATATAGTCTTAAACATGTTGTAGCATTAAGTTCAACCTTACCAAAGACTCCAATCAATGACAAACCAAAGGTGCACATGTGGGCCGGGGTGTCCATTACTTTTGGCCATATAGTGCAGCTTTTACAACCACAAAATTCTAAAAAGAAGTACATGCAGATTTTAAGGATTTTGTGGCCAATGGTTAATTTGTGTTGCTTTACATCTTGCAAGTTATTTAATCAATTCCTGTTGAACAGACTTGGAAACAAATGGATGAGCACATTTGGCGGCTACGACAGTCATCTAAAATCTACCTCCTACACTAGAGGGGCTATGTTGACTTGATGTGTTCCACATGGCAAGCCACTTGGTTCTGCCTTCTGTCAAAGAGACAGGGACATATCCACAAAAATTTGTCTTTTTTCCTTGCTCCATACAACCAGTCCAACACTGCAGCTGTAATGGCGATTCCGCGTTTCAAACAGGCCGGCTGAAAGTCAGCTAAGAGCCTCCTCTTTCTCCTCCTCCTCCTCCTCCTCCTCCTCCCCCTCAGCTCTTCAACGTCTGCCGGCCACAGCAGCCTCTCTGTCACTTTCTTGTGATTTATTCATGGCTGCACCAGGGAGAGAAAGATCAATAGTTTCTGAAAGAAAAATGAGTTAGCGTCAGGAGGAAAAAAAAGAGAGAAGTTCAGTGTAAGTTCAGAGGGGATGTTAAAGTTTAGGAGGCCATGCCAGGAATCTGCTGCTCACTTCACTTCACAGCATCACGGGTGCTTTTGCCTCCTAACAGTAGTAATTTAAAAAGTATCAGGTCTACTCATGACTCCCTGGGAGCAGTGATTTGTCACATTATGTTTCTGTTACACCTTGAAAATTGGCTGTTGGTATTACTTTGAAACATCAGTTGGTTTCCTCCTCTGTGAAAACTGCTGGTGGTGACAAGGATTAGAGAGTGATCTATTTGCATTCTTGGTGTGCTAGTTTGCAAATGTCAGCCAACATTAGTGGACCAGAGCTGCTGACATATCAAAATAAAACGACGGGGCCAATCCCCCAGGAATGCCTGCTTCCACTTTTACCAGTGGCCACATGCGGTATTGCATATTGTCTAACTACGTGAACAAACAACACTTCATTGGCAAGTGGGTGATCGGCCATAAAAGAAGGCCCTTATCCAAAACATCTGTGCTATGAGTTACACAGAGACACTGCATATTAGTCAAAGTGCAGATTAATTATTAATTGTTAGGCTACAAGTCACACACTCCATGGTGTGCATATGTATGTGTGCATTTAAATAATACGTGTGTTAAGCTCACGTTGGTGCATACATCCACACCTCTTGCCACGTGTGTGTAAACTGCCTGTGTATATACGAGTGAAACTGTCACCAGAGAGCCACCACACACCACATCACATTTATTACATTTTCCCCGAGTCTGTGCTTTCTCAAGAATCACTCCTGGCCCGCTGCAGCCTGTAGGTAACCAACTGTAGAGCTACAAAATGTGAAACATGGCGTCTGACAAATATCTGCTTTCAAACATATATTTATTTGCTGCTTTTGTCAAGATGCAGAATGAATAGGTGGTGGAGTGAGTTTAGAGAGTGAGCTTACAGCTCCTGCAGCAGTCCACTCTGCTGCAGAGTTCTCGAGCAAAATATTCTATTTCTAACCAGCTTCAGGGATGAGGCTTGAGGTGAGTAGTCCTAATTGTGGAGGAGGACGAGGGATGTAATAACTAATTTAGGCAAACGGTAACTAGATGTTGGAGTAACTGAACAGGTTTGTGATTGGAAAAGTTTTGTGTCTGAAGCCTCAGACAAGCTGAGAAAATCTTGAACCTGCTTCTCTTAAAGGAACAGTTTGACATTTTTCGAAAATACATTTATTCATTTTCTTGCAAGGAGATGGAAGAAAAGATTAATAGCACTCTCACCTCTGTACATTAGGCCGATTTCAAGCTTCTGGTGACGAACTCCACAAACACAGGCACTGCTAGCGCCCACTACAGTGTTCTTGTACAGACAAGAACTCGACTTGCAAGAGTCTACACATTAAATGAGCTGCAACCTCTGGGGCTATAAATGCCAACGTGCAACAAACCCCCAAGTTAAAATGTTCAAAATTTACAGCAGACATAAATATGTTTACAGCCTGGTGCAAAAAATGGTTGTGGTTTCTGAATGTTTATATAAATCACCCGTTTACATTTTACTAAGGTTTACAGTTATGGATATTTAAGGAAGGTGTCATTTGAGAGACAGGCTGTCTGTGAGGTGTCGCAACAGTCTAAAGTGGGATTTATATTTATGTTGGCTTTATTTATGTTTGGCTCTACGTCAACACAGAGCCTATGCCATACCCTAGGAAAATAACTATACCTTGCGGTGACGCAGACCTCCTGTCTATTTTTTAAAGTTGAAACCATGTTCCTCAGTGGAACCAAGGATTTTATTTACTTTTATTTCACAGATAAGAAACAATAAATTGTGAAGACAATAAAGCCTCCACAAAATAACATTTTAAGTCTTGTGTGTGATTTATCCTGGCCTTATATGAGTAGAGGACATTTCTGCTAGTTACTAAGCTAATTTATAGAATGTAAAATGCCATAGGCTTGTGCTAATAATGTTAGCATGTTATATTTGTTTGGACGACGTGTTTAGCATAAGACCGTTGTTTTGTCAGTGAACCTTGTGAGCTGTAATGGAGTCAGATTTTGTAACGTTACCTTTGTTTAATGTTGCCGTTGTCCCTGGCTTCATATGAGTAGAGGAAAAGTCTGCTAGACGCTAGGCTAATTTATACAATGTAAAATGTCATAGGCTTAGGCTAATAACGTTAGCATGTTGTATTTGTTTGGAAAAGTATGAGACAGTTGTTTTGTCGGTGAACCTTGTGAGTTGTAATGAAACTGAATTTTGTAATGTTACCTTTGTTAAATGTTGCTGTTGTCCATGGCTTCATACGTGTAGAGGAACCTCCGCTAGCTGCTAGGCTAATTTATACAATGTAAAATGCCATAGGCTTGTGCTAGAAACATTAGCATGTTGTATTTGTGGGGAAAATGTGTCCAGCAAAAGACAAGTGTTTGTCTGCTGATCTGTGTACTTGTGTTTGAAATTGTGGCTGTGAAGTCATGTTTAATGTGTATTTTGGGTGTGTTTGGATCAACTATACTTTACAGCACTTCACAGAAATCCCAACGCCAACTAATGTTTTGGAGGTGTAACTGCAGAATGACACAGACACACCACTGCACAAGTATAAATGCTCACAACAGCGTAGGCCACATGCGTAGGCTACTGTGTAGACTCTACATAAAGCCGTACAAGTATAAATCCCACTAAACAGTCATATCCACCCCTCGCTCCTCCACAGCTCCACCCTCTTGTCCAAATATGGTCACTTCTGGCTCTAAAAAAACAAGATGGTGATGGCTGAAATGCCAGCCCTGAGGCTTTATAATTGCAGTTTACAAACCACCAGGTGATGTCATGGTAGCTACATTCTCTGAACCCATGACTGACTTTTAGCAGACGGCGATACAGCCTCTGGGGGCAGACCCCTGATTTTTTAGCATTCTGGTTTGATTTGGGTGGAGGAGGCGAATTTCCGTTTTCGACTTCTGTTTATAAGTAAATATGCTGAACCACTGCGATGAATTCAGAGATTGCAGTGACGCCAATTATGTTCCAACTCGTTAGTTCACCGTTTAACCTGGCAACAACTGCAGCCGGCTCAAACATGATTGGTCAATATCATGCGGACTACAAACAGCCTACAACCGGAAACCAGGGCTCTTCCGCTCTTCTTCGGGAGGCAAGATCTCCGGGGTTTGCCTACAGACTCTACATTCACTGAATGTAGAGTCTGTATATAGAGACCATGGTAGCTATGTCCATTATTTTATAGTCCATGGTTGTGGACAGGGTAAACACACACAGGTCCACTATCCAAGCCATGGATGTAAAACTAGAACTGGATACTGTGTTAGATGTGGGTCCAATGGAAGTTGCTCAGTGGTCCATGATAAAAAAAAATGCTTGATTTTAAAACTTTATGTATGAAATTGCCCAGATCCTCCAGCTTGTAGGGCCTATTAAGCAAGCAGACTAAAGTCTTCCACTGGTCACCGGCTAACTTCTAGTTTAGCCCTCTGCTTACTTGACTGACTATAAAATAATATAATTGCGGGACTTTTCTAGACTTAAGAAATGTTATTGGACAGAATGGATCAAATTCTGATGATGAAACATATTCTGCGGAAGGTTGTGACAGATCTGAACGTGGTAATTTCATGTATGTAAAACTACTATGTAAAACTGTCTTCAAAACCCAACACTGTTTCTGGGGGCTTGGTACACACTAAACACAGAAATGAAAGTGATATCCATCTGAATAAATGGCAAATAAACATAAAATGACATTCACCAAGTAGACTACAATTTCCACATCATAGATAGTTTTCTTTCCTGACCATGACGGAAAAAACTTCATAACACATTTAAACTTTAATTTAAGAAATTGCACATAGGATTTTAGAAATGTAAGGCTGAAGTTGATCGTGTGACCCTAGATTTAAGAGTGAAATTAGGTGGAGAAAAAAAACATTTGCACTTTTTTCACTTAACTGAGGATGATGATGAGGATAGATGTAAAGACATTTATAAGAAATAAGTTGACAGTGGCTTTTAATAGGTTATCATCTACTAAAACGATTACTTTGACATCCCTGTACTCTCTATGAAGCTTCTCTCAATTTTCCACCAAATCTCCTTTATCATTTTATACCTTTCAATACTGATGCTGCTACTTAATTCTTACACTTGAAAGCTTTCATTTTATTCCTCTATGGTCTAAATCCTTGCTGAGAGTCAATGTTTCCAGCTACATTCAAACTGGATTTCTGTCATGGAGCTTCTTAGCAATCGAATTACAGCGGAAAGAGAGACATCCAGCGGCCTGAAGCTTTTCCCTCCTGAGACTCCTCAATTCAGCACTGATCAATGTGGCGTAACCGGCAAACTGTCCACACATTCAGTCAAACCATCCCTCCAGGTGAGAACGGATGGATAAAAAATAGGAGGAGCGGGATGTATTTATGCCTTACAGTAATGTGTTGACACAGATGGATACAAATAGGTGTTGATTACAGCTCGCCAACAGCTTATTCTCATCTGTACGTTCTCTATATTGTTGATTTTCAGCCAGTTCTCAGTGTTTAGTGAACTGATGCACCTGGTTAGGAGTAAACAGAAGGAAAGAAAGAGTAAAAGAGATGTGGAGTGGGATAATAGAGACCGCAAAATAAAAGCAGATTCAGTGCTCCTGCTGAGTTTATTAGCAGAGCACACCTGTTCACAGGCTACAGCAGGTGCCTCTAGCAGACAAGGCCAGACTGAGCGTAAATGTGTGGATGTGTGTGTGTGTGTGTGTGTGTGTGTGTGTGTGTGTGTGTGTGTGTGTGTGCACACTGGTCCAATCACTATGACCGTCTGCTACCAAACACACCCATTTGTCAAGACAAACGAGCGACACAGGAAGGAAGGCAAAAGCTGCGGCCAAAAAAAGAAGGACAAAAAAAAAACCACACAACACAGTGTACTTTATTACCTGGAAGTGGGAAAATGAGTTTTGTCAACAAATGGGCCATCTATTTCCCCTCACATCAATGGACTCATGGCACTTGATTTATCTTCTCCGTATTGGAAGCAATGGAGTGAAAAAGAGAGTGAGAGCGATGAAGGTGGAGACGATGGGCTCCTGCTGCCTTTAAGTCTTGTGGGAAAAAGCATTGCAACAGCTAAAATGTCTCACAGAGTGCACATCAGTTAAGGGTGAAGCTCTGATCGGAAGTATTTCAAATCAGGGCCTCTTTAACCACCCTAAACAAGTCGAGCAGCAAACACAAGCTCTGTTCTCGTGGCGGCAGATGGTGGAGCTTTCCATCCAATAAAACGTATTTTCATTGCACACAAAGCCTTTTTTCTCGCCTGCATTCAATTGGTATTTTCTGTGAATTCAACTGTGTGGGGAGAGTGCCACAAACGAAGAAGAAGCACAGTTCAGTTGCTCGGATTTGCACCTGTGTGTGCAGACATGCCGCTCTGTTTCTCATGACTCTATGGAGCAACGTGCGCATGAACAGAGGTTATGTGACTTTATGATTCAGCCTCCTCAAGCAGGAGAAATGAGGATGTATTTTTAAAAATCTTTTTATACAAGGAACATTGTGTCAGAGTGATGACCCATATCCCTCTGGCTGAGAAGTATTGAATAACATTCATAATCTTGAAAGGCAAAGAAGTTATGATTGTGCTGGTCATTAGCAGCATGATGTCCATTACACATGAACACTGAATATATGGAATAAAAGTAAATGCCATATTTTAATCACATTTTATTCCTTTTTTTTTCACGCCAAATGGAGTTTGACGATAGACTGTAAAGAAGAAGATGGATTGTGGGCTACTGTTTTCGAGTTTGGCATTTTGGCTTTCGCCAGCTTGGTTTCTTGGAGCCACATGGGACCATATTAGGACAATATGGTCCTGACCTGATAGACATAAATTCACATACATAGCCAATTGTTACTAATATCTCTGACCAGCATTTTGCATAATGTCTTAATTACTCCAGAGGGGATCTTCTGATTTAATACAGGCTTGACTTTGATATACAGTCACTTTAAATGTAGTTTTATACCTAGGTTCGGGAACAATGACCATGCCTCAAACACATCCCATTTCCGCCCAATAGTATTTAAGCACACCTGATGCATTCTCTTTCCCTCTGACACATTTCTCACATCCCACCCACCCAATCCCATCTTGCCTCTTACATCTTTTTTCTCTGCTCCTTTCTGCCTACAGGAACCAGCTGGGGCTCTATCTGAAGCCGAGCTCACGAAGAGACAACTCCCCCACTCAGTCTCACTCCCAGGATCCCTCCTGTGTTCCTGCCTTTGACTCAACACGTTCATCACTGTGCTCGACCCTCAACCCTTCATCCCTCATCCACTCGACCCTCAACCCTTCATCCCTCATCCCTTCACCCCACATCCCTCAACCTTTCATCCCTCATCCCTTCATCCCACATCCCTCAACCCTTCATCCCTCATCCCTCATCCATTCAACCCTCAACCCTTCATCCCTCATCCCTTCATCCCACATCCCTCAACCCTTCATCCCTCATCCCTCATCCATTTGACCCTCAACCCTTCATCCCTCATCCCTTCATCCCTCATCCCTCAACCCTTCATCCCTCATCTCTCCATCCTTCATCCCTCCTCCATTCGACCCTCAACCCTTCACCCCTCATCTATTCGACCCTCAACCCTTCATCCCTCATTCCTTCATCCCTCATAAATTTGACCCTCATCCCATTCATTAGTGAATGACAGTTACAATGTGTTGGTTGGACCAGGGATACTGTTATCTACTGATGAATCTGTCTTTTTTTTTTTTTTACAGGGACAGCTCACCCCAAATTCAAAAATACATATTTTTCCTCTTACCTGTACTGCTATTTATCAGTCAAGATTGTTTTAGTGTGAGTTGCTGAGTGTTGGAGATATCGGCTGTACAGCTGGCTGCATGCCCTCTGCCAAATATAATGGAACTAGATGGCACTCGGCTTGCGGTGCTCAAAGCGCCAAAAATTACAATTGAAAAACTCAACAGCAATGTCTCTTTCCAGAAATTATGACCCAGTTGGGGGGAGTTGGGGAGGGTAGGCATTGCTATGCCACTAGTCTGATTGACAGGTCGCCATGGAAGCGACTTTTCAATTACAAGGTAGCCATGTCCTAAAGCATACCGTGCTTATCATCTATGTTACTATAAATGGGAACATAACTGACAAAATGAACATTATGCTGTACTGAAGAAGAGTATAAACTCATTAGGAAAATGTTAATATTTATGGTACCAGACACATTCTGGTTTCTGTTTGTAGTCTGAGTACTATTGACTGGTCACCTTTGGTTCCCTGCAGATGAACAATCCATGTGGAAAGCAAGGAGGTGTAGTACTTGGCTGAAATGCAATTTCAGGACCCACTGGCTATCCTCTGACTACTATTAACTTTATTCTAATTTATCTGCATTCATATGGTAAATGGTCAACACATTCTCACTCTGACCTTGTCACATATCGACGTTCGGTCATGGATCGTCCACATCTATATGCAACCAGAAGGTACCCTGGATGCATTGGTTGTTGACATTCTGGGATGCGGTGTCAAGTTCTGTCTGTTACAAAATACTTCTACTACAAAATCTTTGCGCTGGCTACACCAGATTGACAAAAATATAGGCTGTTGCTTGTTGTTGTTATTGTGAAAATATTCACTGAGGTACAAATGTAAAACTCCTTCCCAACCAATGACATTTTCCCTGCATCTGTCCCATATGAGATAGACAGATGGCCATCAACCGCCTGAGGAGAGTAAGCTGGAGACTGGCCGGCTGGAACCATAGGCTGTCTGAGAGTAGACCTCTACTACTGCACGCAGGCATACCTCCTACAGCTCCTGCTGCCTGGCCATTAGCAGAAAGTAGGTTTGGAGGAGCTGGCCTCTCCGGCTTGTTTATGGTGTTTATATGTTTTAGATATGTCTGTAGCATTGGAGCCAGACACACTGCTAGTGTTCAATGTAGGTGCAGATCCAAGGTCTGAACTGGTCTCCAGTATGGCCAGGCAAGTGGTAATGTTGTTCAGCGTCCTCTGCATCTTGTGCTGCATCTGTCTGGCTGATCCCCAGGAGCTGCTGACACACCCTCTCCCTGTGATGACACATTGATGGCCCTGAGAAGGTGCTGCCACCCTCGCTTGTAGAGCTCTCCCGCTTCATCTGCTGCGAGTCCTTTATTGATGCACCCCAAGCCATCTTTGATCACCTACGTCTGGCATTGTTTAGCTTTTCCATTCCCTCACAGTGAAAGAAAAACTCAGAAGAGCTGCCTAATTAGCCATTTAGCTAACCTTTAGCTTGTCAAAAAGGATCCTTCTTGCTGCTCTATAGAGTTGACTTTAGCAAAATCAAGCAGGGTCATTTTCTCATAGACTTCTATACATTTAGATATTCATTGTGAAACCAGTGGAGTCGCTCCCTGTTGGCCATTATAAAGAACGCAGGTTTGAGGCACTGATGCACTGGCTTTACTTTCAGACCCAGATGCTACGTCCACTTCTGTTACACAGTCTAAGGGTTTGACTAGTGCTCTTTTCATTGTGTCTTCCTGCTGTGCTCTCTTCTACAATGGTATAGCTTGACTGGAGAGTTATTGCCAGCAACTTATTATCTCAATGAACCAACCTTTATATTCACATAATAGTAGTGGATGGAAATTATCTTTTTCTTTTGCTAACTTTCTGAAATTTCTGTTAAAGTCTGCACTACATTTGGATGGAATCTTGGCTTGTGTTGGGTTAGCGAAGTCAGTTTGTACAATGCTTTCAAGTAAAGTTCGACTGCAACTAAGTTTTGACTCACAAATTTGTATTTGTCACCAAACCATCTGGCCAGTTATGACCTACCTCTGCTGAAACGCATCTAATGCAAAAAAGAGCTTCACATTTATGCATTTTCCCATCACCACTTTTGCAAGTACCACAAACAAATTTCACTGTGTCACTTTCTGTTGTGACCAGTAACTGTATCCACATATTAAATTGTAGACGCGCCTCTTCTCTTGCTTTTTTATGTGCTTTAATGTATTACATGTGGATCGAGGTGTAGGTGTTCTGTGCTTGATGTGTGAAGCATCATTGAACCTTTTAAAAAGCCCTTGAAACCAGTATTTTTTTTAAACTTTTAATCACTGAATACTCAGTGTTTCACCTTCTTCACCCTCTGAAAGCTGAGGTGAACTGAACTTTTCACAGAAACTGCAAAGTTAGGTGTTAGAGAGGAAGCAGAGGGGGGAAATGAGAGAGAACTTGAGAAGGAAGCCAATTATGGGGAATTTTAGTTAAAAGGTAGTTTCAGGGCCAGAACTGATGCTCATTTGTTTTTAAGACTAATGAGTGGTTAGAGGGGCTGAGGTTGGAGATGTATTGTGTTTATGTTCATTTATTCTGCACACCTCCGCTGGCTCTGCAGCTAGTCATCACTTTGTTCTGCTCACTGATCAATAATTTTACTTCGTTAAATTACATTTGCAGTATGAATTACATCAAAGGTAACAATATATGAGGCTTGCATTCATGTGCATTTAAAGAGTTTTTCTCACTGTGTGATATCAGTGACAAACAGCAGAGCAATTTCTTTTGTTGTTTGTGCAACTTGGATCGTATTGTTGTCAGTATCCAAGCTACAATGACTGTCACTGGATCTGGTCCATGTCCTGGTATAAATATAATGCTCTGATGCATACAGAACCTTAAAGGGAAATTACACTGTGTTCCAAATAGAATGGTTTGGATAAGGTTTTTCACCTGCTCCAGTCACCTGACTCCCTCGTCCACCTGCTCACTTGTTCCTATTTTCCAAGGGCGCAGGTTTTGTTAAGTACTAAGGGTGACATGTCCCCTCTATCCCTCCTGAGATCTACCCATACAGATTTCCCTCATCAGCCCTGCAGCACATAACTGACCTATTTCCACTCACTCCCTGTCAGATCGTCGAAGTTGCAATGTTGCTTTACTGCCTTATTTGCCTTCAAACTTTTGTCACCTTAACATGGACCTCTACCTCCCTGGAAGCATACACCGTCACTGTGGCATAAATTCACTGAACTCTAACAGTGTACCTGCAGACAGAGGGGTCTACAGTCTGTGTTTGAAGGATATATCCAGGATGTCAAACTGACTCAGCAGCAACAACAGGTTAAAAAGAAAAAGATAGTTAGAAGCTAAAGCCGAACTATAGGCTACAGATCACAGTGTAAAAGTGAACCACCACATCACTGCTGATCTCCACAGAAGACAATGAATATAAAGGGAAACTTTACTGATATTGAACCAGCTGTGTGGCATCGCAGTGTGTGCAGATGAACAGGGTTTGGCTTCTCCCCTGTGCAGCTGCCAGCACCCAGACCTCTGCCCCCACGGAAGGCTGAATATCAGTAAAGTTTCCCTGCTTCCCTTCACTGGTTCCTGTACAGCAGGGTCGGTCTTTATTCACTGTTATAATCATTAAAAAGCAAAAGCAGCATGTGTATACATTCAGTAGGCTATATCTTCAGTAGCTAGCTAGCTAACCCTACACTTTCCAGGGTTTGATTTTGGTTTTGGAACAGGGAAGAAACGTATATCTTTTTCCAGCCTCTGCAGGTAACGAATATCATTAATACACGACGTGCCCCAGGCACAACATTTAGCTCCAAATCCACAAAACCAGCCTGAAAATGAAGGAAATCTGAAACGATTGCATTAGAGTCAATGGAGCACAGCTGTGTCATTGTCTGAGCTGGCGTGATGCTACATTATGATTGGCCAGTCCGCATCTGGGGGTGGGACTTAGCGAAGGTTCAGTTGTGTTCACACAGTAAACAAGCTAAAATGCTACGCTCCCGGGATGATGACATGGATCAGGACAGAATTATCAGTAGGAACTGCACTAAGACTGCAGTGCAGAGTGGCGGCGATTAGAAAGACATATGGGACTCACATGCATGCACTAACTTGCACACACTGCCGGACCATCTACTATAACAAACAAACAGATGGTCTGGTCAGGACGCCTGTATTAATGTTGTGAATGTTGTATATGTCTTAGTCTTGGTACGTCTTGTAAAATACTATAGTTACAATTTTAGTATACGTACATAGCGTGTGTGTGTGTGTGTGTGTGTGTGTATGTGTGTGAAATAATGTCAAGTATAAGTGGTGTGGATTCATGTGTCACGTTGATCAAGATAATCACATATTACAGTCAACATCAACGTCATGATGCATGCTCTCCTGAATGCCTGCTTGCTCCTCATCAAATGGATTACCTATACTGCAGTAAATTATCCCTCTTCACACACTCACTTGAAAATGTATGAGAACGTCACTCATTTGGCTTCACATAAATATTTTACTCCGGTTAGTCACTGAGGCATAGCTCCGGCTATAAATCAAAACTTGTGTGTGTGTGTGTTTAGCACTGAATACATTAAGTATGTATTGCGTGTGTGTTTCCGTGTGTTTGTGAGCCTGCTTTTAAAAGAGAATATTAAAACATTAAAGTTGACAGAATGACAGAGTGTACAGTGCAGGGTGTTGTGGATAATTGAAATGCCAAAACCTCAAGATGGCCGCTTCATTTTAACATGAATTTACAGCTTCCATCAGAAGCCATTAATGCTGAAAATATTTTATGAGGATGCCGCGGGGGAATTTATTTATCTGAGCGAATATTCAGTGGATAAACCAGTCATCTTGATGCTGACAGAAACAGGGTCTCACTGTTTTTGCTCAGACATGCATCAATAGAGGAACAGCAGCGATGGACAGTTGGGATGAATTTCACCTGCACCATTATAGTCCCTAATTCTGCTTAACCAAATACTTTCTCTTAGTGACAGTAAATAGTCATGATGATGACTCTTTTAAAAATCATTGAACTGCTTCTTTTTTTGTGGAGTGCACTGGGCCTATGAAGTGGAGAATGGTTAGGCTACCTACCAAAGATCGGTGTTTAGTTAATCTCCATATTTGACTCCAGTGATTAATTTTTTTCACACAGTGCGTGACCAAATATGGACACCTAGTCATTGAATATCCCATTCCAAAATCATGCTGCTTCAACAGCCTTGCTTCTGGAAAGGCTCTCCAAGATATTTTAAAACCTGGCTACAGGGATTTGTTCCCATTCAGCCCCAAGAACATTACTGATGTCAGCCTATAAGACTCTCAGCTGGTGTTCTAGTTCATCCCAAAGGTGTTGGATGGAGTTGAGGTCGGGGCTCTTTGCAGACCAGTGAAGTTAATCCACCCCAAACTGGGAAAATCATTTATTTATGGACCTCTTCATACACAGGGACCTTGGGCCTCATTCACAACATATGCACAGAAATATTTTTACTTGAAGTGCACATGCAATATTACTGTTGGCTTCATCACATATGCGCACTGGTCAATTTTGTTCTTACCGTCGTGCACATGTCAGTGAGTCAGAGTCATTCTAAACTGAAAGGCATGTGCTGGCTTGGTGCACTCAGCATACTGCAATCCCTCATTTCTCTATATAAGAAAATGTGTTTGCTTAGAAGTGTATCATGTAGAAAGGGGTGACGGTGTTTCACTTATTAGTGAAAGTCTTGACAGGTCGGAAACAGCTGATAAGCAGTTCTCTATGTTGGTCTCTGAAGATGCGCTCTCTCTCCTAAAGGCACAGGCTGCAATATCCTCCACCAAGGCTGGATATGCCATCTTAACACCTGCTTGGAGGTAAATCAGAATCTTTGATGTACCTTTTATATATGCACAATTTCATGACACCAGAAATTGGTTGAAGTAGCCGATCGTCATTGACCAAGTAAATACGAACAAATAGGGCTGCCCCCTATGGGGTGCCGTTTGTAAAGTGGCTCACGCTGAAAATAACATCAACATTTTGCCACATTTAGCTTCAAACAATGTTTAAAAAAGTGTTGTGAATTTTTTAACGTCACCTTTTACCACATTTACAGCAATATTTGTTAACTTAAAAATATATTAAATAGTTAAATCTAAATATTAAATGTGGAACCTAAATGTTAAATGTTAAATCTAAATATTAAATCTAAATCTAAATCTAAATCTAAATGTTAAATCTAAATCTAAATGTTAAATCTAAACCTAAATGTTAAATGTTAAATCTAAATATTAAATATAAATCTCAATGTTAAATGTAAATGCTAAATCTAAATCTAAATGTTAAATGTTAAATCTAAATGTTCTGGGTGAAACTAAATATTTAGCTAATATGCATATTCACACTGCTGGTCACCGAAAGTACCAAAATAAAAGCTCGAGATGGTCAGACTGTGTTTATAGAATCAAATAATGAATTAAAACCAACTTATCGGGGCAAATGGACACTTGAACATACATTAGCGTGATAATAACTACCTAAAATAACAAGAAACGTGTTTGGAGAAATTTTATTTGATGTGTACTTTGAGTTGTTGTTGTATTTAGATTTAGATTTAGCATTTGCATTTAACATTTAGATTTAGATTTAATATTTAGATTTAACATTTATATTTATATTTATATTTAGCATTTAGATTTAACATTTAGATTTAGATTTAACATTTATATTTAGATTTAATATTTAGATTTAACATTTAGATTTAGATTTAGATTTAGCATTTAGATTTAGATTTAGATTTAGCATTTAGATTTAGATTTAATATTTGGATTTAACATTTAACATTTAGGTGCCACATTTAATATTTAGATTTAACTATTTAATATATTTCTAAGTTAACAAATATTGCTGTAAATGTGGTAAAAGGTGACGTTAAAAAATTCACAACACTTTTTTAAACATTGTTTGAAGCTAAATGTGGCAAAATGTTGATGTTATTTTCAGCGTGAGACACTTTACAAACGGCACCCCATAGCCCCCTGACAAAGAATTTTCCTAGTCGACTAATAGTCGTCATTTAGGGCCATTAGTCGACTAGTCGCCCGCATGTTTACGATATTAATTTAGTTATTAAATGATATATTTTGGGCAGGGCAACACAATGGTTTGAGTTGAAGGTGTGAGAAAGAATAGTATCAGTAACATTGTTAACACTGTGCTACATTACAGAGAAATACAAAACCATACTAATGAACCTTCATTAATATAGGCCTATATTTTATCGACAAGTGCACGTCACACACTGAGCGAGCCGCCTGTTAATGACGCTGTCGGCAAAGCAGTAATGATTGTACTAAGTGGCTAAAGGGCATGTAGCTACTTCCATGTTTCAGATGATACGTCATGTTTGTAGCTGACCAATGAAGATGAGTTTACATATCACCTTGGGTTCGACCTTCACCTTCTCAAAATGATCCCGCACTTTGGATTTCCTGCCCGACATGTTATTACTAGCCTGTGGAATAACCACAGGTACCAGCCTTGTAGATTAGAGGCCGTACACATGCTGCGCCTTTAACCGCCTGGAAAATGCGAGGTTGGGTGCTGGGTGCTACTATTGTGCCTTTTTTGTGCCAGCTTTGCTGTAGCATTAACGTTTACGTGAACTGGAACTGCTGTAAGGTGCATGAAAAAACAGTTCCCAACCAAACATACATAAAGGTATGTGGACCAGGGTGTCCACTTCCATCTCTGTCTGTCACTGTCACACCAGTGCTGGAGCTAAGTACATTTACTCAAGTACTGCGCTTATGTACAGTTTTGAAGGCTGGTTTCGGAGGCTTGTAATGAAGTCACCTCATCTGATGATGTTGATAGGCTGTCCTTCATATCTTGTATCTCCATGTTCATGTGATCAGTTGCTGATTGGGTTGCAGTCATGTTATTTGCAATTTCACACCACGCTACCTGTAGCTCTGTTTTAAGGCTGTTGAAGTCCTCTGCTAGTGCAGTTTTAATTTCTTGCCTTATAATCCAAGAGATACGTATCTCCCCTTAGCGATGAGAAAATATCTGTCTTAATGTCTTCGGTAGATATGCTTCCACTTTCTGTATGTGTTGGCGATGGCTGGTCCGAGTTACCTGAAATTTGGGTAGTTAGCCATGTAGCTAGCCGACATTACTTGCGTTATCTGACATTTAGTGTCTTTATGCTGGTCTCAATGAACTTTCAAGAAGTCTTCCTGTAATTTTTTTTTTTTCATTTTGGCTCACTGTTGTCCTGCTGGAGCTCTAAAAAAGACGTCTTACTCTATACCCTGCTCACTCGCGCCATTACGTACAGTTATAACATACCTTTTGTTTATATTTCCATTTCACGCATCTTTATACTTCTACTCCATGTTATTTCAGAGGGAAATACTGTATTTTTCTCTCCACTTCACTTATCTGAAACTAGTTACTTTTAACATTTAAAAACAAATGATGTGCTTATATGATATGATGCAGGACTATACTACTACTCTCCTCCATAGCATACATATGATCTAAAACTGGGTCTACATTAAAGAACTAGAACATTACAACACCCTTAGATGTATGTGTTACCGGTAGAAACAGAATAACATAATGTTCTATGATAATATAATACTTTGAAAGGAGCCACTCTGTAATTCAATTAAGTATTTTTAGACTATAATACTTGTACTTAAGTGAAGGATCTGAGTTCCACACTCATGACTGCGACACACACACACACACACACACACACACACACACAATAGTGTCTCTAATTCTCCTGAGAAGGAGAATTAAATCTTTTCTAGCTGCATAATGGAATACCAACACATTCTCTTTGTGCTTTATGAAGAAGGACAGGAAAAGAAAGAGAGAAG
Source organism: Epinephelus fuscoguttatus (assembly GCF_011397635.1). Classification (NCBI taxonomy): domain Eukaryota; kingdom Metazoa; phylum Chordata; class Actinopteri; order Perciformes; family Serranidae; genus Epinephelus; species Epinephelus fuscoguttatus. The sequence goes on from NC_064762.1 coordinate 26,977,867, forward strand.
CGGGCAAAGAAATAATCAAACCAACAATAACATTCTACTGGTAAAAGGGAGGAGGGAGTCAAAGCAAGAGACACATAAATTGAAAAGTCATGTGACAGAGGACAACAGCACTCATGTTCATTCCTGAACAATATCTGACTGCCATTCCAACACATTTTATTTCATTTTTTCCCAGGGAACACAACAGATGTGCCCTTATCAGTTATATGAGTTATATCATCTCTGCAGAGGTAGAAAAGAAGAGGACATTGTGTAGTGGGAGCGAGGATGGTGAAATGATTCCCTACAGGGGGAAGTCATCTCTTCTGTCTATTACATGCCATCTTGTTCCAATGGTCAAATAGGACTCCCCTTTATTCCAAAGAACATTATAAGAACTTCAATTTGAGATAAGCTGTGAGCAGCTTGGTGCTTTTTTAGACGCAGCCAACAGGCCTTTGAAATGATACTAAATCAAGTCAGTAAGGATTACAGTTCAAGGTGTCTGTTCGAGGGAAACTCTATCAAACGTAAGTATAGCCGGTACGTCACTTTTTTGAATGGCTTTTTTTTTTGCATAAAAAATGTGTAAAACAGCCATTCACACAGTAACACAGGGGTTCAGATGCTTCTTCCATCCATCCAGGAGGCATCCTGATCAGATGCCCGTACCACCTCAACTGACCCCTTTCTGTGCGAAGGAGCAGTGGCTCTCCTCCGAGCTCTCTTCAAATATCCAAGCTCCTCACGTTATCTCTAAGGCTGAGCCCAGCTACCCTTCTGAGGATACTCATTTTGGCCGCTTGTAACCCGCAATCTCATTCTTTTGGTCACTATCCATAGCTCATGCCCATAGGTGAGGGTTTGGACATAAATGGATCAGTCAGTCGAAAGCTTTGCCTTCTGGCTCAGCTCCCTGTTTACCGCAATGGTCCAGTAAAGTGCTTGCATCACTGCAGATGCTGCATCAAAGCGCTGATCCATCTCATGCTCCATTCTACCCTCACTCGTGAACAAGACCTTGGGATACTTGAACTCCTTCACTTGGGGCAGCAACTCTCGCAACCTGGAACAGGGCAACGTTTTCAGGCAGTGAACCATGGCCTCAGACTTGGAGGTGCTGACTCTCATCCCGACCGCTTTACACTCAGCTGCAAACCGCCCCAGGGCATGCTGGAGGTCACGATGTGATGAAGCCAATAGAACCACATCATCTGCAAAGATCAGAGATGTTACTCTGAGGTCACCAAACTGGACCCCTTTTTCCCCCCCGCCTGTGCCTTGAGATCCTGTCCATGAATATCATGAATAGAATTGGAGATTATGGACAACCCTGGTGGAGGACAACACCCACTGAGAATGTTTGACTTTATGTCAAGTATGCGGACACAGCTCTCACTTTGGTTATACAAGGACTATATGGCTCGTAGCAGCGACCCTGGTACCCTGTTTTCCCGCAGTAATAACTTTCCACAGCAGTCTAACCACTGCACCACCGTGCTGCCAGTAATAACTTTGACATTGAAAATATATATATGGCATAAAAATGTATTTATCTTAAATCAGTTTTATTGAAGCCTTCAAGCCTCAAGCTTATAGTATTGCAGCAGTGGTGTGAAGGACATTGTTGAGTTTACTTTACATGCTTTAAAACCCAATGTCAATCACCTGCACTAACACACAGGAAATAAAGGATTAAACAGTGATGGCTTGTATTTCTCACAGAGCTGAAAAAATCTCACCAAGCTTGCGGACATGATGCTGTCTCCATAACAACGGCCCATGCTCGCCCCGATGAGGTGTTGTGACATTACAAGCATCCTCTGACATTTCACAGTTTGGGCAAAAGGTCAGGAGTCCTGGGCTGAAGAAGAGGAAGGAAAAATAGAGGAGAAGAAGAGAGGGACAAGAGGATTCCTGATTCTCTTTATTCTGAGTGCTGGAGGCTCTCCCTTTTATCGATTGACCCTAATATGTTTCTTCTACACACACACACACACATATACACACTCTGCCAGTGAGTGGTGGTGACACGAAAAATCAGTTTGCACTACAGATGCATTGAGGCACTACAGGGTGATGCATTTACCTCACAGCTTCCTGTGACTCTGAGACTGACTGAGGCAACGCTAGACTATAAAGACAGATATTATCAGTTCAGACCCATTTAGAAAGGCTCGAAACTGAAGGTTGTATTATCAGGAAACATAAGTTTGGTGTCACTGTACTACCATGCCTCGTTTAATAAAGGTGAGCCATGAAGGGGCCAACAAAGAGAGTTTTCCTATATCTATTTCCTGTATCTTTTTTGTCTTTTGTTCTGTATGTAATGTCTTTGTCGCACAATTAATAGCATAGTAGTCCATGGTTAGACATTTAAAACTAGATTTAAAAATCCAAACGAGTCGATTAGTATAAAAACAACAGGGCAGACTGAGTACATGTGCATGCATGTGTCTATGTGTGTATGCAGGATTTTCCCACACATTCATTTCTTTGTGGAGGCCCACCATGATCAAAACATCTGCCGTATCTGACGTATTGATTTTCTTATTTTTGGAGCTGGGCGACTCAGAATGATACACAAGAACTGGCATGTATTTTACATGACTGAAAACAAGTCTGTACAAAGTTTAAAATACTCAAATTACACACACAAAAAAAATATGTTTTCTCGCAAACTAGTCATACAGATTGCTCATATATCCTGATAACGATAAAAATTTTTCAAAGGCATCGGTGCCTGACATTTTTCTTTCTCAAGCTGGCTCACTTTTTATGTTTGTCTGAATTAATTTCAGTATAAACAGGTGAGAATTCTGGACTTCTGTACAGGCCTTTGGGCTAATTGGATGGTGAACATCTGGTTAGATGTCACTGGTTTGTAGCTATTTTTAATTTAATTATATGGTTTAATTATATGGAATTCAGCCTATTTTTGGTGTCCCCGAAAACTGCAGTGAAAGTAAATGTTCTCCCTGTGTCAGCGTGGGTTTTCTTCGGGTACTCCAGCTTCCTCCCACAGTCCAGACATGCAGGTTAATTGGTGACTCTAAATTGTCCGTAGGTGTGAATGTGAGCATTATTGGTTGTCTTTTTCTATGTGTCAGCCCTGTGATAGTCTGGTGACCCGTCCAGGGTCTCGTAGATCAAAGTCCTGTGCTTGTTTGACCCATCCACCTCAACTCTCACTGTGAGTGGACTTTTTTACACTTTATCCCAGTCAACATTCGTATGTGGGGCCCATGTGGGTAGTAAATGAGCTAAAAAAATGGGCCCTATATGAGACTGTCCATGGGTTCCATAATGGCACCATGCCAGTTGCCCACATGGTTACCCAAGTGGGTATGGGCCCAAATGGGCATCTTATCTTGGGCCTACTTGGGTAAAACCACCCATGTGGGCTCTTGGCATTGGGCCACTATGGAATCCCATATAGGACCCATTTTTCAGCTCATTTACTACCCACATGGGCCCCACATACGAATGCTGACTGGGATACTACATGGTATGACTTCCTCCTTTGCTCCCCTAATAATTCCTGCTGCCACTAAAGGTTGCTGACCAACAAAAAGTGTAAATATGGGTCATAATTGCCACTTGTAAAAGTGACCTATGTGGTTGTATTTTGGAGGAGGACAGAGGATAGTTTAGGTTTTACCTGCCTAAGATTTAAGATTTTCCATCATTTCTGCCACCATTCAGAATCATTGGAGGTGAATGAATGTGTGGCAGTCAAAATGTAAAAAACAAAACAAAACAAAAAATATATTAAATTCATAAACTGTGTCCTGGTTCTTGTGGATAATCCATAGACCTCAGTGTAAACACTTTTAACTGAAGCCAATTCCCTCTAAACACAAATTGTCCCTAAAATAATGATTTGAAAAGAATGAAATGCTCCATCCAGTTTGTTTTGTTATTTTTGCAGGCAGCACTCACTTTATTTGACTGCCCATTATGTCATCCTTTGTTACATCAGTGTTAAATGAAGTGTGGTTTTGCTGCTGTCTGCAGACTGTTGAGACTATCTGGCAAGATGCAATCATGCTGTCTCTCTGTCACCATCTTTCTATATCCATGACTACTAAGTTTGGAAAAGTAATGGCCATTAACGCAATAAAGTGTGAACAGTGAGCACACACCATTACAGTCAGTGTCGAGTCTGCATTTTTTACTACCATGCAGCAGTTGACGGGTTTAATGTAACTAGGCTCAAGAGAGCAGATGACACATGACTGCTCACTGTTCCTGTAGCACTGCTTTCACAAAAATGTCTCTATCAGTTTCCTCTTGAAAAGCTTGGAAAATACCTGCATAACGCCTAATTACCTTCAAATATCTGAACAAACTTAATTTGCTGATAAAGAATGAATTGCCAAACTTAACTTTTGGGCTCATTATAGAAACTTTCTTAGTCTGAAATCCTGTCTTATCTCAATTAAGGATGACATTTAGGATTTGTGGTGTTACAGAAACATGTTTCCTAATTGCATTTAGGAAAAATCTTATCTTATCGTAGAATAGATATTTGGCAGTTAATGAGAACTGTCCTAACTCGGGGATTTCCCAGGTTAGGAATTCTACATTAGGATAGACCCAGTCAAAACTCAAATTAATTAACTAATTTGAATTAATAATTTATTCAAATCATTGATAAGGAAAAGGTGGGGTTTTCTCTCCTCCACAGACACAATTAGTGCCTTTGACTTCTCATAGCTAAAATTGAACATCCGTCTTTTTTGTCCACAAAAGCAGACTAGCTAGCCAGTGACAAGTGAGAGCCGACGATATTAGCTTGTGATGTTTGGTGAAAAAAACAAAACAAAACAAAAACATTTACATTTCTAGTTGGGATTTCTTAGGTTAGGAGGTCTCAGATAAGATAGGACAGAACCACAAGTTTAGGAATTGCTCCTGTAATAGCAACATAGGACTTTTGCCATCTTTGAAACTTAAGATTGGACAAGCAAGGATATTTTTTCTGTAATGATGCCCCAGAACTCCTAAAAGAATTGTAGAAAGTTTAAACATCTACAGTTTCATGACTGCTGAAGTTTGAAAGCTCCAGAACAAGTAAATACTGTAAGTGGACCTTGCTGTTTCCTGGGTCAAAGATCAAATACACTGAGCCTTTTAAAAGGGAAAAACAATGAATGAATTCCATAAATCTCCACTCAGGATGGGACAAGGATGAGACAAGTCTATAACAATTACACAAATAAATATGTTGTTCCTTCGATATTCTCAGTCAATTCCTTTTTCATTTTTTACTATAACTTTGTGCTGTCTTTGCTGAAACTGTTACCATATTCTAGAAGCATGAGACAGATAATCTGAAAAAAGCCCAACTCAGACCAAAGATACATGATTCGACAAAACTGTACTAGAGCATTATAGAGAAAAGTAACAGCCTTGTGAACTGGGTGGTCTGAGCTCGACTCAAGCTGGCTGATGGCGTCACCTGCGATTAGCTTGTAGTGAAGTCCGCTGGTCAAGTAAGATGACCGCAGATGGTGTGTTTGCTAGCTGTGGCTGCAATGAGTGTGACTGAACCCAAATACAGCACTCAGTGACAATTGGTAATGACTTTTATTCCTACACAGAATAAACGGGGACCTGAGCTGATGAAGATATTCTTGTGACAGTTCATTCTTTGGGCTCAGAGCACACACAGATTCTTGGTTCAGGGGCCAGGGAATGGACCGGGACGAACTCGAAAGCAGGACCACGAACAAGGACGTGAGTCCTCAGACCCGAACAGTTCGGTCTTCTAGCAGGCAGAGGTGACAGAGAGGGGCTTACTGATGGCGTGGTCAAGAAGGGGAGGGGTCCAGAACCAGAAGAGCAGTTCAGCAAAGCAGCAGAGCCAACAAGGGATGAGCAGCAGCAGGCAACTGACAAGTAGGTGGGAACACTCACGTTGAAGTGTCATCGCAGGAAAACACCACACAGCCACAGGCAGATGGAAGCCAGAGATGCTGAGGCAGAACTCGTGGTCGGGAACAGAAGGCTGGTGAGTTTACCGGGAAACAGATGATGTAAGCAGGTCAGAGGCAGGCAGGTAAGGAGTGCTGGAAAATCTTGCATGTGTGTGAACAACAATCTGGCAAAGAGTGTGTGTGCTGGAGAGCCTTAAATACTAAACTGGCTGATGAGCTGCAGCTGTGGAGGCAGGTGAGTGGAATGGGTTGATCGGGTGGGAGTGGCTGGCAGGTAGAGTGGGAAAACTGGGAGAGCAGGGGAGCAGAATGCAGGCTGTGACAGCGGCAGGTGCTCCATCCCTGCTGAGCCCTCTGCTTCCGTCCTTTCATTATGCCAGTGCTGGACATTGCTGCTGCTGCTGCTGGCTGTATGTGCTTATGCCCCCTCTACACACACACATTGTGACTGACTAATTGATTGGTGCTGCTTATTTATATTATTGTGGCATATTTATCATGAATACAGTCCATCTGATGCTTGTTTTCTTTATTTTTTTCACAGTTTCATCACTGCTACAAATGCAGCTGTAGCCAGTATCTCACTATCACTATCCTCATCCATATTTTAAGATGCAACACAATATATTCAGCCACAAAATAAGCCTGAAAAGCTGGGAAATTAGAGCAGGTGTACAGAGAGTTGTTGCATAGAAGTGATACACCATCTCATCTAGTTGCATTGGTGTGAACCGACAGGTTTTTAGGTTTCAAGTAGCTGCCTATTTAAGGCCTTGTTTACACATATACTGATACAAATAAAAACTTATTTTTATTTATCTCATATCAAAAAAAATCTGTGTTTACACAATCAGTTGTGAAAACGATATCCCTGTTTAAAAGGCAAAAACGGCAGCTTTTGCTGCAATTAGCATGCCAGGCCAGTAGGTGGCGATACACCATATGTCAAACACCATAGAAGAACGTTCTGCGCATGCACAGTGATTTGTTTTCCTGTTGGCGCTAGTGATAAAAACAATGATAAATTTTAACCTTATGTAGCATAGTTAGCTGCTACGCACTTACTAATATTGGGCACAGCAAACGTCTTTGTGCGCCGATGTAGCTGTGATGTTGATGCAGCAGTGCTAAGTTCATTTGTAAGCTCATCAGTAGTCCCAAAAATGCTAACAAAACATAAGCAACCCGGCATATATCCGTCATAGTTGTTGTGGTTCCTGGGCGCCTAATGGGCATGCGCAAACTGGGTTGCAACGTCATCGTTTTCCAAAATCTCCGTATATCTTGTTCACGTCTCCATAGAAACGGATATTTTTTTAAAAACTTTCACTTTGGAAGCCGTTTTTGAAAATCTCCGTTTTCGTCGAGAAAAACGCTGGTTACATGTAAATGATAGGTGCAATTGTAAAGAGAAATACCCGTTTTCAGAAATATATGGAACTGTATAAACTGGCCCTAAGCTTGTCTTGTCAGAAATCTTTGGTCTGAACTGGGTATTAAATCATGTCCCTCCTCGCACCTCTAATGGCATTGGCTAGAATTAGATCACGGCAACAGCCAATCAGAACGGAGGAGTCTCTAAATAGCTGTCAATCATATCAGTCACTGCCTGCGAACTAGGAAGTGCTGATTAACTATGAATCAAGACTGTGTAACTGAATTGTCTATATCTCACCATAAATGTTATTTTAGTGTACTGTTTAGCTGTAAATAAGACAGTTGGTCCGGCTTGTGGGTGGTGTGTGGTACTTCCATTTAACTGTATCCAACATGGCTCCCTAACAAACAGTCTCATTTTACAGCTAAACAGTACACTAAAATATGTTTCTGAAAATATATGAGCATGAAATAGGCAGTGCAATAACAGAATCTTGATTCATATTTGATCAACGCCGCCTAGTTTCACAGTTTGACCACAGATCAAGTGATTGACATGACTAACAGCTGCTTTAGAGACTCCTCAGCTCTGATTGGTAGTTTTCTTTCTCATGCAGTAAGGCCATTAGAAATGCTACAAGGCAATAGAGTCTGTCTGTCTCCTTTAGTGCTGTGATTATTGACAGTTTCAGCAAATATAAAAAAAATTGTTTTTTATATAAAAGTTACGAACTGTAGCTTTGAATAGTTACACTGGATCAAAGAGTGTGGAGCCTTCTTGTCTCCTTCTTCTTTTATTTTTAAATTGTTGTGTGTACTTGTCTAGTCATTGGGCTCTTTGTTCATTGGTTGGTCATGTTAATGCATTAATATAAATGGATATCAGAGGTCAAGTCAAAACCTCTTGAACATGACCAACTCACCCACTCAGATATGATTTATGCAGCTTGTGATGTTAACTGCATCAACATTTGGGCTCGTCATTTAAAACTGATTTTGGTTCCACCATGAAAACATCGCCGGCCACTGATCCACCATGTGTCGCTTCATGCACTTCATGTAGATGAAGTACGCTTTTAGCTGTTCTGTCGGTTTGTTATGATTCTCATGTGGATAATAATTACAGCCTCACTTTTTTGTTTTGTTCGGCACCAGATGGTCGGAAAATGTGGATTGTTTGAAAATTGCACTGCAGCCTCAAATCCTGAGCTGGAGCATCTGAACAGAACAGGACTAGATTATAGCAGCTAGTGGCCCAGCTGGCTTCCTGTGTGTGTGTGTGTGTGTGTGAGAGAGAGAGAGAGAGAGAGAGAGAGACTGGGAGTTTGTGTGTGTGTTACACTATGAGTTAGCTCGAGTCATTAGATGAAACAAACAATCACAAGCCAGACCGGAGCTATTGATTTTTTATTTTATTCAAGTGTGTGTTGGAGTGTGTGTGTGTTGTGTTGTTGGTGGGGTAGGGTGGGAGGTGGGAGGTGGGGGGGTCTACATGTGCACTCAGCCGATGATGTGACTCAGTCAACATTGTTAGCATTTAGATGACTCCTCCACATGGCATACTGAACAAAGATTTAGACAGAGTCAAATCATTTTTCTCTCACACCCAGGAATCACTTCTTGGGTCGCTGATTATCTTCAAAACTATTCAAACTTTTTGTTTTAGTCATTGCAACATGATTTAAAAACTTCACTTTGTCCTCCGGTTGGTTGCAAGAAGAAATTCACCCATAAAAAAAGGATTTCACAAAATTCACCTTAGTATTAAATTCCAGTTTTTATTTATATGATTTTTAAAAAACAAGTCCTTAAAGCCAATTAAGTCTTAATTAACAAGTATTTAGATCCTTTACTTAAAGGAGTGTGTGTGTGGCATTCAGAGCATAACATCCAGAGTCTGAGTCATGGATGTATAAAGACAACTAGATACAGCATTGGAGGTTGGGTCCCGATCATTTCTATGAAAGCTGCTCAGTAACGTGCAAGAAGCCGGAAAAGTCTGACTTCCCGGATGTAAAATTACCCGAATCTTCCACATCCTATGGCCCACAGAGCAAGTGCACCTGAGACTTATGATGGCCAAGTGGGCAACTTCCACTGGCCGACGTGGCTTCTTAACTTCTAGCTAAGCACTCTGTTAATCTGAATGGGGATAAAAGTGATTTAATTGTGTGGCTCTTCTAGACTTTCTAAATCTTATTGGACCAAATAAATCAAATCCCAATAGTGGAATGAATCACTTCACATGGGTTTGTGACACTCAGAAAAACGTATCCGTTGATTCCCAGACGTTTCTTCCACAATGTTTGGAATGTCTATGGGCTAATAACTTTATAGGCCAAATGGCATCATGTCACAGACCCGGATGTTGTAATTCCATGTATAGCTAAAACCATTCTCACTCCGATGTCATCACATATTGACATTTGGTCATGGACTTTCCACGTCCAGACATGACATGCAAGGTACCCTGGGTGCATTGGTTGTTGATGTTCTTGGGCGCCGTGTCAAGTTCTGCCTGTTACATGCATTGTCTTCTTTCAAAATACACTTGTGTTTTCACAGGAAATGTACTGTTTACATGAAGTCTCTTTCAAAGTAAATGCACTTCATCGGTAAAACACAGCAAATGTTTTTTTTCCTCCAGTAACTGACGCATGTGGTTGGGTTTAGGAAAAAAAGAACAGGGTTTGGCTAAATCTTATTGGACACAAACACTGCTCTCCCAGGTGAAAGTCAGTGGTTGTTGGATCCATCCACCACCCCTCCTGCCCACTTTACTTGAACTTTCACCACGTTAACTTTCGTTATTGTCTTGCCACGTTTCCCTCTGCCCGAGCACTGTTGAACTATTATGGTGACCGGCCAGGTATCATACCAATGTTTTTCATTGGTTTCTGACGCCGCAAGCCACTGGCCATGTGCCGGATTTCGATGACTTCGGAGTGAGACCAGGTTGGTTTGGCCACTTAGTAAAATTGGCTTCAAAGCCTATGGGGGCTTGTTCTGAGCTGGGATGTCTGCACATAGCTCTCAACAGGGAGGCAGCTGAGCAAGGGGCTTGCAGCTTATGATGCCAACAGTGTGAACTGCAATATCAATGGCAACAGTGCTGACAGAGCTAACGGTGTTAACTTGGTGGGGAATCAAAAGGTGGTTGCTATGCTTTGGCAATGATACCTTCCCACCACTGTGGGTCAGATCGGGATGCTGCTATCAGTGAATAACATGGACCCCCATAGGTGGGGAAAAAAAGATACACAAAACTATAGAAACTCAGATTACAACACACACAGAGGGAGCGAAAGGGTATTGATACCACACTGTGTAATACAGTACAGTAGTTAATTGAATGTAGGCTATTTACAGTAGTTACACACCATGTTAAAGCTGGATCAGTCTCATCCTAAAAGCTGGTATAGGAGAGAGGAGAGACTTTGCCAACAGTCACCTGAATGATCCCATAAGCCTCTAGATTGATGGTGAAAATGAGGAAGTGGAGGAACTGAAGCGACAGACTGAGACTGAAAACAGATCAAACTTTTGCTCCCTCTCTGCCACTGCTCTGCGACCTTTTCAGATTTATCTTCCCCCTAATCGACCATGAAGCCATCAACACCAGCCGATCCCTCAGTTATCACAGCACAGGTAAATGAAAACAAAACGGGAGTGCAGGAGAGAGAAAGAGACTGGGGATGCTTTAGACAAATGTGGAGCTGTGTTTCCCTATAACCCAAAGTCATGTCTATGGATTTATTCTGCTATTGTACAGCCAGAGATTAAAGATAGGAAAACCTTTCTATGGTGCTGTTTTTTGAGACCTTTATGGGTTTACCATTCCTCAAGCATTTGAAATGTAGGATTTATACTCCTCCCACCTCCTGTGAGTGGTCCGGTTTTGGCACCAGCACAACAGAAACACATAAAACTGTACGAGCAGGGAGATTTAAAGCCATAGGTTCAGAGGAGCAAAAAGGAAACACAATCCAATCTGAAATTAATAAATGATTTTAAAGCCTGATCACAGTCTCATGTAAAGACAGTATCAGGAGAAGAGAGAGGCTTTAGTACAGTCATCTGTACAGTATCTGTTAACCTCCAGGTGAATGACACAACTGAGAACACAATGGGCTGAGGCTAGACACAGGACAGGTCAAGTAAATCTTATTTATGGAGCCCAAAATGATTTCCACTGAGGTCAAACCAGAGCTAAAATGACTGAATACACGTGACTAAACTTTTCCCTGGATTTATGTCTTACAGTTGGGTTCATATTGTAAGAGCTAGAATATTATCCCGTGCAATACAATAGTAAGACACAGGAGATAAACTGAAGCAGATTTCAACTGTGTGGGTGATACATCGTGTATGTGCATTGTATAATAAATATTTCAAATCAAATTCTTACTTCAGAAATTTCAAGACAGAGATGACATTTTTCTAAGGCGCATATACTAAAGTCCAGAGTTCTGCTATGAGTTGTACACAGTGATGGAAGAAGTGGTCAGATCTTTTGCTTTAAAGGTATGACATGCAAAATTGTTGGCTGCTGTTAAGTAAACACGTGAAAGTGAAAGTAAAAGCAAACCTCAGATTAACTCTCATTTAGCGTTTTGCTTCACTTTGTTTGCCTTTTTTCAGTGCTGTGTCTTTTGAGCCACTCTTACACTACCTGTGAAAGGTGTCACACAATTATGCCACCTTGCCGTACTGTACATAAGGTAAGATCGCAGAGAGGTGGGACAGAGTGGTCTCGCCTCTGAGCCAGGAACAAAGGCAGTAACAACCCCAAAATGAGGTCTGTGTAAAACGTAAAGCCAGAGAGTCGTGACCAGGGGCAGGGACGTTGGTGACTACATCGCGGGAGATCTGAAAAGCAGCTGTTACCAATTAGCAGCTAACTCAAAGAAGAAGAACGGTGTCTGTAAACGTCCACAAATTGGGAAAACAATGAGATTTGGGAGCTCCTCACCCTCTGTGCAAAGGGAGAGATTAGCCACCATATAACAGAGAAGATAAATGATTGTCATTGCCATTGTTATTGTTTATAAAGAGCTGCTAACGTGTATGTTTTATGCCACACTAGAGGCCAAAACTGTAGCGTTACGTCATGCCCACTGTGCCTCTTTTGATTGCAGGATGCTGGGATGCAGTGTTTAATCACACACTGCAGTGGTATGATGCCGCTGTTGTTTGGTTCTGTGTAAAAATGCAAAGGAGGCATAAAGAAGGGACTTTGTAGTGGCCCAAAAGAGCGATGTCAAAGGGCTTTGGATGCATGGATTAGAAATACTGATGTGCAATGTGTACGTATCACTTTAATGTTTTAATTACTTTATATACTGGTGGGCAGCTTATGGTTACTTAAAATAATACACCATAAGTTTAGCTGATATTTCATTTTAGTAATTTGAATCTGCAAAGTAACTTAAATTAGCAAATAAATGTAGTGTGGTAAAAGTAAAAGGGAGCATCAAATAGAAATACTCATGTTAAGTGCCTGAAATTGTACTTAATTGCAGTAGTTAAGTAACCTTACCTTTCATAAATGTCTCTGTCATCATTTAGCTATAAAGCATCACAGGCTGACTGGATTAAATAATAACGCTGTTTGCCAATGTCACCTTATGTAACCGATGGACTCTAGTGTTGTCCGCATTGTGTTGCTATGAAGAGGCCCAAACCTTGGATATCTTTAGAGGTGATCTCAGTTTATTCCTGACAGCTGACAGCAAGTGGCAAAAACAAAATCCTCCATCAAATACAACCACACAAACTCGACCCCCTACACAAAGTTAGCACAAAATGAACTTATAAACAGCTAAACAGCGCTAAAACATGGAAATTACCACAAGAGCAATATTGCTTACCTCTCCCTACAACAGCAAAAGGGGCAAGGCAAGGCGGGGACACCCCTTTATAGGTGGAGTAACCCCAGAGGTGAACGCAGGGGCACAGAAACTGAGTATTAAATGTTCCACATATTGAGTACAGAGGCCTAAGTGTGCGTGTAGGTGATAACAACTGAAACAAATTTGGTGTAATTATAATATTACAATTGTACATCTGCCTTTGCACCTCTTCTTGCCTGTCAGTGTATAAGAGGCCCGGTGCAGATTAAATAAGAGCATAAACAGCCTCTGCAATGGCTGATGATAACTACATGGGAGATCAATGGTCTGTCTCATTTTTAAATGCTTTCAAAAAGTGTTGTGTTGTGCAGTATACAGGATGATTTTAGTCTAAAACATCCATCAAACTATGGCTAATACTGAGAAGTGCTCGCTCTTGGTGTGAAATCGATTGAATTGTCAGGTTTCTGTAAATTAAAACAGTATGGTCCTGCTCTATATAAAAACTGCCCTGAGATAACTTATGTTATGATTTGGTGCTATATAAATACAACTGAATTGAAGATGAGATTTTAACGTTTAAGGCAAAGATTTACTTTTGAAATGGCCATGTATTTTCACACAAATCTCAGTTCTTTCACTACAGCAGCTGTTTGGATCTGAGCAACACACATAACACAATCTGAAACCAAAGTGTGGGCTGCAACTGGACCACAAGATGGCGCTGTTTGCTACATGATGCGTCCGCGTGTGTCTCCACAACATCTGTAAACACCCTCTTTAATTTATGAGATAATGACATCTATTTAAATCACGAGCAAATTAATTTTACACAGTCAGTGGCTTCTGTACAAATAACAGCAACATGACTGAAGGGCAGAGAAGAGAAGTGGTCAGAGTTGATTCATTCGGGCCCAGCATTTGAATCATTAACACATTTAATGAGCTATGGCTTAATTAAAAAGCGGTTTAGGTTTGCAAAAGAGTCAGTTCACTAAACCCTGACAAGCCACGACAAATCCCTTTAACATCATTTGCCACCGCATCACCAGAAGCCTTAAGGGGAGACTGCGAAATGTTATCAAGTGCAGCAAATGTGACAGGTTTCATGTAAATCAGCAAACTTTCCAAACAGCCCCAAAGTGCGGAGCGACAGCGCCAAACTCCATTAGAAAGCTTGTTAATTATGAGCCACATAACTTGGCTGATAGAATAACTAATGTTCATACCTTGGGAGTGAATTTGCATGTATTCAGGACATATGATGCACCAGGCAGAAATCATGAAAACAAACCTCAACTTTATTTACTAATGGGAAGAAAAGTCATTTTAACTCTTATTGTAGCAACTACGAGCTACAGATGCATTTCAAAGTGTGTTTTAAAGTCATGTTTTACACCTTTTTAAGATCATGTTTGCCGATTACGCACACGAATGCCAAATTTGCAGGTTTCCTAATGGAGTTTGGTTTGCAAATGAAACACAGGGATGCCACAGTGAGTTCCTGGGTGCTCTTCTGGGACTTCTTTTTGACCTACCTAAGCAATGTCTTATGGCCACCTTTAGGACTTCACCTATCATTAAACTGATGCAATCAAAGCTCCCAGTGCAGCCTGAGAGATGCTGAATCATGGCGAGCTCCCACACCTCACCATCAGAGCCAACTGACGCCCCATGCATGCTCCGATCCCCCCAGTCTGCCAGTTTGCTGCTGTGTTGCTTATCAGCGCTGCTGCTGCTGCTGCTCCTGCTGCTGCTGCTGATGTTACCGGATGCTGCACGGTGGCGCAGCCCAGATCCAAGTGAGGATGTGAGGATGGAAACGTGAGGACAGCGGCTCTCAGTCAGGAAGGAATAACCCCAGCATGCACTTGTGGTGTTAATTTGATCCGCTGGCCTCCTTCAGACCATGAAGTCGCTCCTAAATGGATTTTATTGAAGCGCGTCTCTCCGGATCAGGTGCGCCGATATTTCCATAACTTACCTGGGATGGTGGTTTGTGGTTATATTTCACGGGGCGCACAGGTGGGAGTGTGGATTTAAATTCCCAAACTAACTTTGGATCTTCTCTTTCTGGATTTTTTTTTCTTTTGGAAAGGGGGATGGCAGCTCGTGATTGGAGATGCACGCGCCTTGTTTAACACATCAGTAAATCCTGGATGGATGTTATCACGGCTGTTTGGGCAGATGATTCCGCGTCTACATTCACACCTTGGATACCTGCCGCGCTGACACATAGCGGTGTGCTCGCTCGGTCGGAGTCTCGTGCACGTGAAAATCACTCCGTGGGCTTCTCCAGAGGAAAGTTTGTGACTGGGACGCGGTGGAGGATGAAGCCAGCGCACCTTTTTGGGATCCCTCACGGACGCAGAGCTCAGTGACTGCTCATCACACGTGGTTTTAATTGAATGTATGATTTGTGGATGGATTTGTGAGCAGGTGTTTCAGAGCTGGAGAATGTGTATCCGAACTGTGGAGTCCTGCTCGGGCTGGAGGGGAGAGCAGAGGATATACACATCCCTTCCTGGGACCACAGGTGTTTCCTGGAAACAGGTAGGTCACAGTGAGAGGAGTTTGGTGATGGCTTTTCAGTTGTGGACTAATGTGAGAAAACCGAGCAAAAAAATACAAAAAGATATATTTTTTATTTGGAAAATCCTGATATCGTTTGCAAGGGGATGGTTTTAATTGCATAAATAGCCAACGTGTAGTTTCCCGTACGGAGCTCCAAACTCCATTCAGAAATCTGCAGTTTAATGCTGCACTGCTTATCAAACATCTAAAAGATATTTTTCATTCCGCACTTTATAATGCCTTAAAATGTAGTTGCACTGATGGAAATGTAGGAATAAATTCACTGTCGTATTCACACAAGTTAAACCAGAAACATGAAGCACTGTGAGTTGTTTGGAAAAGTTGCAGTTTTGCAGAAACAAAGTGCTGTGCTTAGTCATATTAGGTTAGAGAAATAGAATTATTAAAAGGTAAATAAATGTTTAATTGCCAAAAGTGTCAAAATGTGGACAGACCCACACAGTATACAACTGGGCTGGACAGCCACAAAAAGGTTGACAGGCACAAAAATACAAAAAAATAAAATAAAATAAAATAAATCACTTTATTTAGAACATCTATGCACATGCTTTGTCATATTTTGTATTTTCTCTTTTTTTCTTTTTCACAATTGTTATTTTTTATCTTATCAATTCATTTGTTTTTATATTTTTAATTTTATATATAATTTCTTTTTAATTCAGTTTTCTTTTCTGTATATAGGTGTGTCTTTTGCACATTTGCGTATGTTCTGCTATCACACATTTGTGTTTGAGGATGTTGTGATTTGTACAACATTAATTTGGACAGGTCATTGTGGTTTGGTAGTCCGGCCTCTGCCCTCTATTAGTGGCACCAGCTGACTGATTCATCACACCTGGTAGAAATCTGTGTGTATCTGCTCTGTGTCAGTAGCACTAACAGAGGTCAAGGACTGAAATGTTTGCTGCTGTTTTTATTCACTTTTTTTTTTTACACTTTCAGCACCTTTATTTTTGTACACTGATGACGTGTTTTTGCACTGATCTCAGCCTGTGAACCTTTTTTTTGTGGCTGTCCAGTCCAGCTGTATTGGTGTGCAGGTAACTCCTCTGCTGTCCTGTCTTGGTTGTCCATTGTACCGACGCACCCAAGATTAACTTTTTTGTTGCCCTAAGTAGGCGCAGTTTCACAGCAGCCCCAAGTGTCAAAATGTTAAATAACAGACCGGTTGAAGTGCTTTATTTCTCACTGAATCATTGAAAATGCCTCACTGACTTAACACAATTCACAATATTAAAATGTGATAACATAATAAAGGCTCAGAGGGATCAACTTACATTTAACACCTATGACCATTTGCGTGTATGTTTTTTATTGTTCTTTCTACTTACTTTGTCACAGACACAGAACATAAAACCTGGAGTCAGTCAGCAAAATGCACGTGCACTCTTTTTGTGCATTTATGTGACTCTCTGAATGGCCACTAGAGTCAATGTGGACCACAGATGATCTAATCTGACATAATAAAGTGTCACTTTGTTTTAATAATCCTAATTTGATCTTTTACTGTTTTCATTAGTTAGTTGATTTATGTGTAATTTCTATGTTTTTTTCTTTTAGTGACTCCAAATCCCAAAATGTCGAGCTGTGGATAAAGAGGCCGCCCCGTGGGTCGAGCTGACCTGTGTCTACCTCCCTGCACCTCCTCTCCTCATCATTTCCTAGCTCCTCGTCCTCCCCTTCCCCTTTCCTCCCCCCTTTTATCCTCCCCTTATTCTTCCTCCTATTTCTATCCCACCACCTCCTCCTCCTCCTCCCCCACCCCCACAGCACACATGCAGGCCAAGAAGCGGTACCTGCTCGTGTCTGTGGGGGCCGGTCTTCTCTTCCTCGTCTACCTGTGGGGTCTGCAAATTGGGGAGTTCCAGCAGCAGCCATACCAATACAACCAGTTTCCCCAGTACCCCCAATACCACCAGTACCACCAGCAGGAGTACCAGTACTACCACCAGAGCCAGGACGTGTACCAGCCCCAGCCCCTGCCTCAGAGAAGCCCGTCCAGACCGCCCAGGCACTGGCCGGAGTCGACCCAGCTGCTGGAGCCGTACCTGGAGGGAGGAGAGCAAGAGGTAGACTGCTGTTTAAATCAGCACCTACCTACATGGGTGCAGATCCGATGACAAGTTTTGCATGCGTGCAAATCATGCCCATAGAGTGCTTGAGATTGCCAGCATATTTCATGATTTCATAGACGCTCATCACCATCACCACGTCATTCAAAAAGCACTACACAGAGAATCATATGCTTACCTTTACTGTTTATTTTTCTTAAACAGCCAATAGTACATGGAGCCAGCCATCACCCTCCTTTTCACTGCTTCGCTGTTAGTTAATGCTACTTCTTGTTTCAGGGTCTCAGGCATGTTATGTCCACTCACGTTCTCATCTCTTGCCTCTCACAGATTCCCAATTCTCCTTATCATCTTCCCTTTTTTTTCTAGTATATGGGACTACTGTATACATTTGTTCAATTTCAATCATTTAGGTTATTTAGAATTGGGGGGGACAATTTGTGTTTTTCAGAAATTGGGGGGGCATGTCCCCCCCCCCGGGATCTGCACCCATGCCTACCTACCTATCCAAATATTTTAATCTATGAAAACAGCCACTCCCACAACACTCGAGGCAGTCTAACAAATTGTATTCCTATGGAGTTTAAAACATGCTTTTTATATCAGCCGCATGTTACAGGTTGCAAGTCTCGCTGAAATTAAACCCAGTTGAGGGTTTTACTCCAATTCAGGAAATGGTCGCTAAATAATTTGTAGGTGTATAAATGCCTGATGTTTTATTGTCTGTCTGTCTTTTATACGTTTAATAATTCTGTTGGAAATACATAAATATCTGCGTCTAGATTTTGATCATGTAGTGCTGTTTTCTAGACACATGCAACCTGTGACAAAGTACACGTTGCTCTGCCTTAAAGGGTTACAAGCCAGGATGGTTGAGAACATTGTGCTTTAGGGGAACCAAAGACAGTCACCATTCATCTTCTCATGTTATCAGAGACACTGCAGCTGAGTCATGAAACAAAGCAATGAAACCCCAGGTTAGACTGATTTCCTCTACTGACAGCATGAAGTAATGTTTTAGAAACTTCACCACCCAGAAATCTTGTCAGGTGTTATTTGTGCTCTCACACAGATGTAAAGAATCGATATAACTGTGCTGTATGTTCAGTTGTCCTAACTGTGTGTGTCTTGTGTGTGCAGGAGGACAGTCCTCAGCTCCATCACCAGCACACCTCGCCTCGCGAACGCCGTGCGATCCGCGACAACATCTACAAGAACAAGCGCTGCCGCATGGAAACCTGCTTCGACTTTGCTCGCTGCCAGTCGGGCTTCAGGGTTTACATCTACCCTCCGCAGAGAGGGGACGAGATCTCAGAGACCTACCAGAAGATCCTGTCGTCCATCGAGGAGTCTCGCTTTCACACCAAAGACCCTACTCGGGCCTGTCTGTTCATTCTGACCGTGGACACGCTGGACAGGGACCAGCTTTCAGCTCAATACGTCCAGAACGTGAGGCTCCGGATCCAGAGCCTGCCCACGTGGAACGATGGCAGGAACCACCTCATATTCAACCTCTACTCTGGCACCTGGCCGGACTACACAGAGGATCTGGGCTTTGAGGTGGGTCAGGCCATGCTGGCCAAAGCCAGCGCAGACGTGGTCAACTTCCGACCTAAGTTTGATATCTCCATCCCTCTATTCTCCAAGGATCACCCGCTCAAAGGAGGGGGCATAGGTTATCTGACGCTCAACGATGCACCGCCTTCCAGGAAGTACCTGCTGGTTTTCAAAGGGAAGCGATACCTCACTGGCATCGGCTCTGAGACAAGGAATGCTCTGTATCACATCCACAACGGGGAAGATATTATTCTGCTGACCACGTGTAAACACGGCAAGGACTGGGAGAAACACAAGGACTCTCGCTGCGACAGAGATAATGAAGAATACTCAAAGTAAGATAAACTTTTTGATCTCTCTACCTTGTTCTTCGCTGCTTCTCTGTCTGCTTTTATTCCCACTTGAAAAGACGGTCAGTGCTTTGAAGATCTATCAGTTAAGAGGGTTTATTGGTGTTTAATTCAGCCCATATGCACACTCTCTGCTGGTTTTAGGAGTTCTCACTCTTTCACTCGAAGTCCCTGTAGTTTTTGTGCTTTTTGTCTCTGCAGAGTTGGTTGTTGCTGGTTTGTCAGACATTCTGGATTTTAGCAGACATTAGCCCCGTGGCAGTTATCTCATTATTGGCTCTTCTTTGCTGTTGGTTGTTTCTGATGCGTGTGTGTTACACATCATTACAGATCCTCACAAGTGCTTGTTGGGCTTGTGGGCAGGAATGTGCACCTTACTGCTGTCAATTATTTTAAATTTGGTTTATTGGCTGAAAAGTCTCCCGCTCGAGAGTGTTTGGGACGGGCTGCTGTGCACGAAGCTCCTCTTCATTTGAATGAAACAGGGCGGATGCTTTCATGTACACACAATTGTCATGGGAGTTGAGCGTCACTGTTGTTGTGCTCCTGAGACAAAATGCTACGAAAAATGCAAGTGTGTGTGTGTGTGTGTGTGTGTGTGTGTGTGTGTGTGTGTGTGGAGTGCATAAATATGTGCGTGTGTGTGTGTGTGTGTGTGAAAGAGAGGGGGGGGGAGGCGGGAGAGCAGAGAGGCAGTAGCGGTTAAGAGAAAGAAAGTTTTGTCAGCTCAGCAGTTGGTCGAAAGAAAAGTGATCTGAGCCGAGAAGAGGAAGTTCACTTTTTGAAAATTTTAGCGAGCGCTGACAGGCAAAAGACAGGAAACCACTGCATGTGGAGTGAAATGGGAACAACATTTAAACTTTTCCTGCTTTTTCTTGGATATCTCACACCAACATCTGTTGCATATTTTAGGTTGCAGAGAGCCAAACGAGAATTTACCCTGCATGGAAGATGAATTCTTGCGATATCACCATATCAGGCAAGAATCCATCTTGTCAGGCTTCAAAAAATGTGTTTATGCCAGCACCAGAAGTGGTTCAAACTAATCAGTGCCCCGTAAGGAGCTACTGGCAGCTAGATGCGTGGCTTAGGTGTGTGACCAGACTGAGAGGCAACTGTCTGGCTGTTCTCAATGGAAAATATATTTTGCTGTTCCTGACTGGCCCATGATGGACGATGATTGACATCGTGATTCATCCAATCACCTGCTATTTTTTTTTTTTTGAAAGTGCCTGCCCTTTTCTTAACTGTTTCCAATGACGCCTTCTTGAATAGTTCTGTGTAACAAACCATCTGGGATATGAGCAGCCACTGACATTTTGCAGGAAGTATCTGTGCACAGTGTAGTCTGCAAATGGAAGGGCAGTGACACATTTTCATTGACTACGTTTACAACGTGCACAAAATATTCCTGTTTTTCCCTTATTCCAAAAAAGACAGTATTCCTAGTAAGCTGTCTACATGGCTAATGAGAATGAATATTTCACTAATATTCCTGTTTACATGCAGCTGTACATACTCCGATGACTGTGCCCTAACATGTGGTTTATCACATCGAATTATGGAAAAGTGGAACGGCTGGAGAAGATTGTGGCATTTTGCTTCTTTGCATCAAAATAGTTTTTTTCAGAGTCTGTGGACTTGTTCAGCTATGCAAAAACAGCTTCCCTCTTTTATTACTTCACCTGCCTTCTTGAAAAGGTTGCTGTTTTGATATTTGCACATGTCCAAAAACCTGTTGATATCCAGGTCTTGCATAATGTTTAAAAGAAAGTGTGTTTCTCTCTCTGACAAGAAATGTGGGCTTTTCTTCTGGGGCATGCATCTCTACATCAGCCTTGCAAAGTGTTGCTTAGTTGGTTTGTGTACAACACACAGAGCAAGGCCATGTGTTGTCCAAAAATGCTATTAAAACCTGAATAATACAGGCATATCCCAGATGGAAAATGTATTTGGGAAAAGGCCTGGTTCTGGATATCCACACAGAATATGCTGTTTGCACGACCTGCAACAAATTCATATTTTCTCATTTAAAATAATAGTGGAATATTAGTGTGAATGTAAATATTGTCATTGTTTCTGCTCGGTTCTAGCACATTATATCTAAAGTGCAACAATGACTGTGAGGTTCAAGGTGTTTGAGAATGAACAGTGTAGTGCCGAAAGCCCTTTTTGTATTATAGGCCAATGCAGCAGGACAACGATCCTAAACATGCAGACAAGGCAACAAAGGGGTTTACAGGGCAAAGCTGTTGACTGTTGACTTGACGAAACTCGATCTGAGTGAGGCAAAGAGTCTCTACAGTGCCACTCTGGCAGAGCCTTTTGGGGAAGACACCAAGTGTTTGAGGGTTGGACACTTCAGATGCAAAGTGTTAAATGTAACTGGCTATAATAACTCTCCAGTCACCAGTAAAATATGAATCCAGCTGATCAGTATCTAACTTTAAACTTGCTTCAACTTGATGCAGACTGCATTGTGAGTGATTCAGCCACTTCTCGTATCCTCTTATAAAAACTCTGCAGGTAATTAGACAGCAGAAGAAGATTAATGTTATTAATCTCCAAGGGGAAGTTCAAATTTTTCACTCTTGTCATATACACACAGCCCTGAAATACACACACGCACAAACAGGACCTATACATGCATTAAATTGAGAGGCGTCAGGGCAGTTGGGGGTTCGGAGCCTTGCTCAGGGTCCCCTTGGCAGTGCCCAGGAGGTGAACTTGCACCTCTCCAGCCACCAGTCCACACTCCCTGCATGGGGACTTGAACTGGGGACCCTCCAGTCCAGTTTCAGTTTCATGTACTTTCCTAAATTGTGTTTTCTTAGACCCCCATCGTGACAATCTGCTCTGATTAATTGCAGCAAAGTCAGCGTTCAGTATGTTTGATCGATCATTGCCACCTGCTGATTAGTATCAGACATATCCCTTTGTCATCTCGGGATCAACCTGGCACCTCTGCTCTTTTTCCTCTTCAGGTTATTATCATATTTACTATAATGTTAAATTCCATTAACGTGATAATTTCCTCTGATGTTAGCTCTGATTTAAAACCCCACAGTCACTGGCTGCATATAATTCACAGCCAAGTTTGAAGTAATATGACCTTAATTAAAGTTTATGTTAATTTGTGTGAATACAGGGCCACATTTCCTCCACTGTTAGTTTGATGTGGGTGTAAACACCTTCGAATTAAAGCTAAAAGTCAGCAGTGAAACCCCACTGTTATTGTTTCTTTTAAAACCTAATGTGCTAATGTGTAAAAACTGTCTGACTGCTAATGGACTGCAGTGTGTGTCTGAAAGTGGAAGGGGTGTCTTTTTATTTCTGTTTACACCACAGGCCAGTGCCAATATTTTATCAGTGGCGGCTCATATGCTGTGAGGATACATCTCCACAATTCTGTAACGTGCAACTTTTTGAGATAAAACACGACAATAACAAATAGGGAATGGAATATGTAATCCTGTGTGCCCTGAAAACAACAACTTGCTTTAAACTCTCTCTCAAATCAGTGCATGTTAGGACATTTTATTGCTTATTTTCGCTCTCTGTGTCTCGTATTAAGAGAGCTGTTGCTGTTAATGTGAGTATGACATTATAGCAGCAACAGCAATGAAGGAAAGCTTTTTTATTTAACTGCAACTGTCTGTATATTAACAGGCGGCTGGAGTGCATAAAAATGTACTCTCTGTATTAATGACTGTGGCTGGTAAAACCGATGGTTTTATGAGCTCTTGGTAGCAGCTTTTATGGCGAAGAAAAACTGTTTTGGTTTGAGCAACATCATTTGTGCTGTTTGTGTTTTGCAGAACTGAAAAAAGAAAATCCGACCGTGATCACCGTCTGCTGCATAAACCACAAAGAGTAATAATCAATAGAGTACATTAATGAACAGAAAGTGCTTAAGAGGCTCCCTCGCTAAATAAACACTACATTAGTCCAGTCTGTGGCTCAGTCTGACATTTGCCTGATATCCAATAACAAAACCTAAAAGCTTGTTCTGACAGAGGCATTGAGTTTAGCTCTCAGTGGTGCTTTCATTTCTCATTTCTGTTTTCTCATTTGTCATTGAAGGATATATTTCATGGCACTCTGAAGGTTACAGTTTTTCTTACCTTTTTTTTTTTTTTTAAATAGAAAATGATTTCTGAAGCTGATGAATTATGAAAAAAGCAGAAATTGATTCACTGTAAATCATTAAGTTGTAATTTGTTCGGTTCTTGAACAAACTTTTCCATCAGAGAAAATGAAGACAAACCAGATGAAACTTCCAGCTCTGCTTTGAACATACTGTGACGTTTGATTTCTCGCAAATGGTTGCCAACAGCGACGGTTAATGCTGTATTGTCTCCCAGTGCTGTAGAGCCACGGGTCTGATTGCTGCATTAAGATTAAGATGATCAGACTGAACGCTTATTTCCACCTGGACACAGTATGCAGACTTCTGGGGACTCATTTATAACACACTGCCTAGGATCCATACTAAAAATATACTCAAAATGTTCGTAAGAATGGCTCAAACTTTCTCTCATCACGACTTTTGCACGGGAAGTGGCGTACACCTCTTTCAGGCCTCGTTTTGTGCGTACGCAATGTTTTTAAATGAGACCAGTGGTCATGTTCGTCATTAAGAAGCACAGATTTAAACACAGTAATTTAATATAAGAATTAACAAATGAATTCAACTACAAATAAGTACTCTGCAACAAGTAGTTCTGACCAGGCAATGTCATTTGACAACTAGGGATTTACAATGTGATCAAATTAACATGACAGCTTCACTAAAAACAACCCATCATTTCCATGGCAACGATTTACCTTTACACAGCTGAATCAACAACAAGTGGGCTACAGTATTTATAAAGTTATGATAAATATAGCTAATTACTTCTGCTGTTCTTAAAGTAATAACCTCTTAAAGTAGTAACCTACATGACTCTTGTCTTGCAGACTTAAGCAGATACTAGAGAAGCAGAGGCTGAAAGATCAGTTCATACTTTCATATCATGATTATCCTGGTCAAAATAACTGCAATTTATCAAAAATCATCAGAATATGCTTAAAGCTCTTAAAATTGCACTTTACCTTAATTTTTGTTGAGAAATAAATATTTTTATTGCATCACAGATAGGACAAATCTTTTTTTCATTAACGTCTTAAAAAGCCAGGCTTTTCAACTATTCGTGGCATCTTATCTTTTCTTATCTTTCAGTTTGAAATATGCCCCAGTTTGATGACGATTGTTTGCATTCTCTGAATCTGGTGCGTATGCAGCCTGTCTTTGCAGAGTCTCTTTTATTGTTGCTTGTCCAGTCGTCTCTTTGGATGCTGCAGGACACGATATTCACGATTATCCCGATATTGAAAATTCATCACAGTGAGCTTATTGCGTGTCTTTCTTTATTGTAATAGATAATAAAACTGTGTATCAACCGTGGGCGGATTATGAGACAATGGGCCCCTGGATGCAGATACGTAAAAGGCCCCACTACTTCTCCTACAGTACATAGGAGCAAGACACACACACTTTGTGGTGGTTTGACCTCTGTTTTGTTGTTGTTTTATGTCTCTTAAAGGGAAATTTCTGTCATTTTTTTGGATGTTTTGTGTCTCTTGTGGTTGTTTTGCCAGTATTTTGTACTTATTTTTGTCTCTGTGCTGTTCTTTTCCATCTGTTTGTGCCTCTGTGATTATTTTGGGTGTCTTCCTGGATGGTGTTTTCAGTTAAATTTTGCAGATGAAGGCCAGGGGGCCCCTGGGCCTGTGCCTGGTTGGCCTGTTCAGGATTCTATCCATGATATCGACCCATTCCAAGTTCATACTATAAGCGGCAAAGCGAGCTCAAAGGTATGTCAGTGAATCTGACTTTTCCAATAAGAAGTTGATTACATATTTGCAATTCTTTGCCCATCACTGGTCATGATGTAGAAAATAATGTACTATTAAACTGAGGGAATGATTCATTTCGATGGATTTTCTCCCACAAGGACAAAAGTTTGTTCCTGAGAGTTACATGAAGTCTCACCTCGTCTGTCTGTAAACAAAGCAGCCTTGCAATCTTTTGAATCTCGAGGTTGTGACTGAGAAAGCCTTCGTGTCTGTTTGCTGCCGCCTGCTCTGGTGTTTTACACACAGCACGTCGATACAGACATCACCCGGTGCAGTCGAGGGGGGATCCTACACAGCGAGCCTCCCTGATGGGAACAGAAACCGACGAGGATCTTGAAGCCTCGGGCGGTCGATAATTGCCCTCCAATTGAATTAAGCTGTGAATGAAGGGGATAGATAGAGATCTCACCTCCCACTGAGCGGCGCTGGATTGAACTCGGGCTGTTTTACTGTACATAGATAACAGCTCGGCTTCACCAATTAGAGCCTCGCTGTACAGAAGTGTCTCTCCAAATAATGTTTGATACCGCAGGCTGAGGGCTCAATTCACAGAGCGGCTGATAAAACACTTAATTCAGTTCGCTGTCACGTCTTTCAGGACAGCTTTCATGGTAAAATAGAGAAGGGATGAAGAGAGAGTGTAGAGGATGGTCAAATGTGATGAGAGGTGTCCTGCTGACTGTACAGTAAATCCATAAACATCTCCCTTCTTCTACTTTTCCTCTCTGCTCATCGACCTCCTCCTTTTCTTTCTCTCTCTATAGGACCTTGAAGCTATTTTAGCTCCTTCTTTCCTCTTCCGCGCTTCAACTTTACTTATAGGCCCCGTGGCAGAGCTGAAACAGATGGCCCTTTAAGGCCACAGGATGTACTTTCTGCAAAGAAATTTAACGTTGCCAAGTTTTCCTGAAAGTCCTCAATGCATTTTAAAAGTTTTACAAAGGTGGGGTACATTTTTATTGATTGAAGCAAGTATAGTGAGTTTCTGTATCTTTGTATGTCACACTGACAGACCACAAGATAGATAGCTTTGTTAGATTGTTCTCTCAGCAAACACCATGAATTGATCAGAGATCTGAGGATTGAGATAGCAAAAGAAAAACATTCATCATATTGTTTTTATTAACTGATTTTTTTGTTTTGCCACTTGGGGGGCTGATGAACTATAAAATTAAGGACAATATGTCATACAGTGGCCAAGTACTGAACGTAAGTACATGTAGGTATTTTGAGGTACTTGTAGTTTACTTAAGTATTTCCATTTTCTGTTACTTTATACTTCTACTCCAACACATCTCAGACGCAAATATTGCAGTATCTTCTCTGTAATTGTACAGGCCTTGCAACGGGAGCCTCTGCTTTGCCCCCAAATCCATTTTTTTAATGCCAAAAATAATGCCAAATATCCATGACAGTTCATCAATCCATTTTCAACCACTTATCCAGGTTGTAAGGGCAGCAGGCTGAGCAAAGTATTTCAGACGTCTCTCTCCCCAGCAACGCTTTCCAGCTCCTCCTGGGGGATCCCGAGGCGTTCCCAGGCCAGATGAGATACGTAATTTCTCCAGTGTGTTTTGGGTCTGCCTTGGGGCCTCCTACCAGTGGGACGTGCCCAGAACACTTCTAACAGGAAGTGCCCAGTAGACATCCTGATCAGATGCCCGAGCCACCTCCACTGACCCCTTTCGATGCAAAGGAGCAGCGGCTCTACTCCGAGCCCCCTGTGGATGTCTGAGCTCCTCACTGTATCTCTAAGGCTGAGCCCAGCCACTCTACGGAGGAAACTCATTTCGGCTGCTTGTATCCGTGACCTCAGTCTTTTGTTCACTACCCAGAGCTCATGACCAAAGGTGAGGGTTCGGACGGAGATGGACCCAGAAATTGAAAGCTTTGCCCTCGGGTTTAGCTCCCTCATCACCACGATGGTCTGGCCCAGACAGCCAATCTGCCAATCCATCTCACGCTTCATTCTACCTTCACTTGTGAACAATTGCCCAAGAATCCATGACAGTGTTTCCTCTAGATTAATTCGGCAGTGGAGCACGCCATACCATGAGCTGCTGCAGCGCACCACTGTGGGTCCACACTGAATGAAGCAAGTGTATGTAGTCAGTTCACATGTCTAGTAACAGCAGAACTGTCGAGTGTCTATTATCTAAACTGCCAAAGTCAGTGAAACAGGTGGCGTGACGATAACATTGTTGGAAGGCTACCAGTTACAAACAAGCTCTGTTTTGAATGCTAATGATGATGTACGTGCAGATGTTTCCAGTTGCCTCCCTTTCAGTGCTGCTAAATTTGTGCGAAATTTAGTCTACTCTTATCTACTGTGGCTTTGCATGGTGGTGGTGTGTGGCTGTGAGTCACTCATCAGGATAAAGAAATCAACTCACCAGTGTGTAAACTCTCCTCCTGGCAACTTCTGCTAGCTAGCTGCTAGCCAGGTCAACGTTTTCAAATGTAAACATCGGTAAACAGCAAGGAAAGATGGAGAAGACTGACACAGCCAAATTAGCATCCTGCTAGTCATTGTACAGATGTTAAAGATTAAACTGGACGACTTTCATGCTGCATCAGTACCAGCTCAGTGGCCTAGCGGTAGAGTGTCTGCCCTGAGACTGGGAGGTCGTGGGTTTGATCCCCTTTTTCTACAAGCAGATCTGACAGAGCAGAGGACTCTGGGAGAGAAGGATAGGAACACTATGGTGAGTAAGATCTGGTGTAATGGTGGTATTGTGAGGTGTTGTCCTGTTCCTTCTGTGGATCACTGCTATACACCGTTCAGAGGTGGCTGCAGTGCCCATGTTCAGGAGGAGGGACCATGCGGCCATCTTGTTGGGGTTGAGATGTGTGGACAGCTTAATAATTCCACAGCCATAAACTATGACTTACCAGAAGCATCCAGAAACATGGACAATTATAAAGCAGCAGGCAATATTGTAAGAAGACACAAAAAATGACTAAATGACAGTGCACACGTTAAAGGAGCTGATGGGATCACATTTCACAGGAGATATACTTTGTATAATTACATGTGATGAGCAAATAAATGTTTGATTGATTGGTAACATGCAGAAGGATTAGGTGTTTATGTGGTTTTAGCTGAGCTAGACGAGAGAACATTTGGTTAAAACAGATCAGTAATGTTTTGCCCTCACTGTTCTCACTGTGTTGATTAAAAACTCAACTCCTCGCATTTTCCCCTGGTGTTCTTCACCACTGTTTTAGAAGAAGGAAGTAACATGAGTAACAGGCAAACCAGTTTTAACGTATTTTCTTTTTGAATAAGTGCTTTGCAGTGAATCTAATTTCTGTTAAGAGTTTTTCTGACACCATGAAAAGTTGACTTTCAGAGATAGTTATCACAGTCACGCTACAAACATATAATGATCTTGTAGAGCGTGATATATTGCTGGAGATAAAACTACCCAAATGTATTTCAAGAAATGAAAATGAACACAACCTTATACATCTATAGCAGTAAAATGTGGCATACAATGGTAATACTTACATACGTTTACTTCAGTAAGGCTCTGAGGGCAGGATATTCACATGCAGTGGAGAATTTTCACACTATGATATTTCTACTTTTACTTAAATGCAGGATCTGAATACTTTCCCTGCCACTGATGTGAGCTAACACTTGTTTATTGATATTTTCCACTCAGTGCTCACACAATCACTTTGTCATCATTTCACATAATGTGTTTCCATTGCTAATTATTTCATAATAAGCAAAGTAAAGACACTGAATGAATTAGTTATAATGCGCTCTTTCTAATTTGATGCGTCCCAGAATGCATAAAGATACTCAGATGGAAACACAGCTGCTGTCACATCTGTGGATGTTTGGCAGCTGCAGAATTCAATATGTATGACGGGAGAAAAGGGTCTGACAGCATTAATTAGAATGTCAGCTGTGGTCATGTGGGTGGCCGGCGCTGTCGTTGTGTAGTCGCGTAAGTGCAGTGTGTATATGTGTGTGTGTTTAGTTATTTTTTCCCGGCCTTGTTGTGAGATGTTCTATTAAAGCACATCAAAAGTCAATGTCCTCTTTCCTTGTTGGCGCTTATCTCCCTCACTCCCCCATCCTCCTCTCCCCACCTTCATGTCTCTTATTCTTCTCCTCATCCTCTCCTCCTCCATTCCCTTATCTGTCCTCGTCCTCTCTCCCCTTCTCCTTTTCCCTCCTCTTCTTTCCCTCCCCTTGTCTGTCGAGCCAAACTAAACCGTGGAAAAGCTTTTCCCGCTGTCTCAGTGCATCTTTGATGCAAGTCATGATGAAGAGCACCGTGAGGAATAATAAGAGAGTCTGCCAGAGAGAGACGAATTCAGGACTTTTAGGGAACTTTGATGTGTGACCGATTGAGGAACCTAATTACAGAAACAAAAAGCAGGATGAACCAGAACTTAATATGTGTTTTAGTGTGTGTTTAGGTTTCTCTTGTTAAGGATATCTACATACTGAATATACCAAACACTGCACTATCCCCTATATACTGTGTTTTTATTTATTTATTTATTCCATTTTTTCCAGTTAAAGGGACCTTTTGTGTGTATAGTTTTCCTTATCTGGATTGAGGATTCAAATATTTAGGGTGTCATATGTCATACAAATATGTGTTTTCAGACTCTATGGAGAAAACTGACTTCTCAAGGTTTATTTTACGGCTGCCCCTGGCTAAGAATTTTCCTAGTCGACCAATAGCCATCATTTAGGGCCATTAGTCGACGAGTCGCCTGCATGTTTACGATATTAATTGAATTATTAAATTATATATTTTGGGTGGGGCAACACAATGGTTTGAGTTGAAGGTGTGAGAAAGAATAGTATCAGTAACATTGTTAACACTGTGCTACATTACAGAGAAATACAAAATCGTACTAATGAACCATCATTAATATAGGCCTATATTTTATCTACAAGCGCTACTCAATATTTAAGGCATTTTAATACATTTTGTATAACATGAATGTTGGTAAACTGATAACTTTGTCAGCAGCAGAAATATTTAATAATGTGAAGTGAGCACATTTTTCACCCCTATATATATTTTGAGCAAGATTGCAATCAAGGAAAAAGCCTTTAGGTAGCTGCTAAGAAACGCTTGAAATCTAAAACTTATTTCTAAAGCACTCATATCTTTAATGAATTTACTGAAACACTTCACTGTTGTGCGTAGGTCTGTCTGAAATGGTTAATTCAGTGTTTTCCTCTTTGGATATCAAACAGCACTCAGCTGCAGGTGGCTGAAAGAAATTAGTCACAACAGTACTGGTCTTTGGCCCCGGCTGGCCACTTAGTACAGTAATAAGTAATTCAAATGAAAGGCAGCAGGATTTATTAATAACAGTCATAACATACACCGGTATACAGATGAAAAAGTTGTGCTATGGAGCTGCTGTGTGTTTGCAGAGATGATTCTTTACAGGATATTTAAGAGTTTCTTTGAGGCCTTTAAATGTCTGCAGATTTCGCAGCCAGCAGCTGAACTCATCAATACATCGAAGGCTTCTGCCAAGGCTGGTTGGAGGGTAAAAGGAAGCTCTATTGATCAGGTTTGACTTGACCACGGCAGCCAATCAGCAGATGAATAGAGGTTAATGGTTAATGGTCCTGTGAAAGCCAAACATAGATTGGCATTTAGTGCAATAAGGCCTTGGCATTTATTTCGGCTGACCCTCTGTCAGTCTTAACGGGGAAAAAGAAGTTAATGTATCAAAGGGTGAGCAGTCACTGTGAAGATCACAAACCGGGATTTCAAACATTTGTTGGATTGATTCAATTAACTTTCTGTTGCAGAAGTGCACAGAATAAATGAAAGTATTAATTTAATAAATCCTTAACCGCTGTATATGAAGGTTGCATATAATATTTACCATCTAAAATCATCAATTCTTAAGATGACTTTAATGCACAAGTTACATATTACTTTGTGGTTGGAGCAGCAGATGTTTAGATATAGTCAACCAAATGAGTGAACGCTTTGGGACACATTATTTTTTAGCATTGTCACAATACTTGAATGTCTAACTTCAATACAGTGCCTTGAAAAATATCTTCTAGTATTTGATAGTACTTACGTGATTAAAACCTGTAAAAACACTGCATAAATCAGTTTTAAACATTACAAACCAGTGTAACTCTGAAGCGGCTTGTTGCAGACGGGCTTTTAAGTACGGTGGCTGATGCAAAAACACAAATGGCCCTATCTAGAGCCAGTGTTTGTTTCTGGGCTACTGTAGAAACATGGCAGTGCAACATTGTGATTCCAATAGACAAGGACACCCTATGTAGACATTAACATCTCATTCTAAGGTAACAACAACACAACAATTCAGGTGATTACACACTGGGGGAAACATACTTGTTATATTATATATTTCTTGCGTCTATATGGGACAGGCCTTTAACTCCTTTTGCACAAAACTCTTGCTCAACAAAGATGTGATATACTATCAGAATTGGTTTTTTTTTTTGTTTTTTTTTAACCCGTATGTTAACCTGGAAATCCAGATGCCCCGCTCCTTGCAAATTCAAATTTGCACTGTACGGGGATCAGGCCTCGACAAGCAGAGCCTGGACGCCATCGCCATCAGACCAATCAGATCAGTCTATCTGACAGAAGCAGGCTCTGGGCGGGTGTAACTTGATGACGACAGCGCTGCGCAGTAGTAAAAGTAGTAGCAAAAGTAAATAGTCAAGATGGCAGCTGCCACATCCATTCAATTTAGCTTTGGAGGAGACGCTAAGCCAGCTACACTTATCTTTTTTCTTGAGAGAAGAACAGAAGACTGCCCTAGAAGCCTTTGTTTCCATGAAGGGCGTTTTTGCCATTTTGCTGACGAGATACGGCAAGAGCATAATGTATCAGTTAGCCCCACTGGTCGGCAAACAAATCGGGCTTAGTGCAATGAATACGTCACCTTATTTTTTGCTCTGATTGGCCATCGTGCTATCCAGTTGCGTGCAGCGGCGTTTAATATGCCTCGGTAAGTACCGCTCCTTGGGTAGGAAGGGTGTGTATCGGTGAGGACCAGACTCAAAATCTTTCTAGATTTGAGTCTGGATTTCCAGGCTACCCATATGTAGTTTACTTGTATACAAAACATGTCAATTATTAATCAGTCATTTGATCTGTGATCAGCCATTGCCGGTAAATCTGAACGAATTATACTCTTGTGCTCATAGTTTCAGTAAAATGGACTGAAGGATTAGAATATGGAGAATCTAACTGAGAAAATTCCAAAAACCAAGAGGTTCTGCAACGTACACACACTGCTCATACAGGCAGTGTGGCAGACCATAACTGCCGTGAATTCAACGTATGCTCTGAACTGAGGCAGGGACACGCTGTGTATGGCGTCAGTGGATAAATACATCAGTCCTTAATATAAGTCCTAAATCTGGTCTTTTATATTTAAGTTGTCTTGGCAATATATTGTATAGGTCACAAAATATTAGTGTCTTTGTTTCAGTCTTTATGTTTCCTTTACAATTTGGGAACACAGATTCAGTAATTTTTTGGAGAGCATTCACAGATGCAGTTTGCTCAGTTTTCATGGAGCTGTAAATGTTCAAAGTTTTTGTTTGTTCTGAGCACATTTAGGACCTCTCCTCAGAAGTTGGAAATCAACAAGCCCTTTGGATGCTCCTCTCGTGCAGTCCTTTTCTGTTACTTTGCTTGATCTCTCCATTTCAGAATAAAAGTTCACATTTTGAACCACTTCTCTCCAAGAAACTGTGAGTGCCCTTTCCTCACCACATGTATTTGACAGTCATAAAAGCACACGCTGGAGGAACAATCTCTTTGCCAGAGAAAACAACAACATGCAACGCTGTGCTGTCTGTCTGCAGAAAGGATGTCATTTCCTGCAGCCGTATGAAGTGTCACCAGCCCTCTCACTCAGCCCTACATCACTTTCTCTTCTTGTGTACCCAGAAAACGAGCCAGGAACACAATTCAACTCAATCACTGTTTTTTTCTCCCCCTTCACCGCTGTCTCATTTCCGCCCCTCTACCTGCCGCACTCTAATTTCTCTGTTGTCGTTTGCTGCCTTCCTTTCTTTGCTCCCTCTCATTCTCTCCGTCCATTTGGCCGAGAGCTGACGATCAGTTGAGTCGAAGTAAAGGTGTGTGGGTCGTTGCAGGATGTTTGTCATCCATCCATCGCTGAGAGAGACAGAGGACAGAATTAGAGAGGCGGTAAAATAGTGAAAGCACTGCGTGGCAGGATGGATTGCAGTGTGAATCCATCATGTTCTCTCTCTTTCTCTCTCTCTCTCTCTCTCACACTCACACACACACACACACACACATACAGAGGTTTTATCAAAGAGAAACAAGGAAGTGTTGTTCTGCTGTGACTTTTCTTTTGCTGCATGTCATCGTGCATATTTGTCACTTTGGAGCTGAGACAAATGGTCCAAATACCAAAGATTTTCTTCATCATCTACAGCCATAGATCCTAAACACTCATGTGCTACACATATGATGCGCTATCTTTTTATTTTTTTGTTTCTTCAGGGGCCCATACTGGACAATTTTAGCTGGTGTTAAATTTAGTACTGTTGTATTGCAGCTCCCTGAAGCACTCTTTGGAAACCTGCATGCATTTCTAGAGTGAAAGATAGAAAATAACAAAGTACTCTTACTCAAGTACTGTTTGCACAAATTTGCAAATTTTACTTTACTTGAGTATTTCTTTTTTATTTTACTTTAAACTTCTACTCCACTATCAGGGCACAATCCAATAAGGATTGGCTAATTTTGTGGAGCAAGTAAAATGCCATGTTGGGTTCTGTAAATCTAGCAACTGGCTTGTTGGGGTGGTGGTTAAAAAAACACAGAAGCCATCTTTCAACATTGACATGATACGTGGTCGATTGCCGTTATAATTTTACAGCGCTCGGTGGCATTAGGGGGAAATGTGGCGGGACAAGAAAGAAAGTTAAGGCAGGGAAAATCTGAGTAAGGTGGACGGGAGGGGTGGTGGATGGGTCCAACAAACACAGACTTTCACCCTGGAGAGCGATGTTTGTGTCCCGTTAGATTCTAAAGCCAAACCCTGTTTTTTTTTTTCCTAAACCCAACCACATACTTTTGTTGCCTTAATTTCAACCATGTGTGCTAGCTGTTGAAGAGAAAAATGTCAATTTGTGTTGTTCTGAGGTAATGCATTTATTTTGAGAGTGTATTTTGAAAGAAGACAGTGCATGTACCGGGTATAACTTGACATGGCATCGCAGAACGTCAACAACTAACGCACCCAGGGTACCTTGCACGTCGTATCTGGACGTGGAAAGTCTATGAGCAAACTTTGACGAGGTTGGAGTGAGAATGTGTTGCAGAGACACTACATCCTTTTTTTTATAAGCTGTAGTTAATACAACTGTTACAGGTTAGTTTTTATATTAGGATTACATAAAAACATACAATATGTTAGCACTATACATCATTAAAGACTAAACCAGTGGTTTCTAACCATTTTGGCTGGTGACCGCTTGCAAAAGAAAAAAAAAGTGTCCAGTTGGAGCCCCTCAGCCTTTAGATGTCTGTGAGGTGTTACTGTAGCTGTTCTACCATAGACACATTTGTTCTCTTAACATTAAATAACTGTTCTCATTCTCCAGTATTTCACCAAAAACATTAAGATCAAAGAAAAGAAAAAGAATAGCATCAAATGTGTTTTCTTTCCTGTGCCATTAATCATCTCACAACATTAATTTTGTGACCCTTTTGAGGGGGCATGGCCCCTAGATTGAGAGCCAGCTAACTTATGTAATGATGTCATATGCATTTGACTGCAAAACAAGTACTTTGACTTTTGATATTTCAAGTACTAATAATTTTCTTTTACAATAGGATTTTGATTGTAGGACTTTTACTTGTATGGAGTATCTTTTTCATAGGGGTAAAAAGCACGTTTGAATAGAACCACTGAACCATCTCATTATAATTTATTCACATTATTGTATTGATATCATAGCTGCAATCTTAATGATTTATTACAAATTGAGAAGTCCAGGAGAACTGATCTGCCCCCACAGTGGTTAAGGCTTTGTTACGTTTAGGCACAGAAGTGGTTAAGATGAGGTTATTTGAGTTTTAAAAGAGGGTAAGGAAAAGATGGTGGTCATGGTTAAAAGCATTAATATGTACTTTAGGAAATGGGATATAAATAGCAGTTTCTGTGTCAAAGTGACAGGCTTTGCCTCTTCAAAGAAACATATCTTACCATATTTTGGTGAAAATATGAGTGTTTGACACATGGCATTAATGTGGATTATACTTCAAGTGCGGTTTGAGAAGTTTCTTTGGAAATTCGGATGCTTCTTGTCCTTTTTAAAATACCAACATAATGTGAGATGATCACAGGGGGCAAGTGTTTGATACTCAAAAGATCGATTCAAGGCGGATTTTAGGAGTCATCTTTGGATGCTGGATTGATCAGTCAGTTTAAACGCACATGAGTCAGACCACAGCCTTGTTATTGTAGATACTCTGGACAATATGATTCTTCTTACTTGGGTCCTACTTTACAGATTTTCTCTGCATCTTTACACTGCCAACTCTGCTGCAGGAAAATGGAGACCAGTGTCATTTCCTTCTATCACTGGGGAGTTGATCAAAGCAGAGGGACTGGCAGTTGGACTGTTGTGATTAAAGTGATGCAGTGTTTTATGTGATGAGTGAAACAACATAGACGACTCTTGTTAGGGTGCTGATGTTGCTGTGTTTATTTTTCATTGCATTGACTAAACTGCAGCGTATTGTCATTGCAGTGAGGTCAAGGTCTGGTCAAGGTCTGGTGTTAAGCTTGGTCGGTTATCGTTAAGGTTAGAGCGAGCCTGTAGAGAATCAATGTAAGTCGATGCAGTGTCCTCGACACAGTGTCCTGTGTGTGAAAAACATGCATCCAATCACCGGATTTAAGATAACACTTTGATGTATATAATCTGTGTACACGTGTGAATTCGTACAAAACCTGACATGTCTGGCACTACAACTTACACCAGTGGGTGCTGTCAGTTTTCATTAGCCTAAGGCACACACACACACACACACACACACACACACACACACACACACACACACACACACACATACAAACACCCTCCCGCAGGTGTAACCAGCAAGAGTCTCTTTGCAATTAATTTGTTTTAAGGAGCTTTATTCTGTTTGTCTTTGATTTGAACTCTGAAAACATCGCCCGCGGTCAAAATTCCCTGACTGCGCTGAAGTATCCTTGAGCAAAACGATAAATGGCCTCCAGCTCCAGGAGCTCTTTGTGAATGACCTCTTTGGCTTCCTGTAGAGAACGGCATTTTGATTTCTCGTGAGGATTAATTAAAGGTCACATTATTCAGCTTGATCTCATGCCACCTCTTCCTCTTCTGGCTCATGGGCTGTTATTATAATGACGCCGGGGGCAGCTGTTAGCATTGTACCTTGATGCAGAAGGGGTTGGCAGTTAGAAAAACATCATAGCTGATGTTGGTCATGTCATTTGACTCATGTGATGACTTGACTTGTGAGTGCTGACTTTTACTTTCACATGGGACACAAACACCAGTCTCCTGGGGCAAAGTCCTGTGCTTGTTGGACCCATCCATCTCCACTCCCACCCATCCTTAGTGGATTTTCTAGCTCTTTTTACTACATTTGTCGCCCTGATGGTCTGGCCCAGTATGTCTTATACAGACGCTAAAGGGTGACAGTGACACTAGAGACACCCAATTAACCCAAGCAGCAGATTTTGATGCCCTAGGAGTCAGACTAGGCTACCTGTATTAGCTTTCACAAATTCATCACCACTTTTGGTTATTATGAAAATAAATCTGAACTTTGATAATTCCAGTTTTCCCAGTTGTTTTTGTATTACACTTAATTCTAAGAACAATTCCAACAAGTCCTTTAATCCACACAATCATGAGTCGGTTTCCACCTTCTCATATGACCCAAAGGAGAGTTACCTAAAATATCACCCCTACCAGTGTTATACCTCAACAGGATAGGTCGTATTTGACTGTTGGCCTTTTTTAAATCTGTCATCTGAAAAAAATTATAATGCACAGAAACCTAGAACACGGATTCTGATGTGTTTTATTCTATTTGTTGAGAAAATTTGCAAGATGAGACAAAATGTAAAGACAGATTTCCTCCTTTGCCTCTCTCCACTGGAGCTAACCTATCTGGCCGTCACCACTCCCTCCCTGTCTTTGATTTGGCACCAGAGCTGCATGACGGGGCGGAGCTGTCCTCCGTCTGTCTCCACATTCTGTGTGCAGACACATTATTTTCCTCTTCATCATCATCCACCTGAATATTACTATCTGACCTGTTGAAAGTAGATGTCTGAGTTATGAAATGATTCTGTGCACCCTGTTCTTCTGTCTTGCCGCGGCTGTGTCCCGCCGACACATTTTCTTCACTGATTCTTGGTCAAACGTCTCTAAAGGCTCTGACGGATGCCAAAAACACAGAAAATCTGACCTGTTCTGAAAATTTAAATGACGGACAAAAGTTTAGTAGCTACTCAGTGTGCAAAGATGATTGACACAATGTGAGGTCGTATTTATTTTTAGATGTGCAATAATCTCATAAGAAAAAAACTGACTCTGTGTGCAAAGGTCTTTACTGATCACTGTTTTAAACACATGGTTAACATTGTGGAAAAACTACCTGGCTAGGTTTAGGGAAAAGATCATGGTTTGGGTTAAAATGAGTGTTTGTTACCAAGGTAACATGACATATTTCACTTGATATACGACACATGATATACATTAAATCGTCAAATTAACTAGACATTGATATTTAGTTTCACACAGGCCGCAAACAGTTTTCTCCTGGAAGTCCTGTGTTTGTTTGACCAATGCATCCACTCCAATGTCCTTCCTATGCAGACTTTGTCGCTCTTTACATTACGTCACCTTACTTCCTCCTTTGATCCTGTCATAATTACAACAGTCTCTAGAGTGCGCAGCCTAACAATAATGTTAAAATTCCTTGTAATAAGCTGCTCATACAAATGACCCATGTGATTGTATTTTGAAGGGCAGTCTCAAGAAGACAGTTATTGTTCTGCTGTTTAGTAATAATAAGATTTTGAGACCCTAGCAAGACTATGTTTATGGGGAATATTAAAGGGCGTATTGTTTTAGATATAGTATTTATATTACTTGGTACCACAGAATTATATGTTATGTATTTATTGTGAGGATAGAAATCATGCTGATGCTTTTAAAACTGGAAAGAAATAATAGAGAAAAAAGTAAAACATTAGGTATTTATTTAAGTTATAAGGGAACTTAAAATTGTTAAAAAAAAGGTTATGAGGGGAATTGTTTTATTATAATAAAAACAAACACATTTTCCTGAACTTGGGTAATAAAAATTATTTTAATGTTATTTATGTTACATATGTTGCCTGTGTTATATATTTTATATTTATATTTGTGCTGCTGCATTTTTTCAATACGCTTTCAATTTATTCAGTTCTTTAAAGATCACAATAAAAACCTCAGTTACATAAAACATTTTTATATCCTTAAATATCCTGTAAGCTTACATCTGTTTGTTTTTTTACAGCGGTTTTTCCTGGGTAGATAGTGACGGTAAAATCCATAAAAACACTGGATTAACAATTAAACAATAAAAAAACAATAAAAGATTTATTGTCCCATTAAAAAACCTGCTGCTTTGTCCATATTTTTGTCTGAGAGAATCACTCCTGTGTGCGCGCACACACACACACACACACACACACACACACACACACACACACACACACACACACACAGAGGCAATGTGGGATCAGCTTAATTAAAAAAACGTAGCTTGCAAAGCAGGAGAATCTAAGCGTCACGATGGGAGTTTAGCAGTGAACCGCCACATACAACTGTCTCTCATTAATGCTGACGAACACACATATATAAATATACAGTATGTTTACAAACACACACACAGCACCTTGTGCCGGAGGGAGGCGACCGTTTAATAGTTTCAGTATCGCCGCCATAAGCTCTTCTCGCTCCATAACTCTGTCAGCAGGGATTTACAGCTCATTGGCTCTCATTATGAAAATGTGATATTGCACTTGAAACCCCTCCGGCTATTCTTGGCCTATGGACTTCTGCAGTGTCATGGTTTAGAGACGGAGGGGAACAGAGCCAGCAGACTCCTCATCCTGCAGGTCCAGAGAGGTAGAGACGCTCAGTTTATCCTCATTTTTATTCTGCCGGGGAGTTTTTCCCCACATTTTTAGGCTTTCAGACATGTGGTTGTTTGAGGACACGGTCTTGAGTGAGTTTTTGTTTTCCTGATTGTAAAAGCAGGGGGTGTCTCAAGTGTGTGTTAACAGCACATACTGTTATGCTGATTTCTAAGCTTAACTGGGTCATGCACAATGATTTAAATGTAGGCTGTGTATTTAGTCATCATAATTTAGCAAAATGTGCATTAAGCTGTCGATGGGATTCGACAATTTTGTTTATAGTTTATGAACTACTTTGTTCCCAGTAATTCTATGGGAGTCAATCATAACTGCTTTGCTATAAACATCTTGGCTGGGGTTTTTTAGTCTACAGTTTTTGAAATTTAAAGGACAGATTTTGGGTGAAATATTACTTTAACTCAGCAGTTTTGTTCTCAGCATCATTGAACCTTAAGTGGCTAAGTTTACAGACAGGTGAAGCTGCAACTAATGATTGTTTCCATCACTGATTCATCTGCAGATTGTTTACTTGATTAATCAACCATCTATTTGGTCCATAAAATGTAAGAAAATGGTGGAGATAGCCAAATGGGATGTTCCTATGATGAATAACTTCCCTGACCAGTGGCAGCTTTCGGAAATTTGGTGCACTAGGTGAGGCTCCCCCGACACCCCTGAACAATAAAATAATATGACAGTATATATACTGACAATACTGATACCAATGGTTAAAATAACAATTTAAGCCAATAGCCAGTACTGATGCTTTTGTATTGATGTTTCCTTTGTTTTTTATGTTGTTATCTATTCGTCTTTTATGCCAGAGGGACACAGAAATCTACACTATATAAAACATAAATGAACAGTGTTAAAATCATCAGGGTCCTTCATTAAACTACCTTTGAATGAGCACAAAGTCAGTAATACACATTTATGAAACAACCTATTAAATAACCTTCTTTCACATGAAAAAAAACATATTTAAAAAAATAAGCAAAAAGTCTTTACTCTATATGATATGTCATCTATTTTATAGTGTTCTGAAAACATCAACACATTTCTCCTTCAAACAGCTGGATTTATTCAAGTTTCTCACCAAGAGCTACAGTTTACAAGATTACATTGAACACATCATGAGAATGTGATAATTTACCTTCGCCCAATACTGATTTTTACTGAACAGAGCTTGAACACTTCACAATGTAAAACAGGCAATCTCCCTGAGCTGTTAGTTGCATCCACTGGCTGCTCTGAGGTAACGATAACTAGCTCTCCTCCTGCTGATTTCATGTTCTTTCTCTCCACATCCACTCCTGCGTTTTAGAGTTCATGTGACGTCAGATAACCCGCCCATCTCCCCCAGAGAGCAGTTAAAGTGTAACGAGCAGGGGAGGGGGACCTAGAAAAAAAGGCCTCTCTATTATTTATTGGGTTTTGTTATGTAGTTATGTCATTGTGGCCTTATGTAATATTTCAAAATAATAGTAGTAGTATTAGTTAAACAGTAAAAGAAAACATTTTGATTTTTTTTTTTCTTCCCTCATTTGTGGCGCCCCCTATGGATGACAGGGTCCTGAGCATTTGACTATACTCCCCACACAACGGGCCGGCACTGTCCCAGACATTTCCAGGAGGTTTAAACTAGCCGTCTGGTCTACAAATAAGAAAACACTCAAGCTCAATTTAAAATATTTAAAATATTGCATGAATAAGAAGCACCATTTGAAATTGTTAATCACATTTTTA
The DNA here is from genome assembly GCF_011397635.1 of Epinephelus fuscoguttatus. Classification (NCBI taxonomy): domain Eukaryota; kingdom Metazoa; phylum Chordata; class Actinopteri; order Perciformes; family Serranidae; genus Epinephelus; species Epinephelus fuscoguttatus. The sequence continues at coordinate 27,019,452 of NC_064762.1, forward strand.
AAACCCAAACTGAATTTGTAAATGCTGCTGAAATGTTTGGCACTTTGCACTGTGCATAATGAACTTCACACATTATCCTACCGAACTCACTCAATAAAAGTTAACAAACAACATTTATTGAGCACAATAGTATCCTGGGGGAAAAAAAAAAGTTTAGGAAATCTGCTGATTATTAAGACAGAATTTTCAGTGGGTGGCAACAATTGCATACAATAGTAATAATTTAATAACTTAAACCGACTAGTATTTCTAGTGCCAACTAATGAGGGTTTAGCAGCGATAAATCAACTGGTAAGTAATCACAAAGGTCTCTAGTGTCAGTAGCGACAAAAAAAGCATATCAGCTGCACAGACGTGTCAGCCCCACACATGTATGACTCACACACTGGAAATGGAGCTGGACAGCGTCCCTGTGAAGTGTGTGTTTGTGTGAATGTGTGTGTAAATATGATCAGAATAGATGAGCTCTTATCTGTGTCTCTCTGCGGGCAGATAGAGCTGGATCACTGCTGCTTATCACATGCTTATACACTCAACAGCCAAACACCATGTTGCTTCTATCCTTCCTCCTCTTCCTTTCTTCTCTCTCTTCTTTTTCCTCCCTCATATTTTCCTCTCCTCTCCTCTCCTCTCCTCTCCTCTCCTCTTAGCGCCTTGTTCCTTCTTCTTTTTTCACCTTTCCTCTTCTCTCCTCATTATTCTGCCCTCTTCTTTTTTCCTTTCATCATTCCTTCTCTCCTCCTCCTTTTCATTTTCTTCTTCTCTCCCCTCTTTATACTTCTTCCACTAACCATCTCTCCTTCTTTTGTAATTTTCTTGTCCTCTTTTCTCCTCATTTCCTTAACTCCTTCCTTTTTATTTCATCATTGCTCTTTTCCTCTCCTTCCTCTCCTCTCCTTCCTGCTCTTCTGTTCCTCATCTTTCCTTTCCTTTTCCTGTCCTCTCCTCCTCTCCTTCTTTTTCCTACCCTCTTGTTTTCTCCTTATATTTCCTTCCTTTTCTTTCATCATTCTGTTTATCCTTCTCCTTAATTTTCACCTCTCTTTTCCTCACCTCATTTCTTTTCATTTTGTTTTCATTCTTCTCTTCCTCTCCTCGCTTCTTACACTCATATTCCTCTTATTCTCCTCACAGTTTCCTTACATCTTTCCTTGTTTTCCTAATTTCCTTACCCTCTTCTTTTTTCATTTCCTTTATCTTTCATCATTTCCTCTCCTCATTTCCTCCCCTCCCCCTCCCCTTTAAGTTCCACTTTAGGTTTTTCCTCTCTTGTTTCACCTCTTCTAAGTCCTCCCATCTCATTTTCTTTCCTCTCCTCCTCACCTTGTTTCCTTTCTGTTCATTTTGTCTCATTGCTTTTAGTTCCCTACCCATTTCCTTCCATCCTTTATCCTTCCCTTTTCACCTTTTTTCTTTCCTTGTTTCCTGCCCCCTCCTTTTAAATTCCTCTTCCTCTGCTCTTCACCTTGTTTCTATCCTGCTCACTTTCCTCCTTTCCTTTATTTTCCTTTCATCATTCCCTGTCTCCTCTGCTTGTTACTTTGCCCCCTACTCCTTTTCATTTCCTTTCTTCATCTCCTCTCCTTCACATTCCCTTCTCACCTCTTCTTTCATTACCTCCACTTACCTCTTATTTCTTCTGTCCATCTGTCTTTCAGAACTTTCCTCTCCTCTGTCCTTTCCTACTCTTTCTTCCTGCTTCCCTCTTTTCTTTCAGCCCCATCTCCATTTACTTACCTGCTCATTTGTACCTGCTCACAGTGTGGGGTCCGGTGTCGGTCTTGTGGCGTGACAGCGCTGTTGAGAGCCGGTCATTTCAAGGTTGGGATCAAACCAAAATAGGGCTCTGTGATGATTTTGTGTGTGTGTGTGTGTGTGTGTGTGTGTGTATATATGTCTGCATGATGCCTGTTAGTTCATCCTTACATGCTGAGTTTGATGTGCCTGAGGCGAGTGCTGCCTGCACACGCACACACACAAGACACACAGAGTCATAAATATAGAGCAGAAATAGCCTTGGGGTTGGTGAGGTGAAAATGGTACGAGGCCCTTTGACTCCTGACAGCAGAACATTGTAACAGAACATTTCTGGTCCGCCTGCCCTCGTCTCTGTGATATAAATGTTTGTATTGTAGTAAAAACGTGTTGTGTTTAGATATGCTTCCTCTGCGCCATATTACTCATGATGAATTCTTTATAGCTGTGGCCCATTAATGTTGATGCTCCAGTGGCCCAGCTGTGATAGATTTTTCTAAATTTCATGTTTCATGAAGGGCATATAAAATATGTTGTCTTATTTAGACAGTAGTCAGTAGTATTAGAATTGCACATTCATGCTCAATAAGATGCACTGTGGTTAGTGTTTGTGGCGAAATGCTAATTTGCAACACTTTGCTTTTTAAAAGTTACAATACATTTACAAATAAATGCACAAAAGCCCATCCACAGAAGTGCAGGTGTGTCTACTGTGGTATTAAGTGTGAGAACAATGTCGTTTCTCTATTAGCCATGATTTAATAAATCTATTCAGAACATTAAAATTATGTTGCATGTCAAGTCACTTGGTACACAGTTTCATAGTTTTGCTCCTTTAAAGCAGGATTTATACTTGCGTGTCAGCTCTATGCAGATGCTACACCGTAGCCTATGCACGTGGCCTATGCTGTTGTGAGCATTTATGCTTGTGAGATGGTGTCGATGGGATTTCTGTGAAGTGCTGTAAAATTGTGTTTCAAAGCACACACTAAACACACATTAAACATGGCTTAATAGAGACAATTTCAAACACAAGTACACTAATCAGCTTCACTATAACTCGCAGCATTCACAGACAAAGCACTTGTGTTAATCCGGACACATTTTCCCCACAAATACAACACGCTAATGTTTTCAGCACAAGCCTATGGCATTTTACATTGTATAAATTACCCTAGCGGCTTGCGGACTTTTCCTCTACTCATAAAGCCATGGACAACAGCAACATTTAACAAAGGTAGCGTTACAAAATTTGGCTCCATTACAACTCACAGGGTTCACCGACAAAACAACTGTCTTATACTAAACAACAAATACAACATGCTAACGTTGTTAGCACAAGCCTATGACATTTTACATTGTATAAGCGGAGGATTCCTTCGCTCATATGAAGCCAGGATAAATTTGGAAGTATAAATTCCCAAAAGATAAATGACACGCAGACTTAAAATGCTATTTTGTAGGGGCTTGATTATATTCACATGTTATTTTTACTTATCTGTAAAATAAAAGTAAATAAAAGCTTTGTTTCCGATGAGGGAAATGGTGTCAGCTTACAAAATAGACAGGAGGTCTACGTCGCTGCGACTTGTAGTTACATTTCTGGGGAGGTGCACATCAGACTATGCTGTAGGTCTGGCCTCGATTTGACGCAGAATTATAAATCCTGCATAACAGACCCACCAACCCTGTATCCCTGGAGCTGCTAAAACAGGAAAAAAATGTCAATTTGATGGAAATATTATCAAACTTGTCATATTCTTTCTGTTTGATCACATTTATCGATTTGTAGGTATGTTATGTTTTTTGCTTCTTTTCTTTTTTTTCCCCCTGATTCAAGTTTTTAAACAAGTTGTTCACTTACACATATTACCCTCACTGTTATGATACAGAGCTGGCTCAAAATTGGCAATGAATTCCCATAAACCTTCGAAAGTATGATTCTTTTTGGCTAAGTGGTGGCAGCAGAAACGACATTCAAGATTCAGCAAATTCAAAGTGCCTTACAGACAGCAGTCCAACATAATTACATACAATACATCATACACAATGCAGCACAGTATTCACATTTCCTACACTGAAGATGCAATGACAGGAGGCAAATTTTCATATCAACATTTTCAAGATGATATGGTGAACTTGGTAGATAACATCTGCTTATTTACACATCAAACAGTTATGGAACAATTTTTTTTTTTTTTACATCCCTTTGGATTCATGCTTGTGTTAACATTCTCTTTCAGTTCTGTATGTGGTCTCCACCAACTCCAGGTACATATCTGGTACTTAAGCTGCTAAATGCTCCACTATGTTCACCAGCTAACTGTGTTTGTCTGCTGTCAGTGGGATTCTTTAGAGCTTTTTCTCTGAAAACAGTTGCCTGCTTTTGCCACAGATGGCGCCATAGAGCAGCGAGAGTGAGCAGAAACAGAAAAGCTGTGGGCCAGAGAGCTAAATAATGAAATGAAACTCACTACAAAGCTTCGTAAAGTTGAGACCTGCAGATTCAGGTGATAGTTGTCTGTAGGTACATCACTATTAGCGACCCTTTCATACTGTCATTTGATACAGTGTTAAAAATATCACTTATAGATGATTTAAATATAAAAGGTCCAGTGTGTAAGATCAAGTTGCATCTAGCGGTGGAGTTGCAGAACTGAAACTTCTCCTATGTGCCAAGCCTGTCGAACTACTGTGTCTGAGAGAAATGGTCCTATGTAGAGCCAGTTTTTGGTTTGTCCATTCTGGGCTACTGTAGAGTAACATGGCAGACTCTATGTAGATATAAACAGCCCATTCTAATGTAATGAAAACTCAACGGCTCATACTTTTTAGGTGATTATAAACTCATGAAATATACTATGAATATTATATATTTCATTTCTTCTAATAGTGGCACCTAAATCCTACATCCTTTACCGCTATGTGCTAATATCAGGTGAGATCTGATACATTATCTGAATGATGCAGCTGCATATTGAAGCCACAACATGAAAAAGGAAAGCAAGATATGAAATTTTGGTGCCGGTATACACTGTGAAAATAAATACATCCAGTAGGTATGGAAAATTGATTAATATTAAATATGTAGTCTACTGAATCTCGAACTTATGGATCAAAATACTGGTGGTACTCATTTTAAAACTATATTCATAAGATGAAATTATTGATATGATATGGTTGGACATTTAACTGGCAGAATACAGCGCCTGAAAATAACAATTTTTCCACAGCAGACATTTTGACGTGTTATTGCAGGAAATACTGAGCACCTTCAACCGAGGTGAGCCAGCTCCAGGGTCTCTGTACTTGTGCATGCTGGCTCAGTGGAACACTGAATGAAACCGAGCCATCATTAATGAAATTTGCTTCACCTGTGCTTTCCCTGCTATGACAAGTCAAGATGTCTGCCGTGAAAAAGATCTATTTGGGTGTCAGAACTCACTCGGAGTCACTCGCACCAGTGCACCCATGTAATTTCTCACATTCAGGCGCTCAACAGATGTATGAGCAAAACGCTTGGCTGTTGAGGCGGCTGTCTGGAAGGAAAACAACTTTGCAACAACTAGCAGGCTGAAGTGAAAAGACCATACAGAGTGCAGAAAAAAATGATTAAAATTTAGTTCTTATAAGTTTATCATGTCTTGTGTCCATGTTTCTTGACAAACATGGTAAACCAGCAATAACTTCAGTGGAAAAAGGACATGTAGAAAATGTAGAAAATGTAGAAAATAGTTTTCTTAGATTTAATCCAAGAGAATCCAAGAAAAACAGCCCAGTATTTATTGATTTGCATCAGGATTTGTTTTAAAATGCGTTTCAGTTTCTGTTCTGTACCCTGACTCATAAAAGTAAAGTATTCCTGTTGGTGGTTATGCTGCTGTGTTGGCAGATCTAACCTGTTGTAGTAATTGACTTGTGTTATTTTTAATGGAGCCATATGTTGTTCCTGCTGACTGCGGCACACTTGAACACATCACACACAAACCGTGCTGCTGCTGCTGCTGCTGCTGTTTGACACCTTGTCAAACAGCGGCAGGATATTTTGTGTCGGTGGCTACTTCTCAGACTGAAGTTCTGCAGCGCAACTTTTGTTTTCCCTTCAGTGTTCACAGAAAAGAAACTAATAAAGAAAGAGAGGGACGACTTCTGACCTCTGATATTCTGCAACCGCAAAAAATAACCACAGAATATATAAGACATTTACAGCTCACTGAGGCACGACTGACAAATAAAACATATAAATGAGACTAATGAGCATCAGTGAAGCACAATGTGTCACTTTTTTTCCTGGTTTTTGTTATAAATGTATGTATAATTGAGTGTCTGAAAGCCTCAACCAAATTTAAATGTTATATGCTTCAATAATGTGGCAGTGTATTTTCGACAGGGTTATCATACTGGATGTTATTGGATTTTACAGCCTCTACAAGAATAGCATTTTTAGTCTTGTGTGTGATTTATCCTGGCTTCATATGAGTAGAGGAAATCTCTGCTAGCCACTATGCTAATTTATACAATGCAGAATGCCATAGGCTTGTGCTAACAATGTTAGCATGTTATTTTTGTTTGGAAAACATGTTTAGTATAAGACAGTTGTCTTGTCAGTGAACCTTCTGAGTTGTAACAGAGCTGAATTTTGCAGCGTTACCCTTGTTAAATGTTGCTGTTGTCCCTGGCTTCATATGAGTAGAGAAAAAGTTTGCTAGCTTCTAGGCAAATTTACTGCACCTCTTTAACAAGACAAATGTTGTGGGGTTTGGGAATCATCTTACAGTCGGACCAACTGTCCTTCAACACACGTCATTGCAACAGTAGTGTCTGCCTATGTATCAGAATTAAAAATGGTGCAATTTTTTAATTATTATTATTTATTTATTTGCAACAAATTCCTTATGTTACGTTTTTGTCTGAGCCCCAAAGTTGGCTATAATTTTGTAAAAAAGGAAGTAGTATTTAATTGTAGATTCAAAGGAAGGTATCTGGAAAGGACAGCATGACTTGGTACTAATTACAGGGAAAATTGAGATGGTGTTTAATTGATCAGAACACTTACAGTTAATTCATTCAAATTAATTGGCTGCATGAGAGAGTCTTTTAGTCGGCCCCAAGCAAGCCAGCATAACATGCAAAACTGTGAAATTAGTCTGCAGACAAGTGTACAATTCAACATGTATTCCACTATTAAAGAAGTAATGAATAAATATCTTTTGGGGTTTAAATGAATTATTGATCTGTAGAAGTTTATTCCAGTGGAAATCAACAACTGCTTATTAAGAAAACTTAATTAAATTTCCTTTTAACTTGTAATTTGTATTGAACTGCTTCTTTACAGGAAACATCTTCTTTGTTTACTTATCAGAAAAGAACATACCCATGAAACAAAGTTCCCATTTATTTTTCATTTTGATTCAAAAGTAAAAATCAAAAGCAATATCTGAAGTAAACTGAACATAGAATGAGTTTGCCGCAGGCTTCCAAACCTTCTCCACACTTACGCCAAGAATGGAAAGTTAACCAGAAGCCACACAAATCCTTTCTTCACAAACCTCTAAGTGAAAACACCTCAGTGAAACCTTGTGGCGACGTTTGTGGTAAATTTCTGCCATTTGTTTTGAAAGCAAATATGTGACTCTCCGTCGTCTCCCTGCTCACGGAGCCTCACGTGTGTGTGATGTGATGACAGCAGTTTGTCTTTCTACTAACTTCTGTTTTCAGTCGTGACCTGCTTTGTGTATGTTTGTGTGTGTGAGAGAGCACGTGCGCACACCATCACCACCGTCTCCTGTGACCCCGTCTGCCATCTGCTGACAGCTTTCTTGTTGTTTTGTTTATTTCCCGTCGCCATGTATTTGTTCCATATGCATATGCATGAGCAAACAGGCACACACACACACACACACACACACACACACACACACACACATACACTAATGCAATTTTCTCTCCCCTGCACAAGCGATGACACATTCCCCTTTGAGTGCTATGGCTGCCGATTGGAAACTCAGACACACTCTCAGAAGTGAGCGTTCAAAGTCGTTTCTGTTTGTAAACGCTGAAGGCGAATTGGCCACGGCCGCTTCTCAGACGCTCCGTGTCAAAGCTGTTGGAGGGCTGGAGAATAAGAAAGCAGTTTAATCGAAAGTCTAATCTCCATTCTTATTACCTCCTGCTTCTCTTTTTAACTGTGTGTGTGTGTGTGTGTGTGTGTGTGTGTGTGTCAGATGGGCTCTGACAGCTCAGAGGGGTGTTCATCTCCACTCCTGTCACATCTGCACTGTCACACACTTACACTCATTGGGTACCTTTCTACCCATATGAATACTTCATAAATGTTTGCATGTATTGCATGATACTTATTATCATTATTATTATTACTTATTCATGCCAGGGAACCATTTAAGTTTCATTTGTATTATTATGCTGCAAGTGTTAGTGTTTTTGAAGGTACTGGTATGTAGGGTTATAATCTGAGAGGAGAGAATTAAAACAGCTGGGGAAAAGTGATTGCTAATTTGTTACTAGCATTGTTGTCTTACAGAAGGATGGAAAAAGTGCACTTTCTGACCCAACATCTGCAAATATATTGTATGTAATATACATTTTCTTCATTCCAAATATAACTGACTGGTCCAAATATTCAATGCTATTTTAGCCCGGTCACCAACTCCTCAGAAAATTACTTCACTTTCCTTGGCTTGTTAGATGTTTACATCTCTTCAACAGACACTTTTTTTTTTTTTTTTTTACCTCAGCTCTCTGCCGTTTGGCTCTGAGCAGATAGTGTACAATCATTTTGTGTGCTGGGAGTTGCTGTCCACAGATTCCTGTGGGGAGGTGGTGAGAGCCACTGGGGCTCAACCAGATGGTGTGGAGGACCAAAACAATAAACGGCTGAAGGCTGCACGGAGCTGCAGGCTGCACTGTTGATTCTCAGTGGGATCAGCAGGACCAGAAACCTTTTCACAGGAACGGGAGGCATTTAATTCGATGTTCAGGCTGTCACTGTTGCTCAAGGAATGTTTGGGGCCAACCAAGTCACCAGAACAAATGGTGGCTTTGTTTGTTTCTGCAAACCACAGATAGGTAACATTGTACATTGTTATGTAGAGGATACCTTCAAAGTTTACATTCCTTTATGTAACAACACTGTGGTTAAAGTGTGGTTATGTTCAGGCACAAAAACCAGCCTGTTATGATTGGGGACAGGTCATGGTATGGCTTAAAACACCCGCATTTGGTGCCACAATGGCCACTGGAAATCAAGTGACATCCTGCTAAAAAACACCCATGTTCAGTTGCACCAAAGTTGCTGGAAATACAGTGATGTAAAGTGTGATTATGTTCAGGCACAAAAGCCAGTTAGTTACCACAATCACCACTGGAAATGAAGTGACAACCTGCTAAAGAAACCCACGTACAGTGATACAAATGTTGCCAGAAATCCAGTGACAACTTGCTGAAAAACAACCACGTCCAATGGCACACATCTTGCGGGAAATGCAGTAATATAAAGTGTGATTATGTTCACGCACAAAAGCCAGTTAGTTACCAAAATCACCACTGGAAATGAAGTGACAACCTGTTTAAAAAAACCCAAAAAAAAACAAAAAAAAAACCGGACAGTGATACTAATATTGCTGGAAATGCGGTGATGACTTGCGAAACAGCACCCATGTTCAGTGTAACAAACGTTGCCGGAAATGCAGTGACAACTTGCTAAAAACATCCACGTCCAATAGCACACATGTTGTGGGAAATGCAGTGATGTAAAGTGTGATTATGTTCATGCACAAAAACCAGTCAGTTATGTTTAAAGACAGATCATGGTACGGCTTTAAACACCCACTTTCAGTGCCACAAATATTGCCGGAAATGCAGTGGTGACTCGCCAAAAAAACCTTGTGTTCAGTGGAACAAACATTGCTGGAAATGCAGGGACATCTTGCTAAAAACCGGCCATGTTCAGTGGCACAAACACAGCTGGAAATGCAGTGATGACTTGATAAAAAACACCCACGTCCAATGGCACAAATGATGCTGGAAATGCAGTGATGTAAAGTGTGATTATGATTAGGCACAAAAAACAGTTATGATTAGAGAAAGATCACAGTGATGACTCGCTTAAAAACCTCGTGTTGTTTCTTGTTGTTCTTGAACACTGGTCTGCAGCTTGCACCTCACTTAGGTGTCACGCCATCTTCCACTGCCTAAACCACCTGATGACAAAGTCATCTCATATACATGTAATCAGAGCTGTGTAACTTCTGTTACATGTGAAACATCTTTAGTGTTGTTCCTGTTTCGATGTAACTTATGTCTGGTACAAAAATCTAGAGACATATTCCTTTTCCCTGTGTGTTAGATTTGAAAGAAATTCTATGGTAAATTACATGAAACTACAACCTGGTTGATTTTTGTGAAATGAGGGATTAGTGTAGCAGACGCTGAAAATCATATGTTGTTGCTAGATGACAGGCGCACACACACACACACACACACACACACACACACACACACACACACACACAGACACACACACACACACAGACACCTGGCCTGCAAACACAGCACGTCTCCAAAATGATTTTCAAGGTGGTATGATAAGCACGTATTTAACATGTAACAATTGGAAACAAACGCTGCGTGCACCCAATTTTTTTTTTTTTTCCATCACAGTGTTGACTCAGTGATCCATCACACACACAGTGGTCTACACCTGGTAGTAAATATCACATGTCTGATATGATCAACTCAGCTCAGTCTGTGACTCCATCTCTCAGAAACAGGTTTATTGCCAAGTAGGTTTTCATTCACAAGGAATTTGCTTTGGTGTTTGGTTCATACAATGAACACATTAAGCAGAAATAAAAGCAAAGTATTGTGAAAGTCAAGAACATAAATATAGAATGGAAAAATTATGATGAAAATTTGAAGAAGACACTAGAATAGTGCACAAACACTGATCAGGAGATGCACAAAAGTTCACAGCAGAGAATGTGCGCAAAGTACAAGATATGCGTCAGTGTAACCTTCTGAGACAGATGTCTATGGGGGGTATGAGAGTCCGTGTCTGTGGGGGACCCGGAGCTTTGGTTGTGATTGAATCTGAAAACTCTTTACTACCACACGGATGAGCATCGGTGCCAGCTGAGCTTCAGATCATAGATTCCCGAATGTCCAAATATGTTTACATCATCCCAGTCATCCTCCAGTGTGTCCCAGGCTTTAAGCTACGAAACCACCTAATGGGAATCAGATGGGATACAGGCTTACTTTAAAATTCTGTGAATGCTTTTTAAAAGCATTTCTCTGCCATCCGTCCTCTGTTGATATGAGCTGTAAGTACACAGTCTGACCCTGTGGTTTCACAGATATCGAAGTTTAGCAGCTTAAAATTGTGAGAAACGCTGTGAGGAAAGTACGAGAGGCATAAAATGGAAATTGGAAAGTGTCAGTGTCAGCAATGGGATTGTATTTACATGCACACACTCGTACAGCACAAATAGCCTGGAGTCGTGTTTTGCCTTGTATCTGTGCTTTCACTCTAAACTGGGCTGCCGAGCTGCTGCAGGTAAAAGACTGTGGTTGTACTGGTTTTGCTGGACACCCGACTATTTTGGGTGCCCAACTGTCTGAAAGTAAAAGTACAACCCATTTTTTGTAACATGTAAGATGGCTGGCAGGAGAAAATATCTGGTTCTTTCATAGAGTACTTCAGTGATTTAGTATTGCACTTTTTGGAGGCCTTACAAGAAGAAATACAAGAAAAAATGATGATGAAAATTGGTCAAACTCCAACATCAGTAGCTCCTGCATTTTCTATAATGCAACTTGATGGCATCTTCTTAGTAGATCCTCCCTGGCTGTGCCTACATCCTTCAAACTCCCTGCTTTCAGTATCTAATGTAAGCTTTCTGTTAGAAATTATTTGTGTCCAAGCCCAGGATGTCTCGTGTATGGACTATTTCTGTGACTTATTTTAATTGTCCTTTTTTTGCAAATCATTGTCCCATCTAGGATAAAAGTTGATCAATGCATCAGTCAATCAATCATCAGTGTTACTGTCTTAGACTTAACATAGCACCCTAAGATCCCTAAAACATGTTACACAACTCTGTACACAAGCTAAAGTAATACTAAACTTCAAGTTTTAACCTGGCATTCACACCGGGATAGTCCGGGGGACTCGGTTCGATTGGGCGGGTAATGCCGAAAAATTTCACACCTTCATTTGGTTCGGTTCACTTTAACACTGTACTTTTTAAAGCGGACCAAACTGCCTGGATAACGTCACACAGTTACAACAGCTACTTGTTTGGGGGTGGTATTGCCCGAAACGACCACTGACCAGGAAGAAAAAAGCATGATGAAGAAGAAAACCTGGCTCATCGATTGGCCAGGACTGAAAGCAGAAATCCATTGTGGGTAGCCACAACCAACTGCGATATATAGTCCTCTGACCATATCAGTGAGCGTCTGCACCTCCTCACTACTCCATATCTACCCACAAGACATTTTCCAACTTTACTTTTCTTACCTCTGCTTCTTCCGGTTCGCGCTGTTGGCTTTATTTTTTTTTCTACTCAAAATGCACTGTGCTCATTTGTTTGGTCCGCACCAGAACCTAACTATCCGTGGAAGCAGACAAGAGTTCGTTTAAAGCCGACCAAATAGCGCCAGTGTGATTGCCTCTGAAGTGACCCATTGGAACATCAGTTTATGAAATTAGTCCAGCAGTGGTGAAGCACTCTACAGGCGCTCTGTTTTATATCCAAGTCTTGCTAAGTCAGAAGTCTTGGTCTGAACTCTTGCAGACTTTTTCCACATCATTGAAATCCGCTAAATATCAAGCCATGACACTGATAATCTTTTATGTAAGAGTACGACATGCTTTCTGTACTTCAATATTACTGGCACTCCTCTCTTCAACTCTCAAGATTTCAGAAAGAGACTTCTTGTTAGTGAGACGGAGACAAGAAAACAGACAGGAACAAGTGAAAGGTACGGGAAAAGATTTTATTTCTCTGTAGGATCCGTTCCATAATGTTGTAAGACACTCATAAAAACAATCTGAGCCTGTTAGTGGCAAAAACAAACAATTTTAGTAGACGAAAATTGAAAGCGGGCACCTGCCTCTAGTGGTTACATTGTAGCCTGTAGGACCAGTTTCAAAGGTGTTGTTCATAAGAGTCACTTAGACACAAAAACCTGGAAAAATAGTTTCCAGGTTGTAAAATCCTGAAGTTCCCCTTTAAGAGTACTAAACAAAGGATAGACTAAACTAGAGAATATTTAATGTCTTTAAACTAAATTAGCTTACTCATGTACAGTACAAATTTGGAAAGTGAGGAAAACTATAACTCCTAAGGGGCACTGCATTGAGAATAGTCAGTCACCTTAAAATGGCACAAATAGCTAATGGAGATGATGCTTTGTATAATGTGATGCTGTCATTTTCAGATTCTAGGTCAGAGATTCTGGGATAAATTCATTAACTATGATGCATTTTTCTGAGTCTTGTAGTACTAGTAGTCCACTTTTATGTCTTGAATGTCTCGTCTACAACAGGTTTGAGACGCGCCCTCGTTGAGGACATGGCTCTTCTTATCCTGAAGCCTCAGCGTTGCCAGGTGTACAATAATTATCATATTTGTACGATAATTTGGCCCTCTGTACGATCAGTAATCCCAAAAAAGGCCAAATGTATGATAATTTGACCAGTTGTTTCTTTTGTGAGCCCTGAAGACATCTGTTCCCATGTGACATGTTTCCAGCCAATCGCACTTTGCTTAGGAGGAGGAGGAGGAGGAGGAGGAGGGACTATATTTAAGTAATATCACATGAGAGGGAGTGATGTACTGTATATCGTCACGGCTGTGATACGGTCGTAGGCAAGAGGCCGCAGGAGTGACGATATGCAGTACAACATCACGACCTCGAGTGTGATATTGCTTTTATACAACAGTTCAACAACAGCTTAAACAGCAATGCTGAGTAAGGAAATGTTAACAAAAGGTGATGAAATAAATTAAGTATGTTATGTAGCTCCGCGAAAACAAACATTTCCCCCAGTCCGCTGCCAGGCAATGCAGCACACATGCCAGGAACTCACAAGCTACTTTGTATTTACATTGATCTGCAACTGTGTAACTTTGTCCTGTTCGGCTGATGAAACGTTGGCAAACCTGGATGTTGGCACGGCCGGATTCAGCTTCCACTCTCCCTCATCCTCATCAGTACCTCATCAGATGATAATTGATAATTCTTGACCGTGTTCGCTTCATTTTTGCTCCTCTCCAGTTTGTCGAGGTCGGCTGATGTTACACAAACACACCTGGAGGTCTGCACAGAAGAGTCCTGGCTTTCCTTTTCCTTGTCCTCTCCTGACGACCACTCATAATTTAATCCAAATGTAATTTTGGGGAAAATATCCATCTTCTTGGTGTAACGCTAGTGTCAGTTTGTGTCAATGTAGCGAGTGTGACAGCTGGTTAATTAAGGGTTGTATTTATATTTATAACACCTGTGAGCGGAGTGTTTTTACTGTTACATGTCCCAGTGATGATATAGCCTACTCTATATCAGCACTCACGGAATGCCTCTCGTCCAATCAAATTACTTGGTTGAAACTAACTGTTGTATAATTGTCTATAGCGCATCAGTAGGATTGTTATTTTGGTTACCTGGCAACACTGTGAAGCCTCCTTAAGAAATCTGATCCCGTTTAATTCGGTGATAAGAGCCTCTTGCGACCGCATGCCTTTGCTGACATCAACCCCAGCAGGATTTGAACCCTTGATCTTCTGCATGGAGGACGAGTGCTCTAACCTCTACACTAGGGAGGCCTCAGTTTTCTGATTTTTGTAGAGTCCCATATTTGCTTCAGCTCTGATTTGTATCTTTGAATGGTTTCTTCTCAATAGGAACATTCATGGAGGCTCATAGATACTATAGTATTAGAGGCATTGGCATGCTTCAAACAAAGTGCTTGTTGAATGGTTGGACAGGGTCTTAATCCCCCAACCCTCACACCTTTGAGCCCTAACTGACCATTTCAGTGTCAGAAATCTGGTTGATTTGGGTTGTATCAAACAGTGTGTTTGTTTTTTAAAAACACTGTAAATACGTGTGTTGAACACTGCAGCTTAACGCAATAGTTTGGTTGATTAATCCAGGAGACTTCCATCAGAGCAAGAAAACTCTCCAGTAGCTTTGCCACTTTACTACTCTACTGTGAAAGGGTTGATATGAATCAGAATCAGGATTTAGCTCTGAAACAGTCAAAAGATCAGTGACTACTTCCCTGTTAAAGTATTGATGGGTTTAAAACCATGCACACATACACATGCATACACAAAGTCTGGGGCACACACACACTAAAACACAGACAGACACACTGCTCTGGATGTGTCTGTGTTTATGTTGTCCAATTACAGGCCAGGATCAATGGCCTTGTCATGGTGCTGCAAAAGGTCGCTTATGTGAGTACACACACACACACACACACACACACACACACACACACACACACACACACACACACACACACACACACACACACACACACACACACACACACACACACACACACACAGACACACACACACAGACACACACACACACAGACACACACACACACACACAGACACACACACTCATACACATACTTTACCGCCATCCCCGGCAGTGCGAGGTCAGGACCATCCATCAGGGTTCGTGTAGAGTTTTGTTCAGTGTCAGAGTAAAGATCAGCCATCTCACCACTCGCCAGGCTGACTTCTTAAACGCCCCTAAAAGTGAGGAGTGTTTGCCTACCCCTAAACAGAGACAGACAGACACACACACAGACACACACACACACACATAAACACACACAAACAGAAATAAGAGACAGTAGAGGAGCAGGGGGGAAAGAGGTAAATAAATCAAGTCAAGGTTGTGGCCTTCCTGTGTTTAAAATGATGCCTGTCTGCTGCATGAGGGGAAGAGGTGAAAACTTTTAATGCATATGAGTTGTTTATCATTATGGCCCAGCACCTCTGACACACTCCTGAGTCCCTGTCACACATTCACTGCAACCCTGCGCTTAAATAGACATTTCCCAGAGAAGCTGTATGTGAGAATGCAAATGTTGGAATCAGTTGGGTTGGACATTAAATGGACTGTACCCTCCCGGCCTTCCAGTAAAAAGTCAGTATAATGTCCGATTGTGAATAGAGGAGGTATTTGTCCAGAGAATTCACAGCGAGCAAGTGAGCGTGTTGATGACATTTCTATAATGCGACTGGCATGAAACAGGAGGAATTCAAACATCTGAGGGTGAAACAGAAGGGTTAGTTACACAAAGATACCAAACAAAAATGTCTAACTGAGGAGACAATGACTTTAAGAACTTCTCTTGGTAAGGGCCATGATGTATTGTATACCTGGATACAGCACTGGAGGCGGGGTCCTGTTCATTTCTATGAAAGTTGCTCAGTGGTGCATGAAGTGAGACATGTATAGCTGCAGATAAGTTCTGCTTGTAGCACACATGACACACTCCTACAAACGGCGCCAACCACAAGTTCAAGACAAACTCACCACCCTGACGGCTACCTGAACCCTGCTACAAAGCTACACTGTAGTAAATACACAAGACCAAATGTAGCAATAATCCACTTTCTAATTGGTATATAATTTATAATTCATAATACACGAAGACATGATTCTCTATATAAGTTACGAGATGTAACCCTTCCCATTACCCATATTCTAACCTTAACTACCTCTATTTTAATGTAAAACTTCATAGTGTAGGTTAGCGATTGCTAAAAAAATAGCATTAGCATAAGTAACAAGATGTAGCCCCTCTGTTACCCTTACCCGAACTTTAACTACATCTCCTTTAATGTAATACTTCATAACTTGTGTAAGCTAATCGCTAACTTACGTAAGCATAAGTAATGAGATGTAGCCTTCCCCTTACCTTTACCCTCTCTTTGAATGTAATACATCACAGTGTACGTTAGCTAATCGTTCACTTAGCATTAGCATAAGTAACAAGATGAAGCCCTCCTGTTACCTGTACCCTAACTGTAACCTCTCGTGTAACGTATTAGCCTACTTTAAAGCTAGTGTAGTGGCTAGAGTTGGCTCGGTTGCAGTACCAACGAACAGTAAAACAACTGTGTTGCTCCTCTGTCACTGGTTTATTCAATTAAACTGACCATTTCTCTTATCACTGACAAATGGCACTTACAGCTAGCTAATCGCCAACTTAGCAATTTCGCCAGGACTTCAACTTCTGGGCCGAGGGAGAAGGAAGCTGATCGTGGACTGAAGTGTAGGTTTAGATGGGCAAATCATGTAGCTAGAGGGTGGGTCATGTAACTGCTCCAGCTGCAGTTACACCTACTCTCACAAAGGCAAAAAAGCTAAATTTCCATGGTATAAAATTACCTGGATCTTCCACATTGTGGGCCCCATAAACAATCGCACTTGACTTACAGCCAATGACCACGGCCTAATGGCCAACTTCTGATGACCGAACAACCAACTTCCAGTTAAGCGCTCTGCTAACTGTAACTGGGATAAAATGATTTAAGCATGGACCTGGATCTCTGGGCATGCTCCAAAGTTCATATGAGAATACAATATTATAGTGTGTGTGTTTGGGATCGACAGAGGAGGTGAAAGGAGGTGAAGAGTAATGCTTCAAAATGCCTCTCCAGCTGTGGGTTGGGGAAAATGGAGCTAGCTGTCATTTGCATTTGTAACTCAAGGACAAGAGTAACATTAACTGAGCGTAAGGGATCACTCTGATGGCACACACACAGTCTTGTTTTACTATACAAATGAGGACCCTGTTCTGGCTTTACTCAACCTCTAACATTCAAACGCTGATATCCTGAAGTTTAATAAACTGCAGCTTGAAGCTACACCTGAGCTAAACGTTTGATTAGACAAATATTGATAATACAACAATGACAAAAAGGTGCTATTATGCAAAACATGAATAAATTATGTTAAAAAACTGTCCCAAAAACATATTTAAAGCCATGTGTGGCTGCTTTATGATCAGTGTGAAGCAAAACAATAATGGGATTGCTCAAAATGAGCCTTTTGTTTAAGTGTTGAAACACCCACATTTACCCTTATTTATATTAAAAGACAAATCATTAACATATTTTTTGCTCACTCAAGAGCACTGACTGAGGTAGAGAGGGTTGTTCTTTAATCACAAGGTTAGCGGTTCAATTCCTGTCTCCTCTGTCCACATGTTGAAGTGTTAATAATATTTAGATGACAAATGCAGTTATCTGATTTTTTGACACACTCATATCAACATTGGTATTGGCCACAAAAAAAAAATCCTGTATTATAATTTTAATATTGAACAAATCTACAAAGCTTAATTGTTTTCATTTGTTTTCCAATATTCAGTCCTGGTGACTAAAGCATGGATAATGTTTTTATGCTTATGTTCAACCATCTCTAAGTACTCCGTTAGGGTTAGAGAAAGATTGTGGTCTTGGTTAATATATTGACAAAGTCTAGGCAGTAACCATAGTATTTGTATGGGTGTGGGGGGAACATTCACCCCATAAATCAAACAGGGCTATGCAAAAAAGAAAGTGTAATGCTACACGGCCATGCACCCCCATCTTAAATGATCATTTGCGAATGTAATCAAGTGGTCTTGTCGTACCCCAGCAGAAACCATTGCTTGACTGTTGTGGGTAGGTACAATCAAATCCATATTGTCTCTATTCCATGATTTTCCAATGTATTACCAAGTGGAAGTTTGAAGTGTAAGTATGCCATAAAAACTCTTAGTGTGTGTGCTTTTTCTGTGCAGCCCTCAATCATATGCTGCTCCCTAAAATGGCACCCAGTCATCAAAACTTTTAGAACTGCTGATCTGAGATTTTTGGTTCATAATGCTCCAAACTGATCACTTTATCTGTTAAGTTTCTAAAAATGTCTGCTTTCTAATGTCCAACTACAAATCAAATCAGAGACGCATTTTCTGTTTGGAAAAAATGATGCCAGCGAACATAATCCAGGCAGCTATTGCGTTTCCTCTAAAACATATTTTTGCTATGAAAATGAGCAGCGTATAAACATGATTTGCACGGGACAGGGTTGCAGTCATTCCCACAAACCTGACTCACCCGAAGATGAAGCAACCAATCACTTCAACACGGAGGTCACCTGGAACATCATTAGCAGTAAAAGAGGAAAACACGTCCTGATATTCTCCTTTTTGTCAGGCCATGTAAACGTTATTTATATCCCACATGATGTACTAAATGTGTCACAAAAAAGGGGCTTGTTATATACAGTGTAGTAGGAGAAACAGGGAACAAACGCTAGCTGAGCAAATTGTCTCCCTTTATTCAAAAACACAGGATCAGAGTTCAGTTAAGAAGACGACAGAGATCAAAAGAGATTAAGAGAAACAGAAAGGGAGCTGGAGAGAGCTTAACAAAGTGAACATTAAGAGGTCAGATATTGTATAATTAATCAGAGCTCTGCGAGGAAGCAACTGCTGTGTACCAGTCTCTGAGATGATAAAACATTCACGCACACGCACACTCACACACACACACCCACATCACTTCCTAATAGGTAAAGAGCACAGAGCTTAAATCCAGCGTCGTTCCTGCCTCAAGGTTTACTTTGCACCACGGACAATTTAACAGCAATTTGAACATTCCTGTGATTAATAACAGCGACCAGGGACACGAGTGTGTCTTCGTTTCCTCTGTGTGTGTGTGTGTGTGTGTGTGTGTGTGTGTGTGTGTGGTATGAGCAGACAAAGGCTTAGTCAAGGCTTTTGCTCATGAGAAATGACAATGTCTTGTTTTTCTTGCTTTGCTGACTTACATTTATAGAACTACAACAATTTACACAAAACTGTTCTTAGTTGGAATACAGTAAAGTGATAAATGTAGAAACCAGTTTTCCAGAAGAGGTGTCATCAATTTGGAGTCTTTAATATGTCAGGATACAGCCTGGGAACCGGCTGAATCTGTGAGCTCATGTTTTATTTCCTCTGGCAGATGCTCTGGTCCCCTTCTGTTCGGACAGATCTACAACCGTTTATCTAACATGGGGTGTGTTTCAGACAATGGTGGACAACTTGCAGAAACTTCGAACTTTACATAAAATACGTGATGACATTGGGCTCATGCTGTGGACATAACAGAGAGCAAAAACCTAGTTTAGTAAAGAGCAGGAATTTTTAAATATAACCAAGATGGCTGCATCTGATTCGAAACTTTTTGATTAAAGCTTCTGTATGTGACATACAGAACATTAAGACAGCAGCAAACAGCTATTGGTTGTGTAAAGATGTAGCTGAGTAATGGCGTCATGAGCTTAAAATGTAGTCACGCTCTTTCTGTTTGTTGTGGTAAGCCAGTCCAGTCAGACATGCTTATTACTGCATGTACAATAATACTTAAATTAAATGCCCAGTCCCTTTTACTATGGGGTGCCGTTTGTAAAGTGTCTCACGCTGAAAATAACATCAACATTTTGCCACATTTAGCTTCAAACAATGTTTAAAAAAGTATTGTGATTTTTTTTAACGTCACCTTTTACCACATTTACAGCAATATTTGTTAACTTAGAAATATATTAAATAGTTAAATCTAAATATTAAATGTGGCACCTAAATGTTAAATGTTAAATCTAAATGCTAAATCTAAATCTAAATCTAAATGTTAAATCTAAATATTAAATCTAAATCTAAATGCTAAATCTAAATCTAAATATTAAATCTAAATCTAAATGTTAAATCTAAATGCTAAATATAAATATAAATATAAATGTTAAATCTAAATATTAAATCTAAATCTAAATCTAAATGTTAAATCTAAATGTTTTGGGTGAAACAAAATATTTAGCTAATATGCAAATTCACACTGCCGGTCACCAGAAGTACCAAAATAAAAGCTCGAGATGGTCAGACTGTTTATAGAATCAAATAACGAATTAAAACCAACTTATCGGGGGAAATGGACACTTGAACATACATTAGCGTGATAATAACTACCTAAAATAACAAGAAAGGTGTTTGGAGAAATTTTATTTGAGCGTGTACTTTGAGTTGTTGGTGTCCTTCGAGGGATTAACAACCTAAGCTAAACTAACAACCGTCAGTTCTTAGCCCGTTTGCAGTGTCTGTAATGACTCATTAACTCTTAATCGGTCCGGGAAAAAAATATTTTTTCCAGCGGATGTCTTAGTTACAACATGATTGAGCTAGCAAAGCAGTTTTGTGTTGCGATGTGTGGTATTTATTCAGTTTTGGGAAATCACGATGTCTAGAAAGCATCAGCGGCTGCAGCAGCAGCAAAGCTATCAGGACGTCATCTGTTAAATGTCTCCCATTGTCGGATACGACATTAAATTCTCCAGTTAGCTCAATCATGTTGTAACTAAGACATCCGTTGGAAAAAATATTTTCTTCACGGACCGTTTAGAGTTAGTGAGTCATTACAGACACCGCTAACGGGGCTAACAGCTAACAGTTAGCCTCGCTAATCTACGATAACCATGTTATTAATTTCAGACCGTGATAGTAATGTTTGTTCAGTCATAGTGTTTATAGGCTTTACAAACACCAGATTAGTCTAAACGGTGATACAGTGACGTGAAAAACGTGAGATGTGCATATATATATGTTGCTAAACTCCGCTGGTTTTCTACCTGGAAGTATTTGTAAACAACAAGGTGATTCCCTCAGAAGGGACACTAACAGCTCAAAGTACACATCAAATAAAATTTCTCCAAACACGTTTCTTGTTATTTTAGGTAGTTATTATCACGCTAATGTATGTTCAAGTGTCCATTTCCCCCAATAAGTTGGTTTTAATTCCTTATTTGATTCTACAAACAGTCTGACCATCTCGAGCTTTTATTTTGGTACTTCTGGTGACCGGCAGTGTGAATTTGCATATTAGCTAAATATTTTGTTTCACCCAAAACATTTAGATTTAACATTTAGATTTAGATTTAGATTTAACATTTAGATTTAGATTTAGATTTAATATTTAGATTTAACATTTATATTTATATTTAGCATTTAGATTTAACATTTAGATTTAGATTAGATTTAATATTTAGATTTAGATTTAGCATTTAGATTTAGATTTAATATTTAGATTTAACATTTAGATTTAGATTTAGATTTAGCATTTAGATTTAACATTTAACATTTAGGTGCCACATTTAATATTTAGATTTAACTATTTAATATATTTCTAAGTTAACAAATATTGCTGTAAATGTGGTAAAAGGTTATGTTAAAAAATTCACAACACTTTTTTAAACATTGTTTGAAGCTAAATGTGGCAAAATGTTGATGTTATTTTCAGCGTGAGACACTTTACAAACGGCACCCCATATTTTACTAGCCCGGTGTGGCTACACATTTTGACGACTAAACGCCTGTCTCAGTTACAGGCCTGGTCTGGTTACCAAGCAGTTATTTATATAGATTTTTTTTTATGTCTAAAACCAGATTGTTGACTACCCACTCAAGCAAACATTAGTTAGTTGTTTAGATTGTGCCTACAAATATAAATATTATAACCTTTGTCAATATGGAAATGTTACACACTGTTAGCTTGGTTTATTTCATTTTATTGAAACCATGAGCACCAGAGAAGGCCGTAAATCGTTCAGATTTACTGGCATAACGAAAAAACAAGTAGTGACTCCCTTCTTCTGTAGCTGTAATAAAGTCAGAGTATGTGCCCATTCCTCAATTACCTGGAAAGTTATTTATATTCCTTTAGTCTGTAAAGGTCCACCGATCCAAAGAATCAAAAGTGTTTTTCATAGAAATTCATCGAAGTTATGAATATTGTTTTAACAGGATCAAGTGGTGTTGTGTTGGTATGCCGGGTGCAGTAAACAAAATGTCATAACACAATACATGGCTATACATGTCTCACTTCAATGACACAAATTGATCATATTTCCCGTCTTTGCTGAGCAACAGCTTTGTGTGAAAGGAATTAAAGGCCTGTCCCAAATATAAGCCTGTTGAGTTCAGTGATTTCAGCAAATAATAGCCTGAGCTACTAATTGAGGTTTTACAGTATGTATCCCACTGACTAGCTTATTTCTTCTGCTTTGCGTTGTACTCATACAGTGGTTACTGATAATATTGGGATGCCGTTGTTACAGACATGTAGCACCCACCCTCAGGTTCCCCCTGGTTGACAACAACATTTCGGTCAGCACTGTTGCTATTGTTTATCACTGTTTATGGAGTCAGCACCATTAGCTTCTAGCCGCTGGCTCAGTCACTTTCATGTTGAGAATCGTGTCTGGACAGCTCATAGTCAAAGCTTTGACTTTCCCATAGAGCCTCTTGAGTACTTCAAAGTATGATGGCAGAAATGACAACACTCTTTCACAGACATATTAATACTACAATGTCATCTCTGCATGCTGTGGTCTGTTTATATCAGTTTCTCAGTGCAACATTACATATTTCTTTGCTCTAGTCAGTTGTAGGTCTGTCCAGCTGTGTCCATTTTGAATTTTGGTCTACAGCCTTTGGAAATCAAAGTAAACTGGGAGGTTCAAGGCTAACTTGCCTTTGCGAATGATAATAAAATTAGCTAATGCCCAATTCCTGAGGTCCTGTTTTTTTTGTTTGTTTGTTTTGTTTATTTATTTATTTTTGTCTAGATCTTTGTTTTGTTGTTGGATCATACACAACGCTTCACATCCGCTCCACAACTCATTTCAACTCCTTCCTTCAGGCCGTAGATACAGGGTCCCTCGGGCAAGAACAAACTTAGTCAAAAAATCATTCATTTCACCTGCCATCAACATCATCAACAACTGACAATGAAATCTTTTAATGTCCTCACTGTATTTATTCTGTATTGATGTTCCATGTTTAAACTGTGTTTTAACTTGTTTTTTTTTTTTTTAATTCTATATACATTTGTGAGCATGTCAAAGATGAATTTCCATTGCTTCCTGCAAGGGACAATAAAGGTTTTCTGATTCTGATTTTACTGATCAGTCTCTAAACCTACAATGAAATGCAACAATTCATGCAAGAATACAGAATGAAGACAAAACTCTCTGCACTCCGATGCCTGACCAACCCTGTCAAGATGGTTGACTGTTGGTCATTTGTGCAATTTTGTCTGTCAAAATTCACTTAAGTTGAATTTATGCAAAGGATTTGCACAGATTTACTCTGGCCATGCAAACTCTTGACATGAATTGACTTTGTCTCAACGGATACTCAACAACTCAAGAGAAGACTGAACTTTGATCCTTTGTGAAAACGTAAAACAAGGAAAACATTCTCACTGAACATTTCTCGCTGTATCATGACAACAATGTTGCACAGAAAAAAAAGTAGGGGTAAGCTCTTTGGATAAAAGAAATTACACGGCATATGTTAACCTGACCACCTCAGCCACTTTCAGCCACCTTAGACAGCACTTCTCACTAATTACTAATGCTGTCTCTGTCTACATTGTACTTCATATTGTGCTTCTCAGGTCTCTAGAAAGGCGGGTAGATTCACTGTAAGAAGTTTGAGTGGGCTGCTGACTAAAATGTTTATTAATCAGTTAGAGCGTGTATGAGCAAAAAGTTTGTATCTCATCTGTCTCAAGACTATTTTTAAGAGACAGGAAATGCAGGTAGAATGTAGGACATCTACAACATCCCCCGACCCACCGACTGTAATAGACTGTAATTTCACAAAAGATAGAGGACTCTCGAGTAAATAGGCTGAACACTTGCAGTGGCTGAGAATATTAACTATCCTTTAATGGAAACCCCACTCTGTAAGTAACTGTTTAAATTGATGATTTCAGCAAGTGCGAACTGCAGCAAAGGTGCAGTTGTGTGTTTGTGTGTGTGTGTGTGTGTGTTCCAGCCCTTCTGACAGCAGCATTTTCTTTTGCCCAAAGCGAAAGTCTGTAATGTTTTTTTCACCTCGCCACCTGAGCTGTTTGCCTCTGTAGACAACATTAGTTTATGATACAGTGATCCTTAATTGTCCACCCAGGTGGGCTATTTATATCCCCAGTACTATAACAACACAGCTGTGGAGTTCGATTAGATACTAACTTTCAGCTGATTAATATTCACTGCAACAAATCAAATGCGAAACCTGTGGAAAGTAAATCTTACTGTTGTTTATGGATCAAAACAACATTTATTCATTACCAATAAGTGTCAAATGTGGTAGCACTTTGCTTACAGTGTTAATTCACATTTTAGGAATCTTTCCTGCTCTATGCCATGTCCAGGAAATCCCAATGTGGTCAAATGGAACTATACTACTAATTTCTATTGCTGTTTTTCTTTTGTTGGTTTGGGTGTGTCTCTGCTTTCTAAAGGGGCATTGTGGACTTTTCTTTTTTCCTTTTGTTGTACGTGTTCATTTGTTGGCGACAAAGCCAACATCAAGAGGACTGGATGAGTAATCGGCAGACTTTAATAGGCTTAGACACCTGTCAATCAAGCAAAGTCAGGCCAAACTTTAGATACTACAATAAATGCAAATCATCAAAGATACCATATTTGTTTCACTTATTGACAGCAGTACAACTTGTAGCCTTGCAGTTGCTTTATCAAGGTTTTAAATTTAAAACTATTTGTCTCTGATGTATCTTCCACAATGCAGGTGAATGCAATTTCTTTTGCGGCGTTCAAAGTATTGAAAAATGATGTTCAAACAAGGATTAAGACTTTACAGCTGCGCTGCTGGCTCTATTAACCCTTCTCCTCCAACATGGAACTGGTTTTGTTCTGGGTCTTGTTCCTAATTTAAACCATTTAGCACATTTTGGCCAAGAAAATGGTTCAGAATCCCAGAACTTGGTTCCCAGCTGGAACCAAAAAAAATGTCAGGTTTCCTTGACCTGAAATGCAAACCGTGACAACATTAGTGGCCTTGTCATTGTACAGGTTGGGAAAAGAGAATAGGGTATTGCATGTCTAAGTCTTCTGTGTCTTGTAAACATTTTAATTGGTCCATGCTAGGTTTTTTGGAAAAAAAGAAGCAACTATTTAACAACAGACCAAAAGCTCACAGGTAATCAATGCAATCTGCCATTTTGCTACTATTGATTACTTCTGTTGTGCATTGGGCAATGTTCTCAGTTGATGACACATCCTTGATTACAAAGGTTCCTTTCAAAACTGATGGAAACACGGGCTGGTTCACTGGACAGCTGGATAACATCAGTTTCCAAGAAAGATGAATGAAACTAACTATGCTAATGTTAGCATGCTAATATTGATGATTGGCAAGTATGATATTAACCATTTCCACAATCTTAGTTTGTATGTTATTATGCTAACATTTGCTAATTAGCAACACAAAGCACAGCTGTGAATGATGGGGATGTCATTGGTTTTGTTGGGAACTTTGTGGATCACAATATTGGCAAGAGTTTGCTTCGATGGTGATGCTGGCTGAAATGTTAAGGGATCAGTTAGGCCATTACAATTCATCCTGGGGGGAACAAAGATGTCTGAACAAATATTCTTTGCAATTAATCCAAAGTTGTTGAGACATTTCACTCATGTCACAAACATCAGCTTCATGGTGGTCCAAGAAAAGATGTCAGGGGTTCTCAAAACTCATTATGATACTTTTCTGGCTTCATAAGTAAATATGTGACCTGATCATGGCACTAGATGAAAAGGCAAAAGATTACCAAAGTCCGTATGATTCACTCTCAGGGGAATATGAATTATTATACACATATGATTATTGTCACATATGTATACTGTCAGATATTAATATATACTGTCAACATACTGTACCACAATAGCCAGAATTATAACTATAATATTATTACTTTCATTAATGTTGTTGTAAGCTACTGTCATTACTGTGTGTCCTGCATCTCTCTCTGTCTCTGTCTCTCTTTCTGTCTCTGTCTCTTCCTGAGGTTTCTACCATTTTTTTCCCCTGTTAAAGGGAGTTTTTCCTTATCCGCTGCGAGGGTCCAAATGACAGAGGGATGTTGTATGCTGTAAAGCCCTGTGAGGCAAATTGTGTTTGCGATATTGGGCTTTATAAATAAAATTGATTGACTGATTGAATGTCTGTAGCAAATTCAATGGCAGTCCATCCAATATAGTTGTTGGAATGTCAACCTTATGGTGGCATTAGTGATAAAGTCCAGGACTGGGATTCAGCCTCTGGGGACCATGAATGTCTGTACAAACTTTTGTGCCAATTTATCTTGTACATAGTGAGATATTTCACTGTATAGGTGAAAACTTTGACCTCATTGGTGTTCTGTACCCAGTCATAAGAAAAGATGTTGGCTTTGTATAGTTCTGCAAACCATGGATACTTCTACATGTTCTTATCATTATGTGGCAGATACGTGGAAATTTTACATTTCAACAACATTGTCATTATCTTGTGGTTCGGTTTAGGTCCCAAAAATAGCTTGCTTATGGTTAAGATCACGACTTGGCTTAAAATACCCTCTTTTGCCAACACAATCTCTGGCAGAAAAAGCAGCAATGTCTCAGTAAAAACCAATCGCTCTTGGTGGCACTGTCCTTGCCAATGGGTTGCTAAATAGCCGATGAAAACACACTGATGGGTTGCTACGAAACACACAATTAGAGCCTACAAAGCTACTACAAACACAGCAGTTACTTGTTAAAACACAAGTGTTGTTGTTGTTTGTTGGTCTCAAGCAGTGGTCTGCAGTTTGGCAGCCATCTTGCAGGGCTTTCCCCCTAGGTGACACGCCATCCACCATCCTCTATTCACGGTTTGCTGAAATATATAATGCCAACATTTTCTTTCGATGACTGGGGTGTGGTTGTAGATGACAAGTGAGGGGCTCACCTCAGTTGTCAGGATTTATCCTCTGGAAAACATGAATGTCTGCACTAAATTTCATGGCAATTCATCCATAAGTTGTTGAGTCTGGACCAAAGTGATCAACCGACAGTCCTGCATCAGGTCGGGTACCTGCGGGTAACTGACAGGTAACCTGGGTGCGGCTTTGACATAGACATAATGATGGGTAACGGGTTGGTTGTGGTGCTGAGCTTTATCGGTATGGGCGGTTGCAGGTTTTCAAAAATGGTCCCCTGCAGAACTCTGGACCAACCTGCAGACATGTACGTCCATAAAAAATTCAACAGCAATGTTTATTTCAAGAAAATAAGCTCCCAGTTTCTCCACACATCGTCTAAAAAATTCACTGTGAACAGACTTTACAAGGAAATACTTTCTTCTGAAGAAATAATCACACTGAAAATTGAATAAACCACTTCAAATAATCTTTATGAGTGAACCCTTCCATGATCACAAAAGATTTCTGCAACAAAAGTGTGACATCTTATCAGTTTATGTCAATCAACAGCAGCAGATTGTGGTCTGCCAATATTTCTTTCCAATGGCACTTTGAATGAAGTTTTAGAATGTGATCTGCCAGGCCCTTGCAGCACTTCAGAGTGCAATAAAAAATACTGACATAGAAATAATGATAACAGATATTTTGCTGAAGCTGATTCCCGTTTTGAATAAAACTCTTAAAAAATGCCCAGATCAGGCAAGAAAAACAAACAACATTAAAAGAGAAAGTTTGATTGTGAGAGTGAAGGCAAAGAGGTTAAAAGGTGAGGATTGGACAACGAGACAGCTCTGTCTGGCTGTCTTCCCCTCACCATCCAACACCCCCACCTTTGTCTTATTTTAGCCTTCCTCTATCCTGCAGGCTCTCCGTGTCTGACTCCGGTGCTCACTTTCCCTGTCTTTCCCCACGATGCCGACAGTCTCTGAAGTTCATTTATTCGGATCCTTCTTTTCTCCTCTCTCTCTGTTTGACTCGACTCGTCTCTAGTCAGATACCTAACAGGCTTTCTAAGAGTTGCCTGAAAGCGAAAGTACCACTTTTATGTCCTGAGAGGGAGAAAGAGACAGAGATGAGAAGACAGACAAAAGCAGAAACCGATGCCTTGCGGGAGTTTCCTAACATTGCTCAGCAACAGAGTGTCAGGAATATCTTTCGAGAGTAGCGCCTTGCAAAGCCGAGCTGAAATGAGGAGTAGGAATGTGTGCATTTAGAGTGCATACAGTATGATGCATGTGTGTAATGTTGGGTCGTTTGTAGCTTTGGAACCACATTCTTGTACTCAGACGTTGATCTAATTTCTAGTTGTGTCAGTTAACCAAAAGAAATGCATAAAAATTAAATATAAATGCATTAAAGACGTTTTCCTGCATGATCACACTTTCAAAATGAAATGTTTCATGAGGATGTCCGACCTTGAGTTTCGTCTACTGCTGTCCTTGCTGTCTCTGCTTACCTGTTGACATCACATCCTGTCTCCCATATCCCATTTCTTAATTCAGGGCTATTGTGTGATTGATGTTTTAAAAGCAGGAGCAGCTCATTGTTTTGCATATATTCATTTTCAGTGATGGAGCACAAGGGTTTGTATTTCCTGCTTGATTTGTATGTAGGGCCCTAATGGACTCAGCCGTGTGTGTGTGTGTGTGTGTGTGTGTGTGTGTGTGTGTGTAAATCTATATGTAGCTGATTTAAAAATGCCTCCGGTAGCTAATACAGACGCTAATGGCTGAAATAATGATTGTTGCAAATGGAACTGCCGAATCCTGTTCTTGTGTAAGGAAAGGAGAAAGACTGGTGCTGTTACTGTCTGTGATACAGAACACAGAGAGCAGAGAGCAGAGTCAGTCATTACAACTTGATCAGTCTTTCATGTATGAATACACTGTGTGCATTACAGCTTCATTTACAGCCCGCACTATGGGCTCATAGTGTGTAAACAGGAGGTCATATCTTAAGAACAACTTTAGTGGGAGTTAGTGAACAGTTCACTCTTCTCCTCCAGTTAGGGGGGAGCAGATCCATAACTACTACTGATACTAAGCCTTGTGCTGAATATTGATACTAGTGTCAGTAGAATCAATCCCTAAACTAGAAAAGTGCACTCAGTAGAGTGCGGATCTCCAGCAGGCGGCCAACAGGGTTGATCACAGTCATTTTAGACAAGTCTGTTCCAGCAGATGCAGCCTTACAGGCGTCCCAGAAACTACTACACATACAAGCCTCATCTGTTTTTGAAGGAGCCACGGTGTGTTAAGCTGGATTTATACTTGTGCCTACGCTGTAGCCTACTCGTGGCCTACGCTTATGTGAGCATACCTGTGAAGTGGTGCTTCTGTGTCACTCTGCAGCTACACCTCCAAAACACTAGTAGGCGGCAGACGTTTCTGTGACGTGCTGTAAAGTTAGTTGATTCAAAACTCTCTGAAAACACATTAATCATGGCTTAACAGCAACAACACAAGTACACAAATCGGCTTCATTATAACTCGCAGTATTCACAGACAAAGCACTTGTCTTTTGCTGGATATATTTTCCCCACTTATACAACATGCTATGTTTTTAGCACAAGCCTATGGTATATTACATTGTATACATTAGCCTAGCGGCTAGTGGACTTTTCCTCCAGGGACAAAAACAACATTTAATGTTAGAAGAAGGTAACGTTACAAAATTCAGCTCCATTACAACTCACAAGGTTCACCAACAAAACAACTGTCATATACTAACTAACTAAACATTTTCCAAACAACTATAACATGCTAACGATATTAGAAAAAGCCTATAGCATT
Organism: Epinephelus fuscoguttatus; assembly: GCF_011397635.1. Lineage (NCBI taxonomy): Eukaryota > Metazoa > Chordata > Actinopteri > Perciformes > Serranidae > Epinephelus > Epinephelus fuscoguttatus. The sequence goes on from NC_064762.1 coordinate 27,049,876, forward strand.
TTACACTGTGTAAATTAGCCTAGTGAACAGCGGAGATTCCCTCTACTCATATGAAATCAGGATAAATCACAAACAAGACTTTGTGGAGACTTTATCATTTTCACAATTATCTGTGAAAATAAAGTAAATAGTGTATGGTACGGTGTAGGATCTAGGCCAACACAGAGCCTACGCTATATGTACGGTGTTGATTCAGTGCAGAAGTATAAATCCGACTTTAACACATTTCTGAAAATATAAGTACCCCAGTAATTATAACGAGGGGCTGATCGCTGGCGCAGTAGACTTGATTATAGAAAACACACACACGACCAAACGTATGATCCCCTCAAGGTTTATGCCTGGCAGAGATAAAAACTGGAGGACTGGAGATTCTCTTGGTGTGCATGTCTGCAGCCATCACACTGTAAGTTAGAATAATTCACACAATTAACTAATTTGTAATTTACCACTGTAAATCATCTTGTATCATGCAAATAATCATGTAATCAACAGAGAGATACATTCTGAATGTTTGTTAATAAATACTGTTGGTACTGGCATTGATATTAGTGCTTCTGGCTGCAGCATGACTTGATAACAGATCAAAACAAAATTCTGTGGCACTGCTTCCCTCAGTAACTACAATCAAAAGCTCGGACTAAGTAGTCCACAGCTTGTTCTACTTGGAGCTCACATATTAAACAGCAACATGCAGCTTTTCATACTGCAAAACAGTGAATAAATAGCACAAAGTATACTGTGTGTTTCTGAGGCCTGTGTGTGATGTCGAGACGCTTTGGGACATATAAGCATGCAGTTTGTCACCTGCTACAGTCTAGTAATGGTCTCAGCTGTGTGCGACAAGGTGAGCCTGGTGTCCACAGAGACACAAAGGCAGAGAAAAATGACAACAAAGGAAACCAGGAAGTTAAACAAATGAGCAGTAGAAACTGGAATCATCAAGTGCCACAGAGCTGTCTGATTCACGGTTAATCATGACTTATTGCAGTTACTGTAGCTCATAACTTTAGCCAGTTATAAAGACTCAAAGAACTGCTCTGACATATAATAAATGCTTAATTTCTGAAACGGAATAATGCCAGTACTTCAGATTCTTCTTTCAAACACTGTCGTCACTTTGGCATGGAAGTATAAAGCATTATGAATGCTGAATTTATAATGCATTATGTAACCACTTATAATACTTTATAAACCTTGTTATAAGTTGTCATACATGATTATAAACATTTATAACGACGTTTATAAAGCCTTATAAATGCGTTATAATGTCTTATGAATGTGCTCATAATGCATTATAGACCTAACCCTCAAGTAAAGTGTTACCGTAAATTCTTGGACAAGAGGCAACATTTTGGGCTAAACAATGAAACCAACGTGATGGTGCCAAAAACTGCTGTTGCTCGAGTGGCCACTTGTGGCTGACTCTAAAAGCGAGTCAATCCCCATAGACCCTTATGTTAAAATGCCTAATATTACAGCAGAAATAAACATGTTTATAGCCTGGTACAATAAAACAGTTTTGGTCTCTGTAGCTAATTGTCGACAACTGTACGACAACAGCTCCACCCTCTCTTCCAAATATGGTCACTTGTGGCTCCAATCTAAGACTGTGATGGCCAAAATGCCAAACTTGAGGCTACCAAACGGGAGTCCACAGTATTTTTATACAATCAATGTTCATGGCTTGGAAATGCATGATGAGAAATGTTTGCAAACGAACTTTTGAACCTGCAAATTACTTTGCTACTTCTGCTCCATAAGTACACAACAGTTAAGGAGTCTGAGTGAGTAAAAATTCCCTGCTCTGTGAAAAAGATCTAAAGATATTGTGGAAATAAACATTTTACAGCTGTTTGTAGTTTACCTCACAGTTTTTATAAATTGCAAACTCAGAAGAAAATGAAAAGAAAACATGGATTAAAAAATGTGGAAATTAGTTTGACTCAAAAGGGATGACTACATGTGATTTCAGTTGGACTCTAACTTTCAAACTGATGATATAAGAAGGATTCAAGAGGGACATTTACACCTGTTGAGTGCTGTATGATATGCAGTAATGGGATCAACACACTTTTGTTAAAAGAGGTTGATCTGAAAAAGAGTTAATGAAGCCAGACTGTTCAGTGTTGTTTTGATTTTTCAGGGGGGACTGGCTCTCGACCAATGAGCCTTAATGTTTCAAATCACGAAGAGGTTTTTCTCACCGTGTGAAAAGATTTATTCAGCTATTGTATTGCACTGTATTTCTACTCCACCATGACCAATACACTGCCCTCATTCTTTCAATATTCCATTTTCTTTTTGCCTTTTGTATTTGTTGGACACAAAGAAACAGAGGCCAACCAGAGAAGAGAAAGACAAGGGAAGAGGATAAAAGAAAAAGGTGAGATTACAGACAGTTATGCCAACCAGGGGTGAGAAAAGAGGGCAATGGCACAGGCCCTCCCTGAAATCTGATTGGTCCCCCTTATTAGTTTTATGGACCAAACCAACTTATAAAGCGTAGGAAGGAATAAAGTTGTTGGAAAATCAATTAAATGACAAAAAAAGACACAAAACGGTCACAAGGAGACGCACAGAAAAACATTACAAAGAGACAAAACAACCGCCAAAAGAAAAAAACAACTGCAAAGTCACGGAAAAATGACTGAAGAGATTCAACAGATTACAAGGATACACAAAACAATCACAAACAGACACAAAACAGAGAGAGAAAAAAAAAACACAGAAAAACAACTCTAAAGATGCTCATAACCAATATGAAGATATGCAAAAGAACCACAAATAGACACAAAACTATCAAAAAGAGCCACAGAGAGAAAAAAAGTCACAACCAAGAGATGCAAAACAACTACAAAGACACAGAAAAACAACTACGAAGAGACTCAAAACAACAGATATGCAGAATGACCACAAAGTGACCCAAAACAATACAGAACGCAAAGCAGATAAACAACTTAAAAAAACAACTACAAAGAGACACCAGACAACGACAAAGACACACAATGACCACAAAGAGAGAAAATGACCAAAGAAACACAGAAAAACAGCAATAAAGAAATTCAAAATGACTATGAACATATGCAAAAGGACGACAAAGAGATATAAAACAATTACAGAGACACCAAACAAATACAAAGAGAGAAAACAACCACAAGTACAGAAAAACTATGATAAAGAGACTTAAAACAACCCCAAAGACAACGAAAAAGACTAAAAAGAGACTCAAAATGACTACAAAGATGTGCAAAAGGACCATAAAGAGACACAAAACAATCCCAAAGAGATGCAAAACAACTACAAAGAGAGGAAAAAAACAACCATAAAGAGAGAAAACAACCACAAACACACAGAAAAAGACTACAAAGAGACTCAAAATGACTACAAAGCAGTGGCGGCTGCTGGTCTGTCAAACAGGGGAAGCTCACTTTAAGTTTACATCATAAAATTTGTCATATTGTAGCGAGGCAGTAAAGTATAAAAGGAACATTTAATTGAAGCCATTTTTCAACCACACACATGCCACAGAACCACAGCAAAACACACCTCAGAGATTTTCAGATGGGTTAAACAGTGAAAATGAGCTACATCACTGATGGAAATAAGGAACTCTGAACGGCACTCTGTCAGAAGACTCCACTCGCAAATATCCACATGGGACTGAGCTCGAAATGCGACGATGCCGGTGTGTATTTCCAAAGCGCTGTCAATCACAAGGGGGTTCAGCCTTTTCGACAATTCCTCCAATCATCATGCATACACCGAGCGTCCTCTCCCACCTACCACTCCATTAGGTCCCAGGGAAGCTGAGCCTCCCTGGAAGTGACAGTTTTGTCACATTTATCCACTGACCGTCTCGCTTTGCTGCATGAAACAAACCTGCTCAGCACTGTCTCATAGGAATGCTTGGAGGCTCTGCGTCCACCGTGCTGACACGAGAATGTATGACAGGCAGGTCGCGTTTGAAAACTGGTGATGATCACAGTCATGATGTGAAACGCATCCTAGCGCATGTTTAATGCAATGTAAATTCTTATTTTAATGTAAATTCAATAGTGCATATTTGACCATTTCTTCTATGAAATTTTAGGGGAAGTTCTTGTTGTCTCAGAGCAATCACCCCTGCTACAATGATATGCAAAAGGCCCACAAAGACATAAAACATTCAAAAAGAAATGCAAAACAACTACAAAGAGAGAAAACGATCACAAACACAAAGACAACACAACTACAAAGATATGCAGAAGGACCACAAATAGACACAAAACAAGCAGAGAAACAACTTAAACAACTACAAAGATGTGCGACACATGACATCATGAAGAGACACTAAACAACTACAAAGAGACACAAAACACCCACAGCGAGAAAAAACAACCACAAACACACAGGAAAAACAATCATAAAGAGACACAAAACAAAAGAGAGAAAAAAATCCACAGAAACAAAACAACTACAATGCAAAAAATAACTTAATTATAAAAAGTACAAAAATATGCAAAAGGACTACAAAGAGACATAAAACAACTACAAAGATATGCAAAATGATAACGAAAAGAACAGCTGAAAATGAATCATGAATAAATTCCAAACAGCCACAAAAAGAAGCTAAATGGCCACAGAAAGGTGCAAGTTGCAGTACACATGTCTGTGTCGAGGGGCCCATTGTCATATAATCCCTCCACAGCTGTTGGCTAGTTGGCGGCACAAATTGCAGCTATTTGTTAATGTAATTTCATATGAAATGTTTTAAGTTCTTTATTTAGTTTTTCTTTAATGCACTGAATAAACAATGTAACTTTGAATGCACAGTTTATAATGGCCCAACCAGGGCTTTCAATGTGAATCTTAGCTCAGTTTTACTCATTTTACAAATGTGAGCCCCTCTACTAAAGTTTTTTGATCCGTGCATCCCAGCCAGGTTGATAAACTGTCCCACTTTAGCATATCTGAGTATCTGAGCCCAGACATGGCCGGCGTCCATGGACCTGCATCGACCCACCGCATGCAATCGACCCCAGCCACAGTAATGGAAATGGCTGTGTGTGTCTGGGTGTGGGTTTATGTGTGTGGGCGGGGTGGTGGCGGCTTGGCGGAGGCAGAAATTAGTCACCTTTGCTGCTGAGAGAAAAAAATAAATAAATAAAAATAAAGCCAGAAGCTAATGGCACTCCAATTAATGCACTGGTACTGTAGTCTGAGTTTGTGCTCGCTGCCTGTTTAGTCTATCAAATGTTCCTGCTCTCCCGCTCTGTTGCTCTCTCTGCTGAGGCCAGTGGTATTTGTGACAGAAGGAGGTTATTATTATTGTAAGCAAAGAGCAGCAGAAAGATGTGAGTGAAAGCAGAAAATAAGAAATGAGAAGCAAGGAAAATGGCTAAATGGATGTAAACAGCTTTTGGCTTTACTCTTCCTCTGCTGGTCACAGAAGTGCCAACTGAAGCTTTTCCATGAAGCTGTAACTTTAAAAGTGCAGTGATTTTCAGCACATTTATGTAATAATAGTCCGGGCATATGAGTCGCCCAATGTGGCTCTTTCTAAAGGAGAAAAAGGAGGTCATTGACAAGACTTCCATTAGTTGGTACATTGTTCATTATCTGTTCATTTTTCTCTCGTGTTGGCCGGCATTTTAATCTTTGCAGTAATCTCTTTCTCTACTGGGAGAGGAAGGTGGGAATATGAAAAAGGTCTGGGTTCTTGTACCTTGTCATTTCCACTGCGGCACTATAATGAGAAAGAACATGACATGACGAGAGAGGCAGCGCTACAAAAAGGTGGAGGCATGTCATGAATATTACACCGTTACACAGAGACACCCCTTCCCAGCCAACACTAGAGGAGAATAGAATTAGGGCATGAAGAGAATATGTACAGAGAATCTTCACTGGGTGGGCTAGGTTTGGTAATTTAAATCAAATGTAAATCAAATTGTACAGTGTGTCAGACATTTATACGCTTTAGACAAAAGGAGTAGTCCACATCATGAGAAATTTGCTTTCTTGCTAAGCATACAGACATAGGAGTGCTATCTATCTTATCTTACATATCTACTGTAGTACGAATTCACACTCTTTCAGTGGTGTCACACCTTAAGTTAGTCACACTTAGGTGTCACCGCAGGCCAGCATCATAGCTTTAGTTGCTGTTGTGTATTCTGTTCAGACAGTTAGGTTTCATCGGTTGTTTCTATTTTCATAGAGGTGTGGGAAAAAATTAATTCCAAAATGCATTGCGATGCAAATGTGGTCAGTTCAGCATCGATTCACAAATTGAGCATAGCATTAGTTCAGGCAGGACACGATGTCAAGCTCAGCTCACATCCCAGCTACATCAGCTGATCTCAAACAGCCAATCAACTGATGGAGCAGCTGATTGATGGAAGGGAGTCAGCTGATAGATCACATGATTCCTTTCTATGCAACTAATTGGCAAATCTCATTCAGGGCGCCCTATTTAAACTGCTCTGGTCTGCCTACTGTTGCTGCTTCCTCTGCAAGCTGCGTTGCAACGTGCCTCCACCCCAGCTCCTCCTTTTCATGCTGTGTCTGACTTATCAATGTCATTTCTGTTTGGGGGGGGGGGTCTTTGTTTAACACTTTTTAACTTTCATGTTCATGTTCATGTTAGTGTTTAGTTTATTTACTTTGGGATTAAAGATTTTGAATAATCATCTTGAGCATGGCTCAGTGTCTGATGGAGCTTTGAAATAATTAAACCTTTAAAGCCTGAGATTTGCTCCTAAACAGATTTTTGAAAACACTTTTTAAAAACGTGAAAAGACTGGGAACCTTAGAGTAGTAAATAATAGAGACCCTTGAACTGTTTTTCACCACTTCTGTGTCTACGATTTTTTGGGCCCCAACTCTATATAAGATCTAGAGCTGTTGAGTTTTGTTGTTGTTGTTTGAAGGCATGAATAAAAATCACTGTTCTGTTGCAGATGGAGAAGAACTAGATTGATTTTTGGGCAGGTCAGTGTCCTCTAGCTCTGAATCATACTGTGGCTCAAACATGCACGGCTGTAGCATCCATTACATGCTACAATTAAAAGAGGCTGCAGCTGTCCTACGGGTGGGTGTGGCTTCAGCACATTCAGCATCTCAGTGCAGACAATACTGCTATTTTTCATGGTTTTGAAATATAATTTGTTTGTCTTGGTGACTTTTTTAATCTTATAAATTTGGCTGGGTGCTTGACAACACATTTCTCTGTGGTTTGACAAACTCATTCCACAAATTTATTCTTGCTCTACCCAGACTATAAGCTTTCTGCAAGCCTTAAAGTTATTTGAATAGTCATTCATAAGAAAATGTAAACATTATATTTAAAATATTTAAACATTAAGAAAAGTACATTTAATATTGTAGCATGTCTTCTCTATTCAAACAATGGCTCCCTCTTAAGAGTCTGTGTCTGTGCTTGGTGCGACAATATCAGCATAATTTTCCATTAAACATTATTATCTTAGCTTTAATATTATAATCCAATTCATAACCATATCCACTCTCAAGGAGTGCTGAATAAAGTTTTGGTGAGCAGGCATATGGAGAACAGAGATGTGAGGTGTCAGATACATGGGAAAAAGCTGGCAAATTGGTTTGTAATTAAGGATTTCGAATTCACTCATCACTTGTGATAATTTAATGGCGCTCTGTGGGCTTATATCCTGTTTAGAAACATCTCTAAATGCACAGCAGGATGCTGCAGATTCTAGAGATTATTTTTACAAAATCTTGTGTTAATAAGTTAGTTGAAAATGTTTTTATCAGCGTAGGAAAAAACAATTGTTGATCATCCCTTTAATGGCTGATATACAATCACATTGCTAATCAGCACAAACCTACTGTGGTACGATGATTTATAACCTCACTGTCACTGCCACTGTCACTTCACATTCATGAGGCAACATTGATCTTTGAGAACCCATTAAACAGCTGGTTTTACATATCATAGCTCACCAGCTACAAATTGCGTATATTTTGTGTGCCATCATATACAGTAATCTTTGCCCTTCAATACGCACATTGATTCAGTTCCATCTCAGTTTGTTTCAGATGCTGAATCCTTAATGGGAACTCACAGCTTGCAGCAGTAAATTCAGGATGAAATAGCCCAAAGAAAAGACTCTGTATCCTCTGTAGACGTTTTCAGACCAGCCCTTGAGGACCATTACGTCCAATCAGACAAATGACAACATTGAACCAATGAACAGCAACGAGACGGGCCCCATTTAGCGTAATGAATATCTACACCGTATCCGAGCCCTGCAGACCGATCCCTTCAGCCCCATAACTAATTGCTGAATGTTGATTTTTGTTGTCTGGAGTGAGTTAACAGGAAATCGAACAGACGAGGTGGCAGTTCGTTAAGAGATATCAATACTGATCTCGTTTGCATGGTAACTAATGAGGCGAAGCTTGGGGCTCTTTGTTACTGGATAAGTGGAGGCTGACAGGAAGACATATTAACTTATAGCTTCAGCAACCCAGTTAGAATAGATAGAATAGAATAGAAGGGTTTAACCACCACTACATATACATATTAAAGCTTCAGTCATATGTAAGTTTTAAACTGTTTGACAATGTGAATGGTTATAGACGTCCATACCTTCTAATTGGTGGTTTTGTTTCCAGTAATGTCACATACAGTACAGGCCAAAAGTTTGGACACACCTTCTCATTCAATGCGTTTTCTTTATTTTCATGACTATTTACATTGTAGATTCTCACTGAAGGCATCAAAACTATAAATGAACACATGTGGAGTTATGTACTTAACAAAAAAAGGTGAAATAACTGAAAACATGTTTTATATTCTAGTTTCTTCAAAATAGCCACCCTTTGCTCTGATTACTGCTTTGCACACTCTTGGCATTCTCTCCATGAGCTTCAAGAGGTAGTCACCTGAAATGGTTTCCACTTCACAGGTGTGCCTTATCAGGGTTAATTAGTGGAATTTCATGCTTTATCAATGGGGTTGGGACCATCAGTTGTGTTGTGCAGAAGTCAGGTTAATACACAGCCGACAGCCCTATTGGACAACTGTTAAAATTCATATTATGGCAAGAACCAATCAGCTAACTAAAGAAAAACGAGTGGCCATCATTACTTTAAGAAATGAAGGTCAGTCAGTCCGGAAAATTGCAAAAACTTTAAATGTGTCCCCAAGTGGAGTCGCAACAACCATCAAGCGCTACAACGAAACTGGCACACATGAGGACCGACCCAGGAAAGGAAGACCAAGAGTCACCTCTGCTTCTGAGGATAAGTTTATCCGAGTCACCAGCCTCAGAAATGGCAAATTAACAGCAGCTCAGATCAGAGACCAGATGAATGCCACACAGAGTTCTAGCAGCAGACCCATCTCGAGAACAACTGTTAAGAGGAGACTGCGCGAATCAGGCCTTCATGGTCAAATAGCTGCTAGGAAACCACTGCTAAGGAGAGGCAACAAGCAGAAGAGATTTGTTTGGGCCAAGAAACACAAGGAATGGACATTAGACCAGTGGAAATCTGTGCTTTGGTCTGATGAGTCCAAATTTGAGATCTTTGGTTCCAACCGCCGTGTCTTTGTGAGACGCAGAAAAGGTGAGACGGATGGATTCCACATGCCTGGTTCCCACTGTGAAGCATGGAGGAGGAGGTGTGATGGTGTGGGGGTGTTTTGCTGGTGACACTGTTGGGGATTTATTCAAAATTGAAGGCACACTGAACCAGCATGGCTACCACAGCATCCTGCAGCGACATGCCATCCCATCCGGTTTGCGTTTAGTTGGACCATCATTTATTTTTCAACAGGACAATGACCCCAAACACACCTCCAGGCTGTGTAAGGGCTATTTGACCAAGAAAGAGAGTGATGGAGTGCTGCGGCAGATGACCTGGCCTCCACAGTCACCGGACCTGAACCCAATTGAGATGGTTTGGGGTGAGCTGGACCGCAGAGTGAAGGCAAAGGGGCCAACAAGTGCTAAACACCTCTGGGAACTCCTTCAAGACTGTTGGAAAACCATTTCAGGTGACTACCTCTTGAAGCTCATGGAGAGAATGCCAAGAGTGTGCAAAGCAGTAATCAGAGCAAAGGGTGGCTATTTTGAAGAAACTAGAATATAAAACATGTTTTCAGTTATTTCACCTTTTTTTGTTAAGTACATAACTCCACATGTGTTCATTCATAGTTTTGATGCCTTCAGTGAGAATCTACAATGTAAATAGTCATGAAAATAAAGAAAACGCATTGAATGAGAAGGTGTGTCCAAACTTTTGGCCTGTACTGTATAATATTTAGCTTTAAAGGAACACTTCACCCACCTAAATAACCATTTGTATATCGATTACTCACCCTGCCTTATGTTGAACTTGTGGAGAAAACGTTTTTTTCTTGCATGCCAGCAGTGAACGACGAATCCAAAAGTGGAGAAAATCCTTGATGAACTGAACAAAAATGGGACTGCGTTTAACAACGGCAAAACTCCTGCCTCAAAACATGCATTTACAAACTCTCACGTAACTTGAGCAGTATAATCCAAGTCTTGTTTATTCAGTCGTATGCTCAGTGCTTCTCAAACAGCCCGCAATTTACAACAAGGAACTGAACTGCAAGTGAAATTGATCAGTGCTCTCTTCAATGCCAGACTGCATTGATGAAAACAGTAATTTTACCCTGCTGCCTTGATTGGTAGTTTGTTTGTGGTATTGTGTGACTTTGGTGTTTAAAGGGTTTGTTTGAAGGGTTTGTTTGAATTTGTCACACAGTAACATAACCTACTGATTGCTGCCGTGGGAGACCAGCTCCCATGTTTCGTGAGGTACTCCAAGAGTTGTTTGAGAGTTTAACAGATATTTTTGATATAGTTTTGCTGAAGTTAAGCACTTCATCCACTTGTGATTCAATAACAGTTGTTTCACTAAAGAAACACAAGTTTTCTTCAACGTAACATGGGGCAAGTATGTGATATCATATAAATTAGGGGTGTCAAACTGAATAGTTCATGGGCCACATATAGCCTAATTTGTTTTCAAGTGGGCTGGACCAGTAAAGCCACTGCATAATAACCTATAATAACAACTCCTTCAAATTTTTCCCTTTGTAAGTGTAAAGAAAATCATTATGAAAACGTTCATTCATATACAAAATAAATGATGAACAGTCTGCGATATCCTCTAAAAAATATGTGTAAATTCAACAGTGTCTCAGTTTTTCCACATTCAGTCTACTGATCACTTTCATTACGTTTGACTTTTTTCAGAATTTTCCTGTGTAGTTGAAGCTCTCAGCAGCAGGGTTCCACTCATATTGTTTTAAGATAGAGGTCTGATTGGATTCTTTTGTACTGAAGCTGCTGGTTGAGAATATTTTACACAGTGTTCAATATCTTTAAATATGACCACAGGAAGCATTCATTGTAATTTAAATCTCCCTTGAATCCTCTCAGCCTTCACATGTGTATCAACATTTGATGCAATGTCATCTAGTGGGCCGGACTGGACCCTTTGGCTGGCTGGCTCTGGCCCCCGGGCCATATGTTTGACACCCCTGATTTAATGGTCATTTGGAGAGAATGAAGTATTTCTTTAAGGGCCTCTTTCATATTAAGTTCTAGGTATAATAACGTTATTATCTCAAGGGAAATTTGGTATGCAGGCAGGTATTGAACACATAAGATGTCACAGAAAAATGCAAATGGCATTGAGCAGTAGAAATCTACTGTATAGTCAGAGACTATAGATAAAATGGAGGTACACTTAAACATGATACAAACCAGCTCTAAATCAAACCAAAGATAGAAACACTACCACAATCAGTATTAAATAAAAATGACAAAACTGAAAAAACAACAACAACAAAAAAACCCCACTGTACTTTAAGTCCACCTACTGAGCGTTTTTGTCAACTACTATAACTTTCTGTTGGCAACAGTAGGTGGGGATAATGAATGATAATATGGTAAAGCAGTAGTTATGTCAAATATGTTGTAAAGTATGTTAATAACCAATAACCATTAATTACCAATATCCTGTTATTGGCTTATAACTAGATAAGTGTACCAAACCATTCACTACTAAGTCCTCAAAAAGGGGACTTAAAGTAAATTGCTATTAAGGAAAGACACTGATTTGTTCAGAGGTGTAAAACATATACAGAAGCAGCACAGAAACAATCAAAGAGAAAAAACATCTTCTCAGAGTGCTTGGTCCTGTACGTTCTCTTTCTCCATATAACCACCTGTCCTCCCTTACTTTTTCTAATACCATTATCTCGCTGAAGAATATCCCAGTTTGCATTATTGTCTCGATATGTAGAGAAATAAAGCACAAACTCTTCAAACAGCATCTGTACACTTCAGACCAAATCCTTTTTGACAGCAGAAAAAAGTTCTGTTGTGTCTTTTTTCTGCATCTTTGCTGTCAAAACTTTACTTTTCTTTACCAACCATACCAACATCCTGTAAAGGCAGCTCACGAAAAACAAGCTCTGCTCTCCTCCTACCATCCTTTAAAAGAAAGGTTTTCAGATTTCCAATTTTAACCTGACATATAAATGAACAATATTATTAAAGCATGCTGTATTTGATCAATATGGGACCACAGTTTGATCTAACCAGGTATTTAAAACCGCACACTGGCCAAAATGCCAATCAAAAACCACACTAGCAACACTTCAGCAATCTGCCTGGTCTCTTAACTCTGCTGACTGAAGCTCCCAGAGGCCAAACTGCCATCACAGAGCTGCCACTATTTAGAGTACAGTTTTACAGAGAGCAACTTTATAGCACCTTTGTTCATTTCTCCTTAATGTCTTCCTAAATTTAAAGGTGCGGTGTGTAGGATTTAGGGAGATATGTTGGAAGAAATGAAATACAGTATAATCAGTATGTTTTCTTTAGTGTACAATCATTTGACAATAAGAATCCTTGTTACCTTAGAATGAGTGCTTTAACTACACAGGGAATGGGTTGTGGTAAAAAGCTCCTGAAAGTCCGGATCTTAAGTTACTACAGGAAAAAGGTGAGCAGGTGCTAGGCTAGTGGTCTCCAAACATGCTGACTTGTGCAACCCGGTCTCACTCTGGCGCTTGGGCAGTGACTTGCAGCGTCAGACACCGGTGAAAAATGCTGTCTTTTAATGTCGGTATATTAGCATCAGTGGGAAACGCAGCAGGACAAGGACAAAAGTTAAGGCAGCAAAAGTCCAACAAGCACTGACGTTCACCAGAGTGGTATCCATGTCCCACAAGACTAAAAGGGAAAAGTGAAAGTGAAAACCCGGTTCTTTTTTCCTGAACCTAACCATGTGATTTTGTTGCCTAAACACTTTCCTTACAGTGTTTGTTGTTGAAGGAAAAAAAATTGTTAATTTGCAGTGTTGTACTGACGTTTTGCGTTTATTTTGAAATAGACTGTATGTAAACGTTAAATTTCCTGTGAAAACAGAAGTGTATTTTGAGAGAAGACAATGCATGTAACAGGCAGAACTTGACACGGTGTCCCAGAACATCAACAACCAACGCACCCAGGGCACCTTGCACGTATCTATTTGGACATGGAAAGTCCATGACCAGAACGTCAACATGTGACGAGGTCAGAGTGAGAATGTGTTGAGTTGTTTGTAAAACTCCCTTATTCACTGTCTTTACCAGTATAAATCACTGGGTCCATTTGTTTTAGATAATTCAGCTCTGGGTAAAACCTCAACGATGAGCACAGAAGGAATTTTAACAAGGTTGCAATGTGCAAACGCCACCACTAGATGCCACTAAATCCCCCTAAATCTTAAACACTGTTACTTTAAAGGTTAAACCTTTTATTAGATGCCATTTAACACTTACTAGAGGGGAAGGGAATTGGGTAGCTGATCACGTGTTTTTAACTGAGGTCTTTTGTATCTTAACAAGATCCAAAATTTAATCTGAACAAGATTAGATTTTATGAACACACATTTCAGCACAATCCTTTCAGCACCTTTCATCATCTTTAAATCAACTTTTTTTTTTACTACTTATATCAAGGAGTCCCAGTTTACATAATACCAACAGAACATCAAGGGAATAAGATGTTACGTCCCAAATCGGATGTAGAGTGTTCACGCTAGAAAAATATACTCAAAGCAGACAGATGCATGTTAAATAGGGTTGATTTCGAGTGTGCTGTAGATGCACTCCTACGATGCAATGCACAGGGGAAATGGAGAAGCAGCTCACAGCTGAACAAAAATTTAAATAAATGATGGGTGGAGGAGAAACAGCTGCAGAACTCCTGGAAAACAAACACTATAGGCATTAAATCTTAGGAAGATACATTTTATATTATATCATGTTAGTATGAGAATACACACTGCTGTAACATTATGACTATTAGTATGTAGCTTGGATTTGAGATGTTGTTTCAGTTTGTCTTTAATAAGTCAATTAAGAGTGTTGCACAATGCTGAAATCACTGCCTGTGACGACATGTAGCCTGACGATTCATAGCGCAGAGACCAGCTGTCCCACCCCGTCCTCCTGAGCTTTACATCAGGATGGGATTGGACAGGCATGCACGGGGACGCTGGGGAACACTCTAATGTTGTGGAGATCTAACTGACAGCAGGACAGCCCTACTCTACCTAGAAATCCCTGAACACAGTCAGCAGCACTTAGCCACTGTTTTATTTACATGGCCAGCCCTCATGCCATAATATTAACCAGCCTTCGTGTTGAATTAGTGACACAGGGTCAGGGCTGTGCTGGGTCACCTCCCAAACGTCTAGTTGAAATTGTATTATTTTTAGTTTCTATCATGGCTACGGAGTATATTTGCTTTTGATTGGCTGGCAAGTTAAAATCGGATACCAGGAGTCCTTAATATTTAAAACAACTGTCTGAATCAGTGCATGAGGTACACTATATTAAACTGCAGGTAACAATGGCAACAGAACTATATAATTTACCAGTGTGTCAGACCGACCACAAAGAAACTTTAAACATGGATGAAAATTTGAACACAGCTTCTCTTTGTGCCAGTGAGAAGTGGCCACATATGCAGTATGTCTAATAATACACTCTGGTAGACCTACACTCTGAGAAATAAGGGTTCTTTCATAGTTGGCTGAGGCTTTACCCAGAACCATTTGCCTCTAAAGACCCCCTTTTTGCTTCAAGGGTTCTTTGTGAGACTAAGAGTTCTAAAGAGAGATAAAACCCTTGGAATATAAATGGGTTCTCAGAAGAGCCCTACTGGGTGGGATCTTGTCAGCACCTTCAAAAGGTGGAACATTTCTTAAAAGAACCCTCAGAGAGAGTTCAGGGTGAAACATTTCATAGATAGTTCTAAGTATTACCCTTATATTGGGCTCTAGGTAGGTCCAGTTGGACCCTTTAAAGAAGGTTCTACCAGGGACCTAATAGGGTTCTCCTATGGGGAAACTTAAAACCACTTTTAATGGAAGTATGTCTAAGTCTCCCTTGTGAAAATAACTAAAGTTGAGATTTTCTGTTCAGTTGCTTTTTTTTCAATATTGCAGACAAGCAAATGTACACAGTACGATAACCATCAATATCCTGAAACAGGTATACTGTTGCAGCCCTAGTCCAATGTCAACTTAATCATGTAATCAGAAGATATGATTAACAGCAGCTAGTTTAGATACAAAATCTCTCAGGGCCGACAAGCTGGGCAATTCTGCAAGTAACTAGTAAATAAGGTGCACACTACCTATTGTAACTACCTTACACCACCAGGTGTTACAGTTCTACTGGTTCTCCCATTAAACCACTGAGTGCTGTCTGCATGAAGTTGTGTATGGGCTACCCCAGACAATGGTACCCATGAATGTGGATTGTGATTTGATGCCTTTGTATCTCTACAGTTGGCTGTTTCACCTCACTATTAAACTTTACTACCATCTACTGGAGTTTAGGGTGTAGCCCAGGGGTGCCCAAATACTTCTCAGTGGAGGGCCAAAAATGAATCAGGGTGGAGGGTCACGGGCCAAAACTAAACATTCATGTTGCAGTGCATTTAATTAAATGACTATGATATATATATAAATGAGACCTGTTCTCTTACCGACCATAGCCGGGGCGCCGTCGGTCGTGATGCCAGATAGCTTTTCCCACTTTAAGCTGTCTATCCATAACTCGCTATACTGCCATAAAAACATCCACTCCTTTTGTTGTCCCTTTCAGTGTTTCAAGGCCCGCGAGTTCCTGACACACTTCAAAGTCCTCATTAACGCCTCGCAGGAAGACGAGCAGCTGTGCCGAGTCCGATATATCCGTGCTTTCATCACACGCGATGGAGAAGGCAGAAAATTGACCTGCTTTCTGGACAATTTGGCCCCGAACGTCTTCGGCCATATCCTCCACACGGCGGGTGACGGTGTTCCGTGACAAACTTATCTGGGAAAAAGCCCGTGTCTGATTTGGGCACACGGTGTCAGCAGCAACTGTCAGACATTGTTTCACAAAATCACCCACAGCAAACGGTCGTCCGCTTCTGACAATGATGGAGCTAAGCTGATAACTTGCCCGAGTGGCATTCTCTTGTACAGTTGACGGCTGGAGTAGGGTACGCTGTTTGGAGGTTAACTTTGATAGCAGGTCTCCAGCCTTCACCTTTCTCTTGTCTCCGGTGTATTTTGAGAACTGATGGGAATGCTGGGTTTCGAAGTGGCGACGGAGATTATATCCTTTTAAAACAGCGACTCTCAGCTTGCATATTAGACATACTGCCTTGGAATCAATTTCAGTAAAAAAGTACTCGTGTTCCCAACAATTTTTAAACTTTCTTTTGTCAGTGTGCCAATTCCTCACACGCTCCATGCCTCCATCCCAGCATCTTCTCCCTCTCTGGTCAGTTCCGGCCGGATTTGAGCTGACGGGAGCTAAACAGCGCCACCCTACCCTCAATGTAACACAATGCTGATTTGTGGTCAGTAGAGGAAGTGCAACAATAAATAAATATTTAAAGAGATATTCCGACTGCTGGCAGCGGGAAAATAATAATTATTTAATTATTGAAAATTTGAGCATGGGCCGTGGGCCAAAACTAATCGGTTGCGGGCCAACTTTGGCCCGCGGGCCCCAAATTGGGCAGCCCTGGTGTAGCCTATGGTAATTATATTGCCATGGCCAAATGCCCTATCTTCCAATGTCAAGTAAATGGAACAATAATTTGTGTATCCACCCTGTGATTTGGATTGACTCCAAAATTTATTTGTTCTTTCTTGGCCAATGCTACATCCTTTCACCAAGTTTCAAGAAAATCAGGCATAAATAAACCAGAACAGAACCTCTTTGGCAAAGGTAACGGTGTTTTTACAAAATAAGGAATTGAAATACAAAATGTCAGTAATGAATCGACTGATACACAAAGTAACAGTCTGTTATACAAAACACTAAAGTTAAATACAAAATTAAAGACTGAGGATTTCAATGTAAAAAAGACAGGTATCCAGTATAACAGGCTAAAATACAAATCACAGAATTGATTTACAAATAACTTGCACAATAACAAAGAAAATGCAATTTCACATCCTGTCATGGCATTGTTCACCCTCACTTCTATTCATTTATTCTGACACTTTTTTCTTCTTGTTGATCTTATATTCCAAATAAGAGAACAGAGGCAATAGTTTTAGAGTTTTATTGAGCTGTAGTAGTGAGCTGATAAGTTGAGATGTATATAAGACCCTAGAGAAGAGATGCTGAAGAGAATTTCCATAAGAGAGTGAGACTGAAGACGGAAACAATGTGCATCTTTAGTGCTGCAGATTAAACTGTCATGCCCAAATCCTTGGCTATCGTCATCTGAGGGGGATTCAGGGTCTAGCCTTGTTGGGTTTGACTGTCTGCCACTGGAGTAAATCTCAGCGTTGAAGAGCTGACAGATGGTGACAGTAACTGAGGCATTTTGGTTTGGAGTATATCCGAAGGGCAAAACATCCAGATAAAGTTGTTAGTGCCAAGAGCAATTTTATCTGAAACTGTGGTTGTCAGCAGCGTCTTTACAGCCGGGCTGTCTGAATGACTGAAAGCCCACAGCCAGCTCAGGGGAAGGAACTGTTCCGGATACATGCTTCACGATGTAAAGATGTCCTCGATACAATACGCTACATAAATTACAACATCAACTATTTGCCTCATGGGTGTTAATCATGGCCCGACCCTCAGCCTGAATTAGAAAGAAGTGTCCTGACGTTAGAAAGAGACAACACAGCAGCTGATACTTTTTATTTTCCCCAAACTTTTCCCAAGATTTTCCTACTTAGCATTCATTTAAACTCAGGGTAGAGAGCACAAATTCCTGTTATAGTATAAAAAAAAAAGGAACTTTTTATGTCACTACAAAGTCTTTATGAAGTGATGCCTGTTAAGGCTGCTTCAGGCAGACAGTTTGAGTAGTGCTGGATTAGCTGGCATGTCAGCTGACCTCATGTAATTGCCGTCTCATATTGGGCGGTCTGTTTAAGCTGTCAGACTGGCTGCTCGTTCTCTGCTGCTGCTGCCGCCAGTTCATTCACACCCAGCAGCCGTCTGTAAGCTCTGTTTCTTCATGGCTCCCTATTGGCACTCTGCATTGATTTTCTCCTGCTTCCTCCCTCAAAATTGTTGTTTTTCCTTCAGCAGGGAGAAAAACACACATGACAAAACAGTCCAACAAATCATCATGCTGTACCTAAATGACAAAATTCTGTTGGCTGTGTCAGTGCCTTGCAATATGAACCGTATGACAAGTAATTTAAATACTTCCGTCTGTCACTGCTGCCATGACAAAGGTTTAAGGAACTAACACTACATGTCATGGTTGAAATACACCAGTGTTGACTGTAGTGGGGGACAGGACAAGAAGTGGGCTTTCTGGTGTGCACACTTTGTACTCCCTCATCTCAAGTCCTGGATTTAAAACAGCAGTATTTTGCAGCGATATCGATGCATTTCATTTATGAAATTGCCATAATCAGTGGGTTTGCTTGTGGGTGAAAAGTAGAACTTTGTGGCAAGTTCAACTTCGGTGAAATTTGACTTGCAAATTTGTTGCCGTAGGTGTGTTGACAATGCTGACTTTTGAGGGAACAGAGAGCCAGTGTTGTGACAAATAGAGCAAGTGCTCAGAATCTCCTGCCAACACAATGTGTGCATTTACAGTTCATTTAAGAGGGAAAAAAATATTCCTTAACAACATTTATAAAGGTAGTAGCACATTCTTATAGATACTTCCGTCCCCACATAATCAAATACTCTACTTTTAACTTCATTTATAGAGGTAGTAGTCCATCCTGACAGGTCCTGACCATAGCGTTAGTTCAGGCAGGACACAATGTCAAGCTCAGCTCACATCCCAGCTACATCAGCTGAGAAGAGAGTCAGCTGATAGATCACATGATTCCTTTCTATGCAACCAATTGGTGAATCTCATTCAAGCCACTCTATTTAAACTGCTCTGGCCTGCCTACTGTTGCTGCTTCCTCTGCAAGCTGCTTTGCAACCTGCCTCCACCCCAGCTCCTCCTTTTCATGCTGTGTCTGACTTATCAGTGTCATTTCTGTTTGCCATTGATGCTCCTCTGTCTCTGTTCCCAGGGGATCTTTGCTGCTGCTCTCCCTGCCTTAGGCTTTCCAAATAGGCCCTTAGAAGGGCAGAGAGATTTGCTCCATCTGCCTCAGGCACTCCATGTACGCACATGGAAGGGCAGAGAGGTTAGCTATCTCTGCCTCAGGCTTTTCTTGTTTGGGCGTGGAAAGGCAGAGAGGTGTGCTAAGGCTTTCCATGTAGGACTGCCAAAGGGCGGAGAGGTATTCTAATCCACCTTAGGCTTTCCAAATATGTGTGTGAAAGGGCAGAGAGTTGCACTGTCTCCACCTTAGGCTTTATGAGTAGGCATGGGAAAGGCAGAGAGGCCCCAGAACAGAGCAATACTGCCAGATATAATACTGCAAATGGAAATTAACTTTGCTTTGACTAAAGTGGTCCGGACTGAGCTACTAGTAGGTCATTACATCAGGTTGCTCTATTTGTCAGAACACCAGAGAGACTAAAATGGAGGAAACTATTGTAGCTCACTGTATTAGCTTTGTTGCTCCATCCATTTTTATCAAAACCTCCTCTGCAATAACTGCTCCATAAAAGAGGAATGGTTTGTAGACAGTTATAAGACAGAAGTCAGCGGTACAAATAACCATTCTGATCGGTATGAGCATATTATCTCATTAGTGATCCAACTGATGAACTTCGCCTTTATGGATTGAAAAGATGTAAAATCCTGAGAACTGCCAGGGGGGGAGTAAAATACAGCTCACTCACTAATTACAGTAGTTCGGCAACTAGCCCTGCCAGTGATCACCTCATAATCAAGCTTCTAAAACCACATATTTTGCAAGACATATGGGTGTACTTTGCTACTTTCTGGCATGACTGGGACTTAAGACCTCAGACTTTTTTATGTGGTGGACTAATAATGTCATACTACTCTTGCCTTTACTACTGAAAGAGGACAGACTTGCAGACATGAACTATGTCCATTTTAAGTGTTTGAACAAAACTGACATAGTCCACTCAAATGTCTTAAGAGCATGGGTGTCAACCCAAAAACCACAAAATACTTCTAACAATGCACAGCAGCAGAAGGAAAGGAACGTATTTCAGCCCTACAGTAGGCTTTCCTCAGTGTTACTGGGACATTTGTGGGTGTGACCCGTATTAACCAACAGCCTGGAACTTGCCAGTGATTACCAACCAGCTAATATAGATCATCAAAATAACATAATCAAAAATGCGACAGTTCTAAAAAAAAAAAATTGAAAATTTATGCAATGAGAAAACTTGCAACTTGCAACAAGTGACCAGTTGATTTACACACTAACAATAGAAAATGCATGTATACATACGCCTAAAAACCCTGCCATATGCAGAGGAATATACAGGTATCAGTGGCCGTACACATGCCGCATCGTTAGCTGCCTGGAAAACACAAGGTCAGGCGCTGAGTGCTACTCTTGTGCTTTTTCTGTGCCAGCTTTCAAGAGTGTGGCAGTAGGTTGCCTTAACTACCACCGCATCATAGCCTGTTTACCTGAAATCCTGTGTGCAGAGCCAGTCTTCCTCCAGGCACTGTTTGTACATAGGCCAATTGTCCATTGGACAGATATAGAGCTCTGGGTAGCCCTGCACTTAAATCATCAACTTCTCCTCCATATTTATCACTGACTGATATTTGCAGATTAAGAGAAATATATCTGTCAGCTGTGATTGGTTGTTCCTAGTCACATTTCATGTGGTGTGCACTGCTGCGTTCCAAAAGTTGAACTCTGTTTATCTCAGGGTACAGCCGTTGTGCCCTGAAAAAAAGGTGCTTGGGAACGTGTGTGCTTGGCAACAGTGTGGCTCTGGTGTTTTAGCGTGCCTGCCATGCATCTACATTGAAAACAATGAATTTGAGAGTGCAAAAAATGCGGCATGTGTACAGCCCCTAAGAGCTATATCCCCCTCTTTTTTTCCTGGTTGTTTACAGTGAACCCACCTATCAGCCAAAAAGCCATGGGAGTATATGGGGTAGTATAATTCCTTCCGTTTTGGTAACCCAGCCATCTATCTAGTAGTACACCCACCTCATCAGCTACCACTACACCACTTCAGATACATCTATGTCAGTAATATCCATCTGTATTCCAAAAAACCCCCAGCAATTCATTTAAGCCCCCAAAACGCTCAGTCTGTAAGTGGTGTATCCAGTAGGCCTCTCTTTGGAGATTTTAAGTGTTTGAACAAAAGACCAGTGCTGTGCTGCTTTTTAAGCTTTTTAAGCTGGAGAGAGTCTTAAACAGCCTTAAGTCAGGACCACGACTTAAAAGAAATGACTGCCATTCAGTTTCTTTTAGATTAAGTTGCTGTAACTGCTCCAATGTTGCCAACACTCAATCAGCTCCTTTTGTTTGTAATATTAATATAAAGAGGGTCCGCCTAGCTGGATTATTGCCAGAAATCATGCAAACCACCAGTTCTTCCTCAGTATATTTAATGTGCTTAATTGTTAGCTGTTGGACATCAGATTCTAAATTTTAATGTTGTTGATGAACGATCCCCTGATTTATTTTTCTTAAGTTAAACTTCAGTAGAATGTTGGACCAACTGAGAGTATCTTACCAGCCATATAACGTCAGTACATTAACCACTCTGACCCATCTAAACACAGTCACCCTTTCAGCATCCCGACTCTGCCATCCACAAGATATTTTGTTATTGTTTCTCTCTCTCTGTCTTCGCTGCCTCTCTTTCTGTTGCTCTCTCTCCCTCTCTGATGAGAAGCGACAGGAACGAAGACAGTCAGGATAGATAGGAGCCGACATGGTGAAGATGGCAGAACTGTGATGTGAGCCTATTACAGCAACAGCAGCATGCACAGGCAGTGATGTCAGCCTACCATCCTCCTGCACGTCCTCCTGCCCTCTCTTCATCCACCTCTAACGCTCTCCGTCCGCCTCTCACCTCTCTCTTCCTCCTGCTCTTCCCTTCATCCCGTTCCCTCCATCCATCACTGTAATACACACAGAGGCTGAGAGTTAAAAAAATAAAAATAAAAAAAAAGAGCCTGCTGCTGTCTGCAAGTACCTGCTGTATCTGTTGTGAATCATGTTCACAGTTGTAGGATGAGATATCGCACGAGCAAATGGGACTGCTGAGATTAGCATTATTGGATTAACAAGTTGAGCAGAATGACATGTTTGTGGATGGAGATGAAATACCTACACAGATCATTTAAATAAATATGCAGATGATGCTGCTATATGCAGATAAGACAGATAACATTCCTCCCAACATTATGGCACAGAATCCAAAGGATAAAAACAGGAGTAAAAGGCTTAATAAAATTAGAAAGACTAATTAATTTTGATGAGTTTAGCCGTTGTGGCCAAGCTGTTAGGAGCTTTAAGTTCAGGATCTTTTTTTTTGCCGGCTTGTTGTCTTTAAGCACACATTGCTTGTGTATGCCTTTTCCCTCACTAGGAATCATCTCAGGCAGTGTGCAGTATTGTTTTTCACTGATGCTACTCGTAGCTTTTGCCAGGATTGCTTAAGATAGCAGAAAAAGGTGGAGTAAAGTGGCTTTTACAGTTGCTGGATGGTCATGTTTTTCTTTTTCCAGAAAGGATATTCAGATACACATTACAGGTTCAGGCTGAATGTAAATAGGTGGACATGTGCTAAATTTCATTTGTTTACGTTCAAAGCTTCTGTTAAGGTTTTTTAATGACTAAAAATTTTCCTAGTCCACCAATAGTCGTCATTTAGGGCCATTAGTCGATTAGTCACCTGCATATTTATGATATTAATCTAATTATTATATCTTAATGACAAAAACTGTCTGTGTGTGTGTCTGTGTGTGTGTCTGTTCCACGTTTTTTTCTCCTCACTGACTTGGTCAATCCATGTGAAATTTGGCACAGTGGTAGAGGGTCATGGGAGGATCCGAATGAAGCAATATTACATCAGTTGGCCAAAGGGGGGCACTAAAGCAACTGATTGAAATTCGCAAATGTAAATGGGCATATCTCATGCCCTGTATGTCATAGAGACATGAAACTTTGCACAGAGATGCCTCTCCTCATGAGGAACAAATTTGCTTCAAGAACCCATAACTTCTCGTTATGTAGTTATATTTTCTGCCATTTTGAATTTTTTGAAAAACACTTCAAATCGATCTCTTCCTAGGATGTTTGACCGAGCTGCATGAAATTCGTTGAACATAATCTCGGGACCAATATCTAAAGTTCCCTCTTGGCAAAAGTTGGAAAACTTACTAAAACTGAGCTTCTATAAGGCAATGAATATTGCGGAGGGCGTGGCTCATCACATAAAGGTGTATCTCAAGGGTTTCACCGATCACCACGCAACTTTGTAGGCATATGACCACACATAATCTGAGGGGACCCCTCCATTATTGACCCCATCAAACAAAATGGGGGCGCTAGAGAGCTAATTACTTATCTAGGCCTAACCGCCATATCGATTTTTACTAAACTTGGTAGATATGTAGAACAGGACGCCTCAAGATGACTGGAGAAATTTAACTCTAATTGGCAACTGGGTGGCGCTATAACAACAGAGAAATGCTTAAAAATGGCTAAAATGTGACCGATTGCTGTGGCTCCCCCTGTGGCCCAATGTTTTGTTTTGTTTTTTCTAATTTTTGGTATGACTAAGTCATGGTATGGTATGCTATACATAATCACAGAAACTGTCACCACTCTTGTGCCTTTTTTCGTTGTACCTCATGTTTTCCAGGGGGTTAATGATGCAACATGTGTACGACGGCTAATTTCCAGGGCTGGTACCTGCGGTTATTCCACAGGCTAGTAAATAACATGTCAGGCAGGAAATCCAGAGTGTGGGATCATTTTGAGAAAGTGAAGGACGAACCCAAGGTGATATGTAAACTCATCTTCATTGGTCGACTACAAACATGACGTATCATCTGAAACATGTCAGTAGCTACATGCCCATTAGCCACTTAGCACAATCATTACTGCTTTGCCGACAGTATGGTTGGTACATTTGCTTGCCTTTTTTTCTGCGACTAAGCCACCAAAGAATTTTTTCCGACTAATGACCTTTCTGGTCAACCAATGTTTGGTCCACTATTAGGGGGCAGTCCTACCAGATACAGATTACATGTCAAATGTAAATAGGGAGAAGACAGAGTAGTTGTGCACACATCCAATCCTGTTTTAGGTCAGGTGCTGGATAATAGGGGTCCATGCAGAAAGAAGAAGAAAATCCCCACACTTTTGAAGTTGCCTGAGGAAGACCATTTGGGTCGAAACGTTGCTTTTTTAGTCATTAAAAACTAAACTGGGAGCTCTAATTCAGTGTGTGGATTTTCTTCTTCTTTCTGAATGTAAATAGGGAGACATGTACTGAATTTCATTTGTTTACACTGAAAGCGTCTGTTGAGGTTTTCAAATGGACTTTCAAGGGGTGGCTTTAACTGCCCAAGTCCCCAGCCTTTTTGTTATTTCTTAATAAACAAATCAGAGACTGACTAACCTAGCATCAACCTCGGCCTCATTTCGTCACTGATTCCAGTGACCCCGTCTCAGCCTCCCTCTTCTTTGTCCCACTGTACTTGATCATAACGGTAAATGTCAGAGTCCGGGGGACAGAGAGTATTTGCTTGTGCTGTAGTAGTTGTTGTGCTCTAAATATTTTTTATGCATTGCTTGTCCTGCCACAGTGCATTGTGCTCCGGTAATGATGAATGATCACAAAGAATTCCAGGCAAAAATGGGGCTCCTGGAGTTTATATCATTGTTGACTCTCCTGCTCTCTCTCTCTGCACTGGCAGAGTCTATTTTAGGAAGTTCACCTGAGTTATCACAGTAATGGAAGAGCACTTAAGACAGCAGCGGGGATTCTCCTGAGAGAGCTGAAGGGAAATCTGTGAGTGCACGTCAGGGCACAAAGGACTCATGACTCATGAAACAGGTGCAGTGTTAAAAGTGAGTTTGTGAACTGTTCGTCGTGGTCAATTATTATTTTTCAATACAGCAGCCAAGCTGACATTTATTTATATGCAAATGTTGCCGATTGTGATTTGAAATAAAGTAAACTTTTTCATGGTGTTGGCATGGTCACCAAAACTAAATGCATGGCATTCAGTGGGTGAATTTATTCCTCCACAGCTGAGCAATATCAATGCTCATGTCAGTTAGGTTTTTGTATACTTGCCAAACATCACTGTCACACAGAAATGCAGAAAACATGGTCTCCATCAGGCCTGTCGAGACATAACATCATTCACACACAACTGAGCCATGTTAATAACAGCTCAGATTATTTTTCTTAAATTTTGCTGTCACATCACAACTTGATTATTTTTAGTAATCAGTTTGTTTTCCTGTGGTCAGAGGCCATTCCTCTCATTATCACCAGAGACAATACAAATTGCTTTTCTCAAGATCACTGAATAGAGCAGGAAATTTATCCGCGGTTGTGGCTGCAACTTCTGTCTGTGTCATAGGCCCGAAATAAATGTGTTGATCAGCTGTGATTGCTCCCTCTGACACTGTCAATTACTCTTCAGTCTGTCTGCACACTGGAAGCTCTGACAGGCTTACGAGGCTCTGCAAAACCATCAATTTGATATCCAGAGATAATGAGATTATGCTGATTTTAAGATAATTTTAGAATAACCGAAAGGCATGGTTATAAAACACCAAAATTTGTCTGATTGAATGAGCCACACACACACCTTACAAATCAAAAATTATTCTGATCATCACATTATGATTGCTTGTTTTTGACCTGAAGAAATAACTATTACCATGTATAAGAGAAATTGGATTAAAGCTTATTTACTGAATATTAAGACACAATGACAGAATTTTACAGATTCCGGCACCAATTGTCTAATGTGGTTGACTGACACCTTAAAGGGATAGTGCACCCAAAAATGAAAATTCAGCCATTATCTACTCACCCATATGCTGACGGAGGCTCAGGTAAAATTTTAGAGTCCTCACATCCCTTGTGGAGATCGGCGGGGGGAGCGGCTAGCACACCTAATAGCTGACGGCACTCCATACTAGACGTTCAAGAACACAAAATTGAAACCACAAAGTATCTCCAACATGCTCATCCATAGTGATCCAAGTGTGCTGAAGCCCCGACATAAAAAGTTGTTTCGAAAAACGTCATTTGAACTCTGTTTTTAGCCTCACTGTAGCCTGTAGCTCTGACTGCTTCTCTGTGCTCCACACTCACGTGTGCGCACCTGCACGAGACCAGCGAAAGCATGAGCTTTGCTCACCCGTGTTTACATCACGTGACACGTGCACCGCAGGGGGAGACAGCAGTAACCACAGTAGTGAACAGATAATTTGCACTACAGTCTTTTAGCAAAGGACAGCCCAACATGTCTGAAGACTTTGAAATTGAGGAGGAACAGCATTTCTTTGTTGAGCCGTATTTGTTTGAGCCTGAGTATACAGACGGAACTCAGGCTACTGGACGAAGCAGCCGCCGCAGCTCATGAGCCTTAGCTAGCCGCAGAACACCGGAGTCGAGCACTGGGAGCCTGGTGGTGTAGTTGTTTCAAATGCAAAGCAATGCCAACGGATGAGCAGTCTTTGCTGCTCAAACTGGGAATTGGCGATGCCTGCACTTGACAATCTGGACATCAGTACTGACGAGACTGCTGCTCTTCAGAGACCGTGCATCACCGATCATCCTGAGAGCACACACGTGAGTGTGGAGCACAGAGCAGCAGTCAGAGCTACAAGCTACAGTGAGGCTAAAAACAGAGTTCAAATGACGTTTTTCAAAACAACTTTTTATGTCGCGGCAGCAGCACACTTGGATCACTACGGATGAGCATGTTGGAGATATTTTGTGCTTTCAATTTCGTGTTCTTTGACATTAGTCTGGGCGCCGTCAGCCATTAGGTGTGCTAGCTGCTCCCCCCGCTGATCTCCGCAAGGGATGTGAGGACTCTAAAACTTCACCAGGGCCTCCGTCGGCATATGGGTGAGTAGATAATGGCTGAATTTTCATTTTTGGGTGCACTATCCCTTTAAGTCATTACACTGCTGGGGGGCGCTGGGACAAAATTAAGCTGTGGGCCCCTGTTGATTCCTTCAGTGCTCTCTGTGCCTTGTGCATGTATTGTGTTGCTCTAATGTATCTATCAGGGGCAGACTGCACAACAGACAACACATGTAGGCTTCATTATATTTTGCTATTACTCCAGATTTTCTGCATCAGTTAGATTTGTTTAATGACTACTTTATTTAGGAACATGCACCATTCAAAATATTAACTTAATAATAAGGTTAGAATAAGGGTAAAAAGTTATGTTTTATGAGGATGAGACAATCCAAAGTCATGCAGGGTGTCAATACTCAACCCCTTTAAGGTATCAACTGAAATAACTCAGTACTAAGAAGCATCAACATGTCTCCCTTCAAACAATACCCACGTTAACTTCTTTTTGTGTCCAGATCTTGAAAAAAAATGGCAAAAATCCACCAATTATCTTCAGAATTAAGAATTTAAAAAAAAGTGGCATTGGCAACATTAGCAATGAATATAATCCAAGGTTTTGCAGAATAGGGTTGGTAAAAATAAGGAGTAGAGGAAAAAAATTGATTCAGCTTTGTAATTTCCAAATACACATTTTAATCTAATTTTTGGTACTAGAATTATAAAATCAATTGCGTTTTTGGTCCACTAGATGGTGCTAATGTTTTTATTCCTGGTGCGGTCATCAGAAGTCTCAGTCAGAGGTATGTGGAAGGAAGTTCATCAAAACAAAGATGGAGGCACCGAAGAAAGAAATCAGAAACAGGCCTTTGGCATTTAAATCAAACGTCTGGACTTAATGAGACTTATTGGATTATTGACAAACATGAGGGCTCACCTCACACTCCACCATCCACAGATAGCGTTAGCCTCTGACAGCCAGGCTAATGCTAAACCTGCTCTGCCGAAAAATCAACCAACACTGGACACACTCAGCTTGACAAAACTACCATCCAACTCTGAGAGAGCAAAGAAAACAACACAGTCCATCACCAACTTCATTTGCAAAGATCTGCGTCCATAAAACAAAGGCTTTTGTTACATGCTAAAAACATTCCGTCGGTATGTGACTCCGTCCCGATGTTTTTTCACCAACGCAGCCGTACCCAAGCTCTACAGAGAAGTGAAGCATAAAGTTGAGGAATCTTTGAGCACAGCAGGAAGGGTGGCATTAACTTGTGACGCCTGAACTTCAAGGTCAGTAGATTCATATGTGAATATAACGACGCATTATCTCACAGAGGACTGGTGACTGCTGTCTCACATTCTCCAAACTAGAGCAGTACATGAAAGTAACACCGGAGCAAACACTGCATACCTCGTGCAAAATACAGCACAAGAATGGGCGACTGTGGTTGTAACAGACGAGGCTTCTGACATGGGTGTTGCCATTCACTTACACACTTAATCTGGCCTCACACAGGGCGTTAAATCTGCCAAGAGCTCAGTTTGTCAGGTGTATGCAGCATTTCTGACAGGTTTTATGACAGTGTTGGTCAGTCTGTCTGCTTTGCATCACAGTTTGCTGCAATAAATGAAACAGACTGAAAACTGTATCCTATGAGGTAAAACTGATGTTGACAGAGCGTTCATTTGGGGAAATAATTTGCAATATATCTCAATATATTGTATCACACTAGTCAGCATATCGCAATAATATCGTATCGTGACCTAAGTATCGTGATAATATTGTATTGCGAGTCCCCTGCTGATTCCCACCCCTAGTAAAAATGCAGCTTATGTGACAATGGTGTGTGTATCCCAAACAAATCTGCAATAAATCAGATTAGTACAGGCAGTTGTCCACAGTGCCTACAGTCCACAGTGAGGGATGAGAATCCCATGAAATGTCTTATGTCAAAATATAACTTGATTTATTCAGTGTTCTCAAAACTCAAATATCATTAATGTAAATGATCCAGAGCTCTGAACATTTTCAATTTTCTTTGCTCGCAAAAAAACCCCAACCCTTCTATAATAACAGTGTAAGCAGGTAACTGACCACATTGATTCAGAGCCCTTAATTGATTCCACATCTAATTTGCTCGTTTGTTTGTGTTTGCACATTTGTTACGTGTGCCTACCTGTTCTTTGAATTAACATTGTGGGAATCGGGTATATTTCTTGCTCTCCACTGAAAACACACTGATTAATGAGCAGACGCCACAGTCCTGCAGGGCCATAATTCATAGTAATTCATAATTCATATTTCGCTGAGAGGATTTTTGTGGGGGCTTTGTGAATGCATATTAGGCTGACGCTCGCTCTTTGCTTATATTTACTGCTCATGTTGGACTGTCTGGCTGTAGATGCTGTTTGTATGTGCGTGTGGATGCAGTGAAACTACCGGCCACTGTCTGTCTCTCCCCCTCATCCTGCGCGCACTGCCAACCAGAAACTTCAAGCAGCAATCCAATGTTGGCTTAACTACCATGGACAGTGTTTTTCCTCATTGAGAGTGAACATTTTCTCTCCCCTGCCCATTCTGTCTCTCTGACAGCCCTATTTATTGGCCTCAACAGCTGAGGGAAGGATTATGGAGGGATACAAATGAGAAGAAGCACACAGAGCATCCTGCTGGGACTTGAACCCAGGAAAAAAAGCGAGTTTAAGCTCTTCCAGGAGGGGGATTGCCTTTGTTTTGCAGCTACATGTGACTTCTGCTCTGGCATGCTGCACAAAGAATTCTAACACAGAATATTGATACTAAAAAGTAATACTTAGACACAAGTGTTTGTCTTGTAAAGAAACAAAGACAGTAACGTCTACCTTATGCTTCTTAAATTGGATGATTATCAAGTCCAAGTAAGCAAGCTTAACTGACTTGTAAAAGACAGAATAACAAAGACGTTTTCTCAGAGCTAAGGATGTGGTTTGAGCTTGACGTCGTGTCTACTCCTGTGAATGAGAGTCATGATTTCATGGGCTGTAGTAATTAGAACTGTCATCATTTTGGATAACATAAATGATTAGCACATGATTTATTGTATTAATAACTGAAATAGCATGGACTCTGCCTCCTTAGCAATTTGTTAGCTATGTGATTTTTTTTTTTTTTGCCAATATTATAGACTGTTTTTGTTTATAGTTTGCCAATTAACATAATGGCAGCAGCCCATGCAGTTAATTTAAATTATAATGAATACTTAAATCAAGGTAAAGCTGCCAGAGATGGAAAAAATATGGCATTTATATATGTAATAATTTTTGGAGAGACAGTAGCATGAGTCATCATTCTAGGAGAGGGATTCTAATATAATGTGATGGTATGGTATAACCATAAATTAAAACCAATCAATCTGTTTGGCAACGATACTGATGGATCTGAGATACTTTTTTTACTTGTGTATTTACACTTTTTACAACTTTATTCTTCAACTTGACTACAATTCAGGAGGAAAATTTGGTACGCCATCACATTTTTATCTCTGTCAGGCATGAGCCTAAACATGTTGATACGTTTGGTCATGTGTGTTCATGAATGTTCTATGTGTCTGATTGCACCTAATTTCACAAACTACTAGACCAATCAGCCAAAAAGTTTGTGTGCACACTATGATTGTATGCTCAAGGACCTCTCGTGATTGCGGTAATTCATACTTGTTGGAAAACCTGTTTTATTGACAGTTTCATTCTGTCATTTTAACTGCTGATTCCTCACTCCACCGCCTGCTAGGGGCTGCAAATGTTGGGGTAATCATCTTAGCTATAAGCATCAAGTCTTACCGTCTGTTGCAGGCCACATCTTGGCCTTTGTTGTGGCTCAAAATCTGACATTCATGGAAAAATTTGGTCTCATTTTGTACTGGAGCATCTGCAGAATTATTCTTGGTTTTGTTTCGTCTGCACTGTATCATACCACACCAGGGGCATTTCAGAAGCAGAGTGGTTTACCTGCCTAATTTTGTAGACTTTCAGATTTTGTTGATTTGGTCATTTTACCTTGATATTTGTGCTTCTGCTATACATACGTCAGTAGACCACAGGTTCATGGTTTCTTTTCATCTGTTTTAATTGTGTTTAATGTTTTATCCTACATTATTGCGCTGTTGCCAACAGATACAGTTAATACCAATAAAAGTCCAGTTATAAATTAACCTGGAAATCCAGATGCCCCGCCCCCAGCAAATTCTAATTTGCTCTGCACGGGGATCTGGCTCCAACAAACAGAGCCTGTTGAATTGCCTATTGGACCAATCAGATCAGTCTGTCTGACAGAGGCGGGCTCTGGGCGGGCATAACATGATGAAGACAGCACTGCACCATAGGAGTCGAAAAGTAAACAGCCAAGATGGCAGCTGCCGAAGGACCACGTCCATTCAATGTAGCTTTGGAAGAAACGCTAAGCCAACTACACTTATCTTTTTCCTTGAGAGAGGAACAGAAGACTGCCGTAGAAGCCTTTGTTTCCATGACTGACATTTTTGCCGTTTAGTGCAATGAATACGTCACCTTGGTTTTTGCTCTGATTGGCCATTGTGCTATCCAGTTGCATGCAGCGGCATTTAATATGCCTCAGTTAGTACCGCCCCTTGGGTAGGAAGGGTGTATCGGTGAGGGCCAGACTCAAAATCTTTCTAGATTTGAGTCTGGATTTCCAGGCTAGTTATGAATGACATAGTTCAGACATTTCTGACTTGTCAATATCACAAGTTTTGCACACAGACATGTTAAAGTAAGCTAAAGAGATACATTTACACTCAAAACAATGTATTTATGTGACAGCCTTCTTTAATATTCCTAATATGAAAAACACAGTGCTCCTGTGCTACTCTTTGCGTCCTGTATATCCATATAATGAGGCTTTGTTTTGTTTTATCTGCACAAAGCCATGATTTTTTGTGAGCTTTAAGATATCCTATTGAGTTTTTGACCTCCAGAAGAAGCATTACAGTCAAGTTAAAGGTTTCATACTGTTCCACTGATCAACAGGTGGCAATAATGCTCTAAGATGGCAGTCCACCAGCTCAGGCAGGGAAGAAAAACAGTGCTTGCTTGTGAACATGGTTGAAAACAAAACAAAGCAAAGGAAAAGTTGGATTTTAAATTGTTTTGTGATGAGGGAAATGCACTTGACATGTTTGTTCAACCTCAGCAATACCTACAATACATTTTGGTGAGTAATTCTTTTAAACATAACTTTTAATTGTTTCCAAGGCAACTCCACAGTGCCTCTTTAATGGGCTAAATATGCCTAAATGAAGTGTATTAGGTGAACTGCAAGGTTGTGATTTTCTCATCTCCATCTATTGAAAATATTTTTACTGTAATGTTCAGAGATGGATTGTTAGTGGCACATTGTGGCTTGTGCAGTTTTGGAAGGAGAGTTTATTTTTGTAACTTACAAAATTCTGCTGTAGTGGACTTGGTGTGGGCTTATGGGAAAATGTCATGTAACGGCTGGACAAACAGAAAGGGGACACAAGGAATGAAGTAATCCCTGGCTTTGCAGTGCACATGGAGAAACATGTGAATGTGTTGGTAAATTAATCCCATCTCTCTGTCTGTGTTTCTCAGTCTTGCTGAGAAGAGACCAACATCTGCTGTGTGAACAAATTTATGTATATCACCACGTTGGCAGGTACTGTGTCATATATGCATGCACTTGTATGTGTTACAGGCCATGATGTAGCTGCTTCCCACCTATCAAAGCAGTGCTTTTCACACGAGTGGTCAGTCCTTTTTGCACAACAAGATGAAAGTGGACACAACGAGTCCTCCATGAAAAATAGAGATCAGGAAATGCGCTATGAGACAGAGGATCTCTGAAACCCGGTCAGGAGTTTATTTATTTACTAATCTGTCTCAACTCTGTGAATTAATCACGTGGACATAAAAGTAGATAACATCAGATGAAACAAATAATTTACACAAGTGTCCTC
The DNA here is from genome assembly GCF_011397635.1 of Epinephelus fuscoguttatus. NCBI lineage: Eukaryota > Metazoa > Chordata > Actinopteri > Perciformes > Serranidae > Epinephelus > Epinephelus fuscoguttatus. The sequence continues at coordinate 27,083,314 of NC_064762.1, forward strand.
TCAGTCTGTCTCACTCTCTTCTTTCTGTTGCTCATTTCTCTCCTTTAGTGCTTTGCGATGATCTCGCCCCGTTATCTCTGTCTTAGTAAAAAACTGTGTGTCGATTAGATTAGATTTTAATGAGGTAAGTCGAATTATTGCGACAGTTACAATCCTTTTTTCCATAATGCAATATGTATACAATTTCTAATGGTGTTTGCATTTTGATGTGGATGTAACCACTACATCCATGTATTGACCTTTCGCTAAGCCCCGCCCCTTTGTGATGGTCCGACAAGCTGTTGGAGCAAATATGGGGCCCACACTGTAACTAACTGCACTCCTTGAAGAAATATTATCATATTTTTGGACAAATGAAAGAGTGATTCCTGAGAGAAGCAGACAGAGGGGTCTATAGTCTGTGTTTGAAGGATATATCCAGGATGTCAAACTGACTCAGCAGCAACAACAGGTTAAAAAGACAAAGATAGTTAGAAGCTAAAGCGGAACTATAGGCTACAGATCACAGTGTAAAAGTGAACCACCACATCACTGCTGATAGACACAGAAGACAATGAATATAAAGGGAAACTTCTCTGATGTGTGTTTGGCTTCTTCCCCGTGCTGCTGCCAGCACCCGGACCTCCGTTGCAAGACTAGCAGGGATCTCCTGGGGAAGTCAAACATATTTCTTCTGCACACACTGCGATGACACACAGCTGGTTGAATATCAGCAAAGTTTCCCTGCTTCCCTTCACTGTTTCCTGTACAGCAGGGTCGGTCTTTATTCACTGTTATAATCATTAAAAAGCAAAAACAGCATGTGTATACATTCAGTAGGCTATATCTTCAGTAGCTAGCTAGCTAACCCTACACTTTTCAGGGTTTGATTTTGGTTGTGGAACAGGGAGGAAATGTATATCTTTTTCCAACCTCTCCAGGTAACGAGTATCATTAATACACGACGTGCCCCAGGCAAGGAAATCTGAAATGACTGCATTGGAGTCAATGGAGCACGGCCATGTTGTTGTTGTCAGACCCTGGTCTGAGCCGGTCCAATGCTACATTATGGTTGGCCAGTCTGTGTCTGGGGGCGGGACTTAGTAAAGTATAGAGGTGTAGCACAACTTTCTCACAAGATCAAATTTCATATCATATAATCTATTCATCACTATTTTACACTTGCAAACATAACCTGAATAACTCCACATTATGTTCTCTCAATGCAAGAAGAGGCTATTGAAAGTTAATTCTTTACCAAAAATTGCAGTAACTTTGAAGCAAAAGTAGCAGACAAATGGCAAGGCAAGGCAAGGTAAGGCAAGTTTATTTGTAGAGCACAATTCATACACAAAGTAATTCAAAGTGCTTCACAGAACAAGAAAATGCATTAAAATCACAATACAAAATAAAAACATAAATAATCATTATAAAATTAACTTTAAAAGAGAAGAGGACAGATGAGATCCTTTCAGTCAGGAGTCAGTGTTTTGAGCCTAGATTTGAACATTGTCAGAGTAGAGGCCTGTCTCACATCTTCAGAAAGACTGTTCCAGATTTTAGCTGCATAAAACTGGAATCCTGATTCCCCATGTTTAGTCCTGACTCTGGGCACCAGCAGGAGGCCGGTCCATGAGGTCCTCAGAGTCTGAGATGGTTCATATGGCACTAACATGTCAGAGATGTACTTTGGTACTAGGCCGTGGAGAGACTTGTACACAAGCAGAGCTGCTTTAAAGTCTATTCTCTGAGCCACACGAAGCCAGTGTAGAGACCTGAGCACAGGACTAATGTGCTCGTACTTCCTGGTTCTGGTCAGGACCCGAGCAGCAGCATTCTGGATGTACTGCAGCTGTCTTACGGCCCGTTTGGAGAGGCCAGTGAGCAGGCTGTTACAGTAGTCTAACCTACTAGAGACAAATGCATGGATAAGTCTCTCCAAGTCAGGTTTAGACACTATACCTTTGATTTTGGCAATGTTTTTTAGATGGTAAAAAGCTGCTGATGTTATTGATTTGATGTGGCTGTTAAAGTTCAAGTCTGAGTCCATTATTACCCGAGATTTCTACCCTGATTTGTAGGTTTTAGAGAGAGAGACTGGAGGTGACTGCTGACACTTTCTCTTTGTTTCTGTGGACCAAATACGATGACTTCAGTCTTGTCTGAATTTAGCTGGAGAAAATTGTTTTGCATCCACACACTGACCTGTTGGATGCAGTGACAGAGTGAATCCACTGGTCCATATTCACCTGCTGTCAGTGAGACATAGATCTGAGTGTCGTCTGCATAATTGTGGTAGGACACATTATTACTTTGTATTAACTGGCCTAAAGGCAGCATGTAGAGATTGAACGGAAGGGGTCCCAGGATTGACCCTTGGGGCACCCCACAGGTCAAGGCCATGTGGTCTGAGAAACAGTTACCAATTTCAACAAAGTACTTCCTGTCTTCTAGATAGGACTTCAACCAATTTAGGGCAGTGCCAGGGATACCCACCCAGTCCTCTAGTCTCTGTGAAAGGATCTGATGATCGACAGTGTCAAAAGCAACACTCAGATCTAGCAGGACTAAAACTTTGAGACTTTGCTGTCAGCTCTACTCCTTTTCACTCCAACCTGTAGCAATCAGTGTGCAGCTGACTGACAACTGGAAGTAAGGTTCTTTCTTTGAACTGTTCAAATGCCTGACCCACGAAAAAAACTTTTTGAAGACACAGCAGAGCAGACGTGATCCAAAATCACGATAAGTTTCTAAATTCAGATTCTTATGACATCTTTATGTGGTAGATTTAAAGTGCAGTTTCATAATAATACATGTCTTTAATCTGCTGCCCAAACAATGTGGTAATTAAAGCATCCCACATTCAATTTCACAAGCTATATATGGCTCTTGAATGTTGCTTAAGAGAGCGTTTTTCCTTTTCTTCCTTCCTCCCTTTGATAACCTGCTCACACTCACTGGACTACTTAGACAGCTACTGCTCGTTCATTCATCAAGCTGCTCCTTCACCAGCTTCCAGTCCTCTCTGGCATTACCAGCCTTGGCTTGTAGATTACATCATGTTTGCTTCATTATCACTCAAGTGTGTCTGGCTGGAGATTTACTACAAAGTGTAATTAGTACCAAAGGCAACAGCGTAGGGCCCAGCTTGATAAACCATGTTGTGACATTCTCAAAGGACTAATACGTCTTCTCAGTTCATTCCGTTGCTCTTCAGACTCTCTCGTCTGCCTGTGTGTTTAGACACCATCGCCTCCTGTCTGTCTGTCTGTCTGCATGTTTATCTGCACTCTCTTTCTGTGTGCGTGCGTGTGTGTCTCTCAGGGTTTCTAAAAGGGACTTTGATCATTTTAACAGCCTTATAAAGCTGACAGGTTTGCCAGAGAAAACGTCTTCTTGTACCAGAGTAGATGTTGGAGAAGTGACGTTGAAATGACCTGACATTTATGGGGTCGCCAAGGACTGGGATGACATGCGAGCCAGCTGGGGGTAGAATGCTTGTACACAAAAAAAGTGAATTCAGTCTGTAAAAACCAAATGGAGGTGCCAGTCACTTAGTCTTTGAAAGTTGCATTCATAATATAACGATGGGAGTCGAATTTCCCAACTTCTGTTCTTCTGAAACAGTCAAAACAATCAAATCACATAGGCCTATTGAAATAATTCATTGTCAGTCATTTAAGTATTTTTTTCAAGCACAGATGCAAAACTTTGGTTTCAGATGTGAATTTTTTTTATACTTCCGTGTCTGCAATAGCTATAGCTCGAGACATTTTGTTTTCAGGTTGTCGTTCTGTCCGTCTGTCCCATTCTTGTAAAAGCGACGTCTCAAATATGCCATGAGGGATTTTCCTCAAATTTGGCACAAACATTCATTTGGACTCAACAACGAAATTATTAGAATTTGATGGTCAAAGGCCAAGGTCACTGTGACCTTGTCTATCTCATTCTTGTGGACGTGAAGGTTGAAGAACACCTTGAGGGAATCTTTTTCAGCTTTGGCACAAACGTTCAGTTGGCCTCAATGATAAACTGGTTAGATTTTGGTGGTCATAGGTTGAAGATCAAGATCAAAGTGACCTTGCATCCGTCTCATTCTTGTAAATGCGCGATCTCACAAACACCTTGAGTGAATATCTACAAATCTGGCATAAACATTCACTTGGACTCAACAATGAAACTATGCAGATTGCCATATTCAGCCTTTTTTTCTAATGAAATTGCAGGGGCAAGTGAAAATTACAAAAACAGTTGTGATGCTGTCTCAGGAGTGTATTATTATGAGCATTCAGTGTTTCCCACAGAATAAGAACGTATTTGTGATGGCGGGTGCGGGGCACCAACAGCTGATTGCCGACAATCAGCTATTGGTGCCAGTCGACGCAGTGCTAACATACCGTCTCCATAAGCCACTCTCCTCCTGCCCGGTACCACAACCTGACGCAGCTAACGTGATCTCTTCCTTACTTGTCATATTTTGTGGCTTGGGCAGAAGCCGTTAACCTCACATTAACGCCAACTGTTGTTAAACCTGTGAATAACCATTGAGTAACATTAGCCATGTGATGCTAACAATTAGTCCTATCACTCTGTGTGTGTGTGTGAGACTCTGTTCCAGGCACAGAGCTCTGGTGCTGCAGCAGTAGTCTTATGATGAACAAAGAGAGGGAGAAGGGCTGAGTGAATCAATACAACTCTACAACAAAATGAGATTTTATCCATTTGAAGTTGTCAAATTTGCGGTAAAGTTGCAGTGATTGGACAAATTTGCAAGGTTGCACAGAATTCAGAGAGGCTGGCTGAATTTGCACTAATTGTTGATATCACAGCATCCTGAAGGGACTGAAAATAAGGACTGGGGCTGCTGTGGCTCAGGAGGTAGAGTGGGCTTTCCACTAATTGGAAGATCGGTAGCTTGGTCCCCTCCTCCACGAATACACATGATGAATTGTCCTTGTGCAAGACACCAAACCAGGTTGCACACAACAGGCTGCACCTTGTCATGTAGCCTCAGCCACCAGAGTGTGTGAATGGATGACTCTGACATGTAGTGTTAAAGAACTTTGAGTAGACTAGAAAGGCGCTATACAAGTGCAGGTTCATTTACGATTAGAGCTGAAATGATTTATCAGCTATTCAATATGTTGATTGATCAATTGTCAAAAATCAAATCAAAGTCAAACATGACTCAGTTGGAGCTTGCAGATTCAGTTGTGATGATCTGGTGCTTCTCTCTGGCTTTTAGACTGTTGGTCTGACAGAATAAGTAACTTGTAAATTGTGATGGGCATTTATTAACATTTTGTAGAGAAAACAATTATTGATCAATCAACACAGTAATTGGGATATGAATGGATAATGAAAATAGTTGTTCGCCGGAGCCGTGGTTAAATCTTTAGCAAAATGGTAATACACTTCTTCAGCTGCTTTTCTTGTCTCCTCTCACATAATATCATCCTTTTCGTTTGTCTTTACATCACACAGATTTATAACTCTGACCTTCATTATCCTGTCTGGGTTATTCCAGTTGCTCACTTGACTTCCTGTTTGTTTACAGACTAAATTAATAAGTTCTGCAGAATATGACTTTTGATAAATTGAAACAATTATTAAAAAGTCACACCGCAGTCACTGAATACTGTTTAACTCTGTCTGGGGCACTTTGCTTTATTAGGCTTTCAGCCGTCAGGCCAGACGGTCTATCAGTCTCCTAACTCTCTGCTCCATCTTCTGTTGACTGACTGACAGAGTGTAACTGTGTGTCAGAGGGAACGCATGGCCAGCCAAGCATTGTGTGCCTGTTGAGGGTGAATGCATTTGTCTGTCAAGTGTGCGTTCAATTGTGTATTTATTTGAGTGCGTGCATGTCCAGGAGAGAGAGGGGTGAAGGCCGAGCTAACTCAGGGCAATGGAAAGTGAAAAGCTTACAGAGCGTAGGACAGCTTTATTATGGTTACACACTGAGGGAGAGGCGTGTGTTGTTGTGTGTGCAGCAGTCTTGCCTTTGGGTAGTTTTGCCACGGATCAAGGTTTTGGTCTTTCGCTGGAGGCCAGAAGAGTTAACGATGCCTTTAAGAGCATCAAAATATCCACAGAAGTATGAATCCCAGCGCGGCTGTATCTGAGTGTATGTTCATGTTGTCTCTTTGGATTCTGCATGTGAAGCTGGCCTCTGGCTGTTCTCAGCAGCCCCTCAGGGTTTTCCTACAGAGTGAACGCTGTCCGTCCGTTTCCTTCTACCTCAATGTCTGCTCAATTGCAGCTAGCACCTGTTTACCTGCATTTACAGCTGCACCTGTGTTCTTTAAAGAAATTGTAAGATTTTTTGAGGGGAAACACTTTGAAGTGAATAGATACATTTCAAGGAAATCACTGCCTAAACCCACAGTAAGGCCTCACTTACAATACAAACCAGCCAATGACAGTATATCATGCTCTGATCGTAATAATTATTGTGCTTTTAGTGTCATATGCGCATCACTGGAAGTAAAGTGCAATAGTTTTGTCAGTTTAATGACCACGGATGGTGATGTCCGGCGGAAGCTTTTATGATTAAAGGATACTCTGCTTATTCATTTCAACCACTTCTCTATACATACAGAGCTGTCACGCCATCTGTTTCTGCAAAACCTCAATTTGGTAGTCTCATTCAGATATGCTGTCTCACTGCATCAGATCCACCTTCTGAAAGAATGTATTCTGTAATTGTAGTAAACACAAGCCTATTGTGACAGTGATGTTGCTCATCCCGCGTCTTTGACACATTAAAATCTAAAAGGACTCAATAAACTCACTATCAGTTAGTCTAGGGGTTGCACTCTATTTTCACTGTAATAATACATTGTCAACAACAAACCTGTGTTGAAATCATAGAAACAGTAGCCCCTAAAAAACCCTTTAACAGGGAAAATTGGTAGAAACCTCTGGAAGAACAACTGAGGAGGGACCCCTCTTCTGGTAGCATATTTGTTATAAGTATATATTGATATATGATAGTATATGTATGTGACAATAATCATATGTATATGATAAAAGTAGAAGTATGACTAATAATAACAGCAGCAGCAGGAGGCATAAGGGAAGACCACTGCAGCAGCACAACAATGTCAAACAATCCAGGCACTGCTGCGATATGAGTTAACCTGCAAGACAGTGGAGCACAAAGGCTCCGGAGAAGAGGCCGAGTTAGCCATATGCAGTAATAGGACATGAATGTTAGCAAATGAAAAAGAACCAACTTTTCAGAATCTGGGAGTGAGAGAAGGAGAGAAGGTGCTCATCGTATTATGGTCAGTCCCCCGCCAGATTGGGCCTCTGTCAGCCTAACTAGGGGCTGGTCCAAGGCAAGCCTGAGCCAGCCCTACAAGCTTGATCAAAAAGAAAAGTCTTTAGTCTACTCTTAAACATGGAGACGTATCTGTCTCCTTCTGCATTGTGTGACGGTCCTTATTTTGAAAGTACTTCTCATGTCACACAAACCACTGAGAGTGAAACTTGTCTTGTGATGTTATTATGATAGTGTCTTTGATGTGTCTGTATTTTTTGTTCCGATGCTCTGTGCAGCTCTGACACCTGTCCGCCTGCCTGCTCTCATTCCTTTCTCTCTGTGGCAGTGGTGTCAGCGGGGCAGCACAGAGATCTCCGAGGACCGCCAGTAGACAATAACCTCATATTTTAAAGGTTCATAAAATGTAACCAAATTCATAAGTATGTAGGATATTATTAGAGACATTCATATTATGTTGCAATGTCTGCTGTGACAGCAGAAACTGTGTTTACTCATGTCAGTGGTGCTTCCAGGGGATTTTAATAATGCTGTATAGACTCATGTCAATGAAGACCCGATTATGTTTTTATGTCCAGGGGACATGCTGTGTTGAAAAAAATATTTTCACTGGTGGCCGCCATTTTCTTACTGTATATATTATATATCTTACACAAGATGACAAGATCCTGTTTTGGTCATAGTTTCAGTATGTGAAAAGAAAACATAAAAGCTCTTCTCAGACACAAAGACAATAAGCATATTTCCCAAAATGTTTAACTATCGAATTTATACAGTAACTTATTTAAATTCTTATGGATTATCCACAGAAATTCTGTTTCTATGGAATTATCACACATTACAATCACATACATTTGTATTGTGTTTTGTACAAAGACTGAAGGCAAGATAAAGATGCAGTCTGTGGTTTAATAAATAAGGTTTTCAGATTTGGGATTTTATTTGTTTAATTTTCAGATACATTTTTAACAAGGTTTAACGTCCATGGTTCAAGGCTTCTTTATCAGTACCCATGGGTAGGTTTGTTCTGCAGATGGAAACCTCAGCATTCCAAAACAATGACAATGAATGTCATGATAAAGTGCTTCCACATACACACATACATTCACCCCCTCACTCCAAAGCTTAAGTACCAAGTATATCATCTTGTGCGAGCTTTGTTCAATAGTGCAATAACTGCAGGTACAAAAGGATCTCTGTATCGCTTTGATCTGCACTTAGAGGCCGCAAACTGAAGGCCAGAGCGAAGAACAGTCCTGAAGAACAGAGCCCGCCTCATGCTGCAGCTGAAGAGTAAAAAACTGATAGGCTGAGTCGTGACTCACCTATAAGCTTACGAGCCCATCTGACAACTGGGTTAAAGATTTTTGTTTTTTCAGAGACAGGTTACCAAACCATGACACAGATACTCCTCTGTCATCTGTTTCCTCACAGAATAACAACCAAATGAGTTAATGATCCTCGACACTCATGAGCTCTATAATACACTAAAATAAGACCTTTTACACAGGGAAACTGAGTGTGTCTAAGGGCTGTACAAAATCTTATAAATATAAGTAAATCATGTGCACAGGGTTGTTTAACTGTGACAACAGAGCTGTCAGTAAAACCTCTCACCTAGGTAAACACTTGTGTATACGAAATAAAATAGTGTCATCTTGGCTACAAATGTGCCTCCTGAAACAGCCAATATTCTAAAAAATAAAGAGCTCACAAAAGTCACTTTCAAGTGCCTTTAGATGGCATAATTTGGTTGCAGTTAGAATTAGATACATTATTCGAGCCATATAAAATGAAATACCAGTGTAACATTACAATTTTTCATAACACTCATTTTGTCAGGGACCCTCTTAAATAACTACCTGTGGGTCCCAGGGACCCATGACATTCAAACCTATCAACATCACTGTAGTGGTGATGTACATGATGTGATAAAGCAGAGTCACCATTTCAAGAATTTTAGCTCAGTCAGGAACACTCCAGTCAAAGAAAACTTCCAAGTATTATATTTGGTGATATGGCTCAGTTCTGGAGCCTTTCTGCCTTTCCGCGGGCTTACGTAGAAAGCCTCTTCCATGTGCCTATGTGGAAAGCCTAAGGCAGAGAGAGAGCACACCTTTCCCTCCTTCTGCATGCCCACGTGGAAAGCCTAAGGTGGAGAGGGCACACCTCCCTGCCCTTCCACGTGCTTAAATGGAAAGCCTTAAGGCAGAAAGAGCACACCTCTCTGCCCTTCCATGCGAAAAAGGGGAGAGCCTGAGGAAGAAAGAGCAAACCTCCCTGCCCTTCCATGTGCCTACATGGAAAGCCAGGGAGAGCAGCAGCAAACACCTCCCGGGAACAGAACAGAGCAGCATCAATGACAAACAGAAATGACACTGATAAGTCAGACACAACATAAAAAGGAGGAGCTGGGGTGGAGGTGGGTTGCAAAGCGGCTTGCAGGCCAGAGCAGTTTAAATAGGGCGCCCTGAATGAGATTCACCAATTGGTTGCATAGAAAGGAATCATGTGATCTATCAGCTGACTCCCCTCCATCAGTCAGCTGCTCCATCAGTTGATTGGGCTGTTTGAGATCAGCTGATGTAAGCTGAGCTTGACATTGTGTCTTGCCTGATCTAAGGCTATGCTCAATTAAAATCTGATTGGCGCAGGGGAGGTATTTACACATTTTTAATTGATCTGATCAGCTTGGCTTAATAGGACTACTAAGAGACCTGACACTTAATTTTGGAGATGGGTTCTCATCATATAATGACTAAGTTTACTGTGTCTAAACCGCTAAACTTGTGTTTGAAGGTTCACTCTTGATCTTGGACATAGCAGTAGGATAAAAAAAAGTATTTTCATAAGGTCTATTTGCTTGTTTTTTCTGGAGCTTTCAAGATGTAGCAACAGTTAATCCATTTTTAATGACAAGTAAGCAAACTCCATTTGCTATAAGCCACAAAAATGTAACAGAAAGCTTTAGGAGAACCAAGTAAACTAACCTCATGATAAGATTTTTGTTTTGCCAAATACCCAAACCTGAACCCAAAATTTACTTTTTTTTTTTTAGATCAGTCAAAATGTCATTACCTCAAAGGCCTGTGGTCAGTTTGCCATGTTTGTGTGAGGACAGGAAGACAGAAGTACACAAGCACACATAGACAGGTACCCCAAGTGAGCAGTACACTGCTTTTTAAAGAAAATTCAAGTTGGAAGTTGTATGTGTAAAGATGAGAAGTCTGATACACTTGTCGCAGTTTCACTTGCAACTATAACTTTCGTGATTTGATACTAAAGTAGGAGACGCAGCAGATAAAGTTTGTGACAGTTTGAGGTCGCTTTGTGGTGACACAACTATGAGTTAAATAGCTGAGTACGCACACAAACTTCTGCAGGCTCGTTATATCTCCATGTTCCTCTTGAGAACCTTGATGTGCTAATTTGCTACTAATAACTTCCAACCACAGGGCTGTATGAGCTCTGGAAGCTTATTTTTATAACTTGTGCATGCAGAGTTGTGTACTGTCAATCTAAATCATCACTGACTGATCACCAGGGTGTTTCCTTCATCTTAAATTTGGAAATGTAGCTTATACTGTATGAAAGCTGATGTAGGATCTGTGTGGTAATTACTTTGGAAAACTTTCCAAATCTTAAAATAGTTCTTTAACAAGTTGTTACGGTATCAATACAATTCTGACAGCTGTATGTTAACGCTGCAACTAGCAATTGCTTTTTAATTTAACCAGTTATTTTCTTGATTAATTGTTTGGTCTCTAAACTCAATCTTTATTATGCTGCTTCACAATAAAAGCTTTCAAATAAACACATAATGAAGGACTTTTAATGTGAAGAATTAATGGAAATTAAATGTGTTGATCACTGAATTAGCATGATGTTGTTCGTGCCTATTCCTCAATAAAAACAAGTCCACTAATACCTAATACAAAAAATTTAGCATAGCGTTAGTTCAGGCAGGACACAACATCAAGCTCAGCTCACATCCCAGCTACATCAGCTGATCTCAAACAGCCCAATCAACTGATGGAGCAGCTAATTGATGGTAAGGAGTCAGCTGATAGATCACATGATTCCTTTCTATGCAACCAATTGGCTAATCTCATTCAGGGTGCCCTATTTAAACTGCTCTGGTCTGCCTACTGTTGCTGCTTCCTCTGCAAGATGCTTTGCAACCTGCCTCCACCCCAGCTCCTCCTTTTCATGTTGTGTCTGACTTATCAGTGTCATTTCTGTTTGTCATTGATGTTGCTCTGTTCTGTTCCCGGGAGGTCTTTGCTGCTGCTCTCCCTGCCTTAGGCTTTCCATGAAGGCACATGGAAGGGCAGGGAGGTTTGCTCTCTCTGCCTCAGGCTTTCCTTGTTTGCACATGGAAGGGCAGAGAGGTGTGCTCTTTCTGCCTTAAGGCTTTCCATGTAGAAGCATGGAAGAGGCTTTCTGCGTAAGCCCGAGGAAGGGCCATACCGCCAAATATAATACTGCAAATAGAAATAAAGTTTTCTTTTACTTAAGTGTTCCTGACTGAACTATACTAATATAATTTGAGGGAAAACACTTCCAGTAAAATAACAGTGGACTTGAGGTATGAATAAGTCTGCTGCTTCTAACTGTCATCACTTAAGACAAGCTGTCCTCATCTAAAGACACAAGTGGCTCTGTTGTAACAGAGACGCAGATCCCTGACGTGCTGGGCTGACACTTGGAGTCAAACCGAGTCAAGCCAAGCCAGCACATGTGCATAGAAAAACCCTATAAGACAAAGTGTTCCAGCTGTGAGTCTTGTTTAATCAATTGTCTTGATAATGCCCACATGCTGTCTACACCAGATCCAAACTCAATACGAGCCAAGCCTTTTCAGCACGATGTGGTTCAGATCAGATCCTGATGCGAGCCGATGTGTCCTGGCATGATTGGATGACAAAAGTTGCTTTGAAAAGACAGGTGCAACCGTAGCCTCAGTTTCTTTTTTCTCACCTAATTGATTAATATCTGCATGAATTCTTATATTCTCAATAATTTTTAGCCTCAGTTTTTTCTACAGCTGTTGTTTTGAGCACCCTTTCAATACTGTATAATTTAGATATTTCTTCTTCATTTCACACTCGTGTCTCTGCTGATACTGAACTACTACTATTACTTTCACTTTCTCTCCATTTGTTCTATTCTTAACTAAATTCCAAGCTTTGGTTGTATCATGTTACTGTTTCTCTGCGCTGCGATGACCCAGATTCCCCACTGGGATCATTAAAGTTTCATCCTTATCGTGGCTGCAGTAATGTGTAAGATTTACCTAATGCCTTTTTTTTTAAGCAGTGTGTGTGTGGGCTCTATCTATGATCCCAACCCATTCCCTCAGTGACTCAGAGTGGCTACTCGACATGACTTTGCTGAATATTATGCATATTTAATAGGGTATGCTTTCCAGCTAAACTGACCCATTAGGATGAGTTTTGGTTACAGCTCATTTATGCCCTGATGTTTCTTCCTGTGTGTGTGTGTGTGTGTGTGTGTGTGTGTGTGTGTGTGTGTGTGTCTGGAGCCCTCCCACCTCCTCGCATACCCTCCTGTCCTTTGCCTATCTGCCTATAATCAATCTTTTCTGGTCTCAGTGTCATTTGTCTAATGTTCTTCATGGTTCTTTACCGTAAAGGCCTTGTGTAAATCACACTGCACCACTGACAGTTCAACACACACACACACACACACACACACACACACACACACACACAAGCACACAAACAAATGTACAAATGTAATGAGGTGTATCACTGACTCTAGAGTTGTCTGTCATGCCCTTATCCATTCATTCACTCATGACAGGTCCTAGTACTGTATCGATTGGGTTATATTTAATTTCCCCTAGTTCCTCTGTTTCTTTTGCTTCATACTCTTTACCACCACAAAGAAAAAAACAATTTCCTCATCATTAATTCAATAATATTCACCTAATCCTGAGTTTCAGTTGACTGGCCCTCACTGTTACCTCAAAGTAGTTTTCCTTTGTAATGAATTCCCATGTTATGTTAGAAAACAGGTGCATAGGATGGCCGGACAAAAACTTCTGTAACAACTTCCATTCTTATGGTATATCTCTTAAAAAATATATATTTCATCAGTCTGATAATAAGTGTGACACATGTTATGGATTGATTGGTGACTCATCCATGGCACTATGACACAACATGTCCTTGATTTCCCATATTTAGGAGCAGACCAGCAAAACTGTCTGTTTTCCAGCTCTTTTGCAGTGACGCCAATTGCAGTGACGCCAATTATAACAACTCAAAGTACACGTCAAATAAAATTTCTCCAAACACGTTTCTTGTTATTTTAGGTAGTTATTATCACGCTAATGTATGTTCAAGTGTCCATTTCCCCCGATAAGTTGGTTTTAATTCGTTATTTGATTCTATAAACAGTCTGACCATCTCGAGCTTTTATTTTGGTACTTCCGGTGACCGGCAGTGTGAATTTGCATATTAGCTAAATATTTAGTTTCACCCAAAACATTTAGATTTAACATTTAGATTTAGATTTAGATTTAATATTTAGATTTAACATTTATATTTATATTTATATTTAGCATTTAGATTTAACATTTAGATTTAGATTTAGATTTAGATTTAGATTTAATATTTAGATTTAGATTTAGCATTTAGATTTAGATTTAATATTTAGATTTAACATTTAGATTTAGATTTAGCATTTAGATTTAACATTTAACATTTAGGTGCCACATTTAATATTTAGATTTAACTATTTAATATATTTCTAATTTAACAAATATTGCTGTAAATGTGGTAAAAGGTGACATTAAAAAAATCACAATACTTTTTTAAACATTGTTTGAAGCTAAATGTGGCAAAATGTTGAGGTTATTTTCAGCGTGAGATACTTTACAAACGGCACCCCATAACTGTTAGCATCACAAAGCTAACGTTACCCTAGAGTTATTATCAAGTTTAGTGACAGAGTTGAACCAATTTGTTGTGTGATTAATGGCTCGGCCTCGGATGCTAACAGGTGCTGGCAAAATATGACATGTATGAGATCACGTTGTGTCATGTTAGCTTGTGCTAACCAGTGCTAACCAGTGAACAGGAGGAGAGCGTCTTGCGCGACTGTCCTTCAGTGTCCTTCGATCAGCTGTTGCAGAGTCTAATTCTGTGGGAAACAGTAAATGCTCATAATACACTCCAAACTGAAAATTCCATCACAACTATTTTTGTTTCACTTCCCCCTTTAATTTAATTGCAAATGAAGGCCTATAAACATTGTAACATTCATCACTTTTCTTTTTTTTTCTTTTTTTTAGAAAAGCTGACGTGAAATCAGACATTTCAGGCTGCAACAATTCCCAAAATCAGTCTGCAAAATCCTGGAGGGACTGATTACTTAAAGCTGAAACTGTTCTTGTTGGCTCTTGTTGTCACAATAAGTAACAAGTTACATTTGGATTGAAACCAGTACTTTGACATTTTAAACTTGTTTTTTCCTCTATATTGTTTTTCTTGGATTCTTGTTTTCCACCTTTAAATGCTGTTTCTGTCTCTTTAGTGAAGTCTGCCCAGAAAAAAAAAGTTACCTGCAGACACTGGTGCTTTGTGTCATGCTGGGTAGCTGCTGAGTTTAAGTTGAATGTCTGATAGGTTTTCTTTGCAGCTACAGGACTTTTGATGAGATTTTGTTCTGATTTTGTCAGAAACAACTCGGCCTGTCAGGATGGTTTAAGATTGAGATCACAGGCTGTTTGAAAATGTAACCCTCAGTGGCCCTGGAGGGGCTAACAACATTGTAACAGCATCCAATTTTGCATTTTAGTGATGAATCTAGGCAGCATAACTCTGGATGATCAGTTTTGAGGAATAATGCTGCTGTGGTGCATTTCTGTGGCTCAGAAATCAGAAAGAGCTATTTTAACTTCAGGACCATGACAGTGTGGGGTTGCCATGCTCCCATGCCCTTGGTGTTCCTCAGGGTTTTACTCAAGAAACCAGACAATGAAATACTCAACTGTTTCTGTAAATCCAGCTGAGCGCGAAACAACCTGAGGCTCCTAAAAATACAATATAACATTACACAACCTGGGAATGAGCACAAATTCAATCATATGAAGGTATGAAACAACCTATAATAACCCTTTACATGAAAAAAAAACAGCCTCAAAAGCCTTTTTACTATATATCATTATAAATAAACTGTCAAGGGTTGTGACAATTGCAAGTAAAATCGCTGGCAAGCCACAAAAGCCCTTGACCCAACTATAGAGGCCCTCTGGCAAGTAAAAATATATGTAGTGCCCTACTGATTTTAGTTCATACTGTAGTACTTGGATATTTGTATTGTAGTTCTATCCTTATGCTGATTTTGTGAAATACCAACTCATTTATTACTTATCTCTTTTGATTTCTGCATTAATATGGAAAAATGTATATTTTTGTTAAGGTTTGTTTGTTTGTTTTGTTCATTTGGAGGTAGTCAAATATCCCACATTTAGAGCAGACCTTGAACTTCTCATGTCCGTTTTGTGTATTGGATAGACAGGTGTCAATCAATCAAGTTAGGGTGAGGATCGTGACCTGTCGGATTCTGCGAAGGGCGGGACTTAGTTCAGACAAGACGAGACGGAGCGCGGAGAAACACGAGGACAGAAGGAGAGCATGATACGCTCTTTTAAGTTTGTTGTAGTCATCATAAATGCAGTATTTTGTAAGAAGTAAGACTCAGCGGGATTGTGACTGTGTGTAACCTAAACCGGCGGGAGTGTGAACTGTATTGGGAGACGTTCAAGTGAGTATTGTTGCTAAATTAACTAATACTGTTAGCACGTGAAACTGAGTTAGGCCCCATTCAGATGTAGCGTGTAAAAGCGCGTGGAAAACGCCAGCTGTGCCGTTTCCATCCTTTTGTCCCAGGCGCTTCGGAGGTTGCGCTACTGTCGCGCCTGCCGTTACTAAGCAACCACAACCGCCTGTCACTCACAGAGAGAGTAAAAAAGTTACGAAGTTTACAAAAAAGTTAAATGGATTTCCAGCACCATAAATCCCTCACAGCAGCTTTACTGCTCGATTTCTTTGAGGAAAAGAAGAAAAAAACTTGTCGTGTCTGGATGCATCCTATCCTTCAAGCTTGGAAAAAATACGAGAATTATAAACTCCGAGCTGATAATTCTCCAGGCATTGTTCCTTCTGTTGGAGTCAAAGTAGTACGACGAAGACAGGTCATATAACTCTGGGTATCCCTGGACAAGAATGATCAGTCGCTCCTCCATTGCTTGCTGCCTTTCACACCACCGGATGTTGTGAAGTCCGTTGGACAGAAAGGAAGAAGCAAGTCCGTGGAGCTGATTGGTTAATTCTTATCACATGACATGCAGTGCGCTTGCTGCATTCGAAAAAGTTGAGATTTTTCCATCTCTGTGCGCTGCGGACACGCAGGAAAAACAGGCACGCGCAGACAGCATGCCGTGCTGCATGCTGTATTGCTGAGCGGCTTGAATGTCTGATAGGCTTTGCAGCTAAAGCCTGATTTATGGTCCTGATTTTGCGCAGATACTCGACTGTCACGCTGGTTGCTGTGACGCCGCTGTTTGAAATGTAACTTCTCCGTCACTCCATTTCATCGCGGTGCAATTCACCACCAGAGCGGTAGGGGGCTGCATTCCTTTCCTGAATGGTTATCGTCGTCTCTAGTTGATTCTTTGTTTAGCTTCCTGCTTTTCTGGTCACAGTGAACAGTGGTGACCGAGAGAGAGAGAATCTTGCTGGAGTTGGAGTTGTTGGATGTCGAAGAAAGTATGCTAATACTGCAACATCTACATCGCAACAGAAGATGTTTAAAGATGGCGGGGATGGCGCAATCTGGAAATACGCCAAATATGCCAACGAACATGATACCATAGACTGAGGTAGAAAATCCCGGGTATTATCTTTTATTGCTTTTTTAAATTTGTTTTGGGGGTTTGAAATAAATTAGGGATGTACCGAATATTTGGTAACCGAATATATTCGGCCGAATATTGCAAAAAAACACACATTCAGTATTCGGTGGAATAAGTTAAAAGCAAGGCCGAATAATAGTGGCGTTTTGATAACGCAATCAAACGGCATGCCGTGATGGTAACGCTAATGTATTCTGTCAACACGGCGCCATCAGCTTACCCGGCGACGGAGATGTCGGCTCCAATAATATTCTCTTCTTGGCGTCATGACTGCCCAGAAGTACCTGAACAGCCGAGCCAGCCGAACACAGGTATGTGACGTGTCAGAGGAGAAACGAGCCTTTCACATTTCTCTCTTTCCGGCAGGTAACAGCCCACAAACCTCACCGCACTTTAGGGAC
This sequence comes from Epinephelus fuscoguttatus, assembly GCF_011397635.1. Classification (NCBI taxonomy): domain Eukaryota; kingdom Metazoa; phylum Chordata; class Actinopteri; order Perciformes; family Serranidae; genus Epinephelus; species Epinephelus fuscoguttatus. Next base: position 27,100,925 of record NC_064762.1, read on the forward strand.
TGTTCATTGCTTATGAAGGGACTTGTCAGAGGAGGAAGGTGGCTGGTTGATTCTTATTTTATTTATTTATTTTATTTTGATCCCCCCTATGTTCATCACTCATTGATGCTGTTTTTGAAGTATGAATAAGTCAGTAAGTAATTTATTCCATTGAAATATCATTGATGTATTACAGAAAAGTGATTTATCTTTTTATAAATGACAAAAGGCACATCTGCCTCATTTTCGCTGTGGTAGCGTGATACTACTCAGAGCCATGATATTTTCATTGGTATCACACAGTGGGTCCCAATTTTGGTACCGTGACAACACTAATCTGGAGGGGGTTCATCTGCAAAAAAAAAAGTAAACAATGATATTCGGCATTCGGTACTCGGTATTTGGCCAAGCATTTAATAATATTTGGCTTCGGCTTCGGCCACAAATTTTCATTTCGGTGCATCCCTAAAAAAAACATTGTGATATTTTTGCAATCAGTCTGTGTGTTTGAGGGTGATTCATGTGTAATAGTTATGTAAGCCAATTCACGGTATGGTGATTTGATTTATGTTGAACATTAAAGGGCTATAGTTGAGTAAGTATTAAGCATGGGAGTTAAAGCTCACACATACAGCATAGCTATATTATAAGCTAACTGGGCCTCTTTGTACCTTGGTTTTGAATCATATTTTTGTACACAACTCCCAGTTTTATATTTGTAGCCATCACCTATTCCTCTCCCATGCAAAACGGTGTTTAAAGTAGAGTGTGTAATCACAACGTTTGTGTTTAAATTAGGAATTGAGTGAGGGGGCTACATGTATTTAAGAAGTCCTTCATCCCAAGTGCCATCAATATCCTTAAGTCAACAAAGTGACTGAGTTTTAAACCACAGACAGACGATGAGCTTATTTAATGTGTTTTGTAATGACTTTGTATGTCTGTTATTTAATATTGCTGTGAAAACATCAACAGATTTCTCCTTCAAACAGTTGTATTATTAGTAGTCCTGTCAAAAACTACATTTTACAAGATTACAGTGAACACATAATGAGAATGATTATAATTTACCTTCACCCAGTACTGATTTTTACTGAATAGAGCTTGAACGCATCGTAATGTAACTCAATGCAATTTTCATTAGCTGTTAGTTACGGCCAGCGGCTGCTAACCGCTAACGTTAACTAGCTCTCCGCCTGCAGATGCCAACAGTGATTCGTTGTTCACAATGTAGCATTGTCAGAGAAACAGGCAGGTCCATCCTCTGATGCTACAATAGTGAGTTTACTGCGTCTTTTCGTCCCAAAGGCGTCCCAGGAAAGAACTCTGTTCATCCCAAACACGTTTTCTATTGTCCCAGGAGAAGGGGATGCCAGTTGCTACTAGCCATCTCATCACACAGCAGTGAGATCACAGAACTCATTTGCCAAACAGTCATTGTATCTTCTTGTACCTGCTCATTAATTTGAATTTTTTGCCATTAGTCTCGAGCCCTGCTTTTAAGTCTGCACAAAATTGATATGACACAACAGAAAACATCGACCACTGCCATGGATGAACGTCATCTTATTTAACCAGCAGGCCAACGGCAATCAACAAGGCAAATATCAGCCGATACCGGTGCTTCCCTCAGTCCTATACAACACACAACAAACAAAAAAAAAGAAAAACACCTATCTACATTCTTCAAAAATGTGAACATGAGAAGCTTCACAAATGTTCTGATTGCAGGGCATATTTTGTTCGGATTTTACATTTTACTGGCCAAAAACTGGTCAGGCCAGCTAAAAAGAACTGGCAAAAATGCATACACACTCACCCACCAACCCACACACACACACCCACACACTCACACCGTGTCATGGCTGGTGTCTGACATCATTAACCATAAAGTTAAAGAGTGTCCCAATTAGCTCTGGGCTGCAGAGGAGCCTCAGTGTTACAATGCGGTGACTCCCCACTCATTAACCTTTAGAAAAGGGCCAGACAGACACACACACACACACACACACACACACACACACACTCATACACACACACACACACTGAAAAACAGTGACCACAGGCAACCATGCAGATATTCATGTACACGCATTAACAAACACATTAATCCTTGAAATGCACAGAGAGGGTTGAGTCCTTCATTATAGCAAATCATTTGGAAACAATGACAGCGGTGATCTCTCACTCTTATCAGTGCAACTGTTATGGCTTAATGTAACTGAGACTCTGAACTTGCGTGATGAAGGTGCTTTGTGGATCATTTTAGCCAATATAGTCCCGTCTATAATTGTCAATTTAACAGTGAGAACATGGTGTAAAGCTATGAGGCTGTAGCTGAGATGAAGATTGATATTTGTTCTTTACGTTGATTAAAAAGAAACAACAATGGAAGACCGAATATTGAGAATAGAGGTGTGTGTTCTACAAAAATTCCCCAAGATGTCAAGGGGCTCTATGTGTTTGGGGTAAGGTGGATGTATGATAGGTGTGGGTCTTCAGTTAAGTGTGCTTTGTAGCTTTTTGGAGATGCCAGAAATAACAACAATTGGATGGATTGCAATGAGATTTTTTTTACGTGGTGATGTCTGTGGGTGTCAAAGGATGAACCCCAATGACTGGTCAAAGTTGTCCCTTATCTAGTAAACTATCTTAACATCTACTTCAACTATTGGGCCAAAATTCTGTACGGAAATTCAAGAGTTCCAGACAAACATGGCAACTTTTCCTTTGCCATGAAGTTGATTTTTGCAATCCTAGGCAAAATATCTTGACCATGAAATCGAGTACGGACATTCATATTTCCCTGTGGGATGAATTACAAAAGCTTAAGTTATCAGTTTTCATCTACTGCCGAAATGTTTAATTTGAATATTACAGTTTTTCTTCATTGCCAAGACATGCTTGGCATCCATTTGATCTTTATCATCACCTTCCTAGCACCACAGAAGTCTTCTCTTACAACTACCCTGTTGGATTAACTGTGAAAACATCTATTTACAGCTGATAGAAATGACTTGTATGATTATAAATCTCTCATGCACCTGTGTGAAACTTCCCCACACAACTCTTCAATCAGCAGTTGTGTCTTATCCACCTATAGAAGGTGCCTTCTTTGTGTTGCTATTTGCAATCAAGGCTCAAAGAGGACAAAGACATGTAAAAATAAATAATGAAAGTACTAAAATGAATGAAGAAAACTTTTGTGGAAAGTGTCTCTCTTTTATTTTTACAGCATTTCAAAAGGGTTAGAAAGTGCAGGTGCTGGGAGCAGCAGGGGTTGTCATCTCTAGTAGAATCATCTTTGGAGAAAGGAATACAATTTATGCTGTGATATCCTCACTTGTCTTTTTTGGCACATACTTTAACTTTGTAAAGTGCTAACAAAGGGCACAGGCACAAAACCAGGTTGAACTGGTTTAAATTCATCACTTAATTTTGTATGTTGTTGTCCATTATGTAATGATTGATTAAGACAATGTATCAATTTGACCAGAAGTTGTGTTGTTTGTTGGAAATATATACTTTTTCTACATGTTTCTATCGATTTGTGAGTGTTGGAGAATTTTGCAAACAAAATTTTGGCTACTTTCAGTTTAGGCCTGTGTGTGAACTGTTATGAAAATGTAACTTCTGAATCAAAAAAGTGCTCAAGCAAATGAGCAAAACCGTGTGTTGTTCAGTACCTTGGTTTAGGACCAAAAAATTCGAAACTAAAGACATTTCCATCAGCCTTTGCTTTGCTTTGAATGTAGTGCTAATTAGCAAATGTTAGCATGGTGTTTTGACACAAATAGTGGGTTCACACTCTTCGAGAATCTTTTCCGGCAGTCACTTTGTCAGATTAGGCAATTGTAGAGTCATAAAATTGTGCTGTGACTTGGCCAACAGACTACATGTTGGTCCACAATCAATCTTCCCTGGTCGTCTTTCACGACTTGCGTGATGTAATTGAATTAATCTCCTATTTTTATTATCATTTTTATTTCAGTCACTGTGTCTGTTAATGTCCCAGCCAAAATGTTATTGTAGTAATATAAAAAGCGCCACCAGATGGCAGGAGCGACATTTGAAGCACTGCATGCAAACTATGCAAGTCACTGAATCCTCCACAACAAGTTCCTGCCAATGTTTCACAATAAAAGTCTACTTAGAAAATGAATGGATTCTCTCAACCAACGTTATAAGGCGCTTTTAATTTGAAACAGATACAGGAAGTGTTGAGTTTGAAATTATGGCATGTTGCATTAAAAGTAAAAAAAAAGCAGATTAAAAGTAAAAAAAAAGAATTTTTCCCTTTTTACTCTGTCGTGGTAACATCCCTAGAGGAAATATCAAAACAGCTGGGCTGTTGTTACTGCACAGTTTTCTGTGGTAGCAGATCGCTTTGTATTTCTGTTGTTCAAAGTGACAGCTGTGATGGGAGCAGTTATAAAAAAACAAAAAGAAAATCAAATGTGATAGACTTTCACAACGTCCCAGGCGTGGCATCGGTTGTTGTCTACTATGACAGACTATACAAGATAAAATGATGGATTATCGTGTACACCACTCATTGTTGTTCATAATCTGACACTGTGTCGGGCTATAATCTGCCTGATATCCATAATGCGAACCTGGTATAATGCCCTGCTCAGGTGCAGTGGTAGGAATACTCCTGATTCCTAACACACATCTTTGGGAAACCCATGAGAACATGGAATCCACAACCCCCAGGCCTTTTAACATCATCCATCAACATATCAGTGTTTAATGCATCCTAATGAATCCTACATCACCTTGAGGGAATTGCATGTATTCTTTGGAGAAAAAAAAGTGTCCAAGAAGAGTGAACAGTAAGTTGAGTAAAATCAATATAAGACAGATTGGGATCCACTCTTATTTATCAAGTCAATCCTCCCTTAACTGCAGATTATCCCTGTGCTTCACTGTGGAGTAGGACAAATATTAGAAAAAGGTCAAATGGGTTTGATTTTCACAGATGGACAGATATTTGTATTAGGGGAGCTTGAATTGGCTATAATTAGGCGTGTTGAAAAGAGCCAAACTGAGATCCCCGGGAATCCCCTAAGCCAAACTTCTGGCAACCTGTCTGTTCAATATCCCTGACCTTCTGCCAGTTTACCACAGAGGAGATATGAAAACTGCCACATGATAGCAATCATCAACACCTCACACTGTGCTGTGTAACAGGATCCTTCTTCTTTCTGGTAAACATCTTTTATCTTCGCCATTGACCCTTGTTTCCTCGACTGTGATGGATTTTTTTTTTTTTTTCGATTTTGGTGGCAAGCGACATGGGAGCAGAGGTGAAGGTGATAAGTTATGGTTTTATGTTTTCACAGAGTCACACTAGAGCAGAAGTTGGGCTAATCAGAGCTGTATTTCAGGTTGCTTAAGTGGCCTTTTGGTTGAAGAGTTTCATGGGTCTTTTTATAACCCTTTTCAACAGGCATGTACTGGCTTGGCTTGGCTTGGCTTGGTTTGGTTTGGGCCATGAACCCAGCACAGCAGGGATTTGCATTTCCATTACAACAGGGCTCCCCACTTGAAGATGTACCTAAAACTGATGATGGCTTGTCTTGAGCGATGATGTGCTGATCCATAGCTGAAGTCCCCTGTTGTTTTTGTTGCATGTGTTTTCCCACAGCAAGGCAGGTAAAAGAGGTTTACCTGTTGGAGGTGAGCTGTTTGCAGAGGTGTAGTAAGAGTGTTTGCCATATTCTGTGGAGGCATGCGGGAAACTCAAAGATTTCTTCATGATTTCAAGGTAATTGGGCATTACTAATTTACAAACAAATAGTCATTGTGTGGGTGAAGTGTTCCTTTAAACAAATTATAATTATATATAATGCACAAGGTTTCTCCCATTTGTTCAAAGATTTTTCAGCCCTGTTCCGAATCAAGGGTGTAAGGATAGAGGGTGTTGTCTGCTGTGCAGATTGTAAAGCACCCTGAGGCAAATATATGATATTGGAAATAAAAATTGACTTGATTTGACTTGACTTGAAGAGGCAAAATGAAGCTTGGATGTAATTGACATATTCCAGATGAATAAACATGTAAAAACACCCCTGCAATTAACAAACAATCCTATATTAGCATTTATAAAATGCATTGATGACGATCAAGACATTGAACAGTATTGCAGTGGGTGAAATGTGTTCTAAACAGTTGTGTTTAGCCAAAAAGAAAAGTTTGATGTAGACCAGGGGTCAAAAGGAGATGGATCAGGTACCCCCGACTATATTGTCTAAAATTGAGCTGCACTTGAGATCATTCCCTGAATACTTTTACATCTTCTCTTGTTTGTGCTTACCTATAGCTACTAGTTAAGCAGCAGTTGGACCATTGCTAAGTCTGTTAGCATTGCCATCTGCACTTTGATCAGTGGTGTTTGAGTTGGATGGTTTGTCAGGGTTTCGTACTCAGAAAGTTAGAAAACGATCCATCGTGGCACACAAGAATATCCGTACACTTGGAGTTATTAGAGCAAAATGGCTAATATGTTTCAATAGTATATAACTGTTAGCTAGTTCAACTCACTGTTATGGATCAGTGCCTCTTCTGCCAGAGGCCTGGCAGTTTGAAGGTTCTGCGCAGCGTCTTCTCTTCTGGAAAGAGACCTCAGATGTTGTACCTGGAATCTGCCGGAGCCTCTCGTGTTCGGGGGTCACAGCCCAGAGTGCTCCGATTACCACTGACACCACTGTTGCCTTTACTCCCCACATCTTTTCTAGCTCCTCTTTCAGCCCTTGGTATTTTCGAGGTTCTTGAATGACCTGAGATTGAGAATATATATATATATGTAATTAATTCTGCCCCCTGCAGAGACTCTGTGGACCTCTTGTTGAAGATCCAGGCTGTAGGCTAGAGTCGCAAAGTCAGGAAAAGCAACAAGAAAAGAGCTCATGCAAAAGATTTAATTGATTAAAACAAGTGCAGTTTATTTAAATGAAGTAAAATGAAATGAACAGCAACGAATGTATGACGGATGTGTGCTGTGGCAGTGTTAAGCTAATTAAGCCCTAATTTACAGTATAGCAGACAACCTTCCACAGTAAACCACTGGCTTCCTGAGGTTAAATGTTCGTCAGTGCTAAGTGATGAAAATTGTTATTGGTGGTAGTTAATTTACTTCTGCTTCATTTTGGTGAGGTCAAAGAATTTAATACAAGAAATCAGGGTTCACTCTGAAACCTGAAGTTCTAATCCTTGATCGTTTGGCTTTTTTAGTAAAAAGAAGCAGTTATGTACCATTCTGCTGTCCTACCTGTCAGGGTAAAATGCTTATCACATTCCAAAGTCAAAACGACAGTAATGGAGGTTGATGACTGGCAATGGTTGCTTTAAGGATAAGAAAAGGAGGTTAGAGAACCAATCCTGAGACGAACCTGACTCAATCACAATCAGGATAATGGAGGCCAGAGGACATCTGCATGGAGATAACAGATGGGACAAAGGAGAACACAGTGTAGAGGGGACGATGATCAGACATTACAGAAGAGGCAGGGTAAAGAAGTGTATGCTTGTGTCTTCACTTTAAAAAAAAAGATCATTGATAGTCTAAACCACACAACCGACAACTGCAGTTCATTGGACAGACTTTTGTTAAACTGTCAGATTAAAGTGCAGGTTGTGAACATGGTGGCATCTTAAAACAAATCTGGTTCAACCTCGCTGATTTATCCTACGTGGCTAAAACCACATGAGGAAACAGCTGAATACGAGCTCCAGACTTGAGACTTCACTTTGAGACGTTAATATGATGAACTGTGGAATGTCAACATCCATCCTCTTACACCCATAAATCATTGTGTTTTGTGTCATTTCCTTTAGTTTGGTTCAATTATATGTTGCCTCTAATGAACCACACCTGGAATTCAGGTGTCTTTTTTAACGCCATTCCTGTTCAGACAGCATTGTTCAGAGCTGTCTGAACAAATCAAACATAAGTGATAAACTCACCACAGCCAACTAAGGGTTCGTGCAAATACATCCTAATTTTAGATATGTCACTTCCTATGTGCTGAAAAGATTTTGCTGTACCTGACACCAGAGTTTAATTTGGACAGAACAAATAAGAGACATCTAGAGACATGGCAGTCTTCTTTTATTAGCCTCAATTTAAACTTTAAGCTGGAATGGAAATTGAATTATTTCGATATGATCATTAACTTGAGTCCCAGATACATGTATATGAAAACCCTTGAAAAAGCTAGAGTGTGGACTATCAGGTGTTTTGTTAAAATTATTGATAACAAATTAATGCTCAGTGTGTTATGTTTAAACTGTATTTCATTTTTAAGAAGTTGTTGTATTGCTAGTTGTCTTTTGGAAAACATTTAAAAACAGCAATTTAAAGAAAAAACATTTTTTCTATTTCTCAGAACAAGATGCCAAAAAAGTCTTCTGATATCCATACTAAACTCACAATTGCAGTTGTGTTTACATTTTCGCAGGATAGGTTGTAGTATATTGTCAATGTTCAGTGTTTTTCTAAACACATGCAGTGACACAAGGACTTTTCTGAAAAAAAAAAAAAAACAACAACCCTTTTTTAGATTGATGGAAATATCATTTAAAGGAGCAGTCTGTAGGATTTAGTGACATCTGTTGGCGAGCTTGCAGAATACAATCAGTTGAATACCCCCCGGCTAGAGGATTAAGGCTGGGTAACATATAAAAAATTAAGACACCAGTACCAGTACCCTTAAAGTGATACAGATACCGACAGTCCTTCATTCAATGCTAGAGCTGCCCCTGACTAAGCATTTTCCTAGTCAACCAGTAGCTGTCATTTAGGGCCATTAGTCGACTAGTCCATCACTTTTTTTTTTTTTACAATATTCAATTGATTCTAAAATTACATATTTTGGGCAGGGCAACACAATGGTTTGAGTTGAAGGTGTAAGAAAGACTAGTATCAGTAACATTGTTAACACTGTGCTACATAACAGAGAAATACAAAACCGTACTAATGAACCTTCATTAATATAGGCCTATGTTTTATCTACAAGTGCACGTCACACACTGAGAGAGCCGCCTGTTAATGACGCTGTCTGCAAAGCAGTAATGATTGTGCTAAGTGGCTAATGGGCATGTAGCTACTGACATGTTTCAGATGATACGTCATGTTTGTAATCGACCAATGAAGATGAGTTTACATATCGCCTTGAGTTCGTCCTTCACCTTCTCAAAATGATCCCACACTTTGGATTTCCTGCCCGACATGATATTAGCTAGCCTGTGTGATAACCACAGGTACCAGCCCTGGAAATTAGAGGCTGTACACATGTTGCGACTTTAACCACCTGGAAAACGCGAGGTTGGGTTCTGGGCGCTACTCTTGTGCCTTTTTTGAATCAGCTTTCAAGAGCACAGTGGCAGGTTGCATCTAATGTTGCTAAGCAACATTAATAAGCATCGTATAGCCTATTGACTTGAAATCCTGAGTGCAGAGCTGATCTTCTTCCAGGATCTGTTCCAGAAGTGTGTAGGCCTATCGTCCATGGGACAGATGTAAAGCTCTGGGTAGCCCTGCACTAACATGATCAACTTTTCTGTATTTCTGGGAGTAAGCGACCGATGAAATTTTGCTGACAAATGACCTTTCGAGCAAAACCACAATTGTTCTCTGTGTTACATGTTCATACACAAACAAAACACTTAATTCATTCATTTTCTGTAACCGCTTATCCTTTTGGGGATTGCAGGGGGGCTGGAGTCTTTCCTAGCTGACATTGGGCAAGAGGCAGGGTACACCCTGGACAGGTCGCCAGACCATCACAGGGCTAACACATAGAGACATACAACCATTCACACCAATGGTCAATTTACCAGCATGCCTTCGGATTGTGGGAGGAAGCCGGAAAACCCAAAGAAAACCCAAGCTAACACTGGGCGAACATGTAAACTGCGCACAGAAGGGCTCTCTTACCCTAGGTTTGAACCAGGAACCCTTTTGCTGTGAGGTGACAGGTGAGGTGCTGCCCACTATGACTATCTTATTTCATTTCTGCTATTACATCAAACATAAGCCCATATATTGCACCTTGAAATCAGACACCCTTTAAAACATAAGAAACAAGATTACAAATTCATTGGTACTTGACCATTTCTACTGTTATCATTCTCCCGCCACATTTCCATCAGTACCTAAACATTTGGGCTTAGTACCTGACCATTATTGAAGGTTTGGAAATTGAAACACACAATCAGCATTCCTCACACATTGCGTAACCACGTGTGTGTGTGTGTGTGTGTGTGTGTGTGTGTGTATGCCCTGCTTTGATATGACCGTCCAACAGATCCAGTCAATCTCCTGTTAAATCTCCTCTCTTTTCTTCTCTGCTCATCCTGCTAAACACTATTGTACAACAGACAATAAAACCTCTTTTTATCTCCGTTCCTCTCTCTTGCATTCCTCCAAAATGCCATTGTATAACACACAATAAGATTCACTCGCTTTCCTTCTGTCTCTGTCACCCTCCTAATCACTATTGTATGGCAGACAATGCAGCAGCCGCCTCTGCTACACAGCGATGGGATGGCTGACTGTCAAGCCATTCAGCAACACACACACGGGGTGACAATGATGTTTCATTTAGGGACTAAGTGTGTGTGTGTGTGTGTTTGTCAATGGGGTTGTTATAGCATACCTCGAGCTCTCTCTGACCCCGAGGTTTGAGCCTTTAACATTTATCCTTCTATACACTGAACACAGGTGTGTGTGTGTGTGTGTGTGTGTGTGTGTGTGTGTGTGTGTGTGTGTGTGTGTGTGTGTGTATCTGTTCCCACTTCCCACTGTTATGTTCTTCCATTTACTGTCTGGATTCGTGCACTTTGCTCTTTCCCCCTCTCTCTCTCACACACACACACACACACACACACACACACACACACGCAAACATGCCACATTTTGCTCAGAACTGCAGCAAGTCTCATTAAAGCAAAAAAACTGTGTTTTTCCCCCACGTAATGAACACAGGTAGAGAGAAGCTGTGTGCTATTTTAGATAGATAGAGACGCTGTATGATGGCATCATGTCACATAGATAGAGAACATCATGGGGTGTTCTTTTACCTTCATCTGCTTTAAAGTGTTACTGAGCCAAGTGCACAGCGTGAAGGGGAAAAAAATCTCTGGAAATTATATAGCAGTCTTTGCGGGAAAAGTGTGTTCTGAAACTGCACTTCTATGGTAAGTTACTGTAGAAAGGTCAGTCCAGAATCAGCGAAAACAGCTAATAACAAGACGGCGATGATATCAGACTGGCAAGATTTTGGGTGGATACTAAGCCCGGTATGGCTAAAAACCACCTGTAAGTTGCATGTAAAAACACAAGCTTCTTTAAAGTGGCTATTTGCTGCTCCCTTCTGTTTTATGACACAGTAAACTGAGTCTATTTGAATCTTTTGGGCTACAACAGGACAAAACAAGACATTAAAACATCACCTTAAGCTTTGGGAAATTGCTGTGGGCATATTTCATTATATTATGACATTTTATAGACTAAACAATTAATTGATGTATCAAGAAAATAATTGCCAGATTGATTCTGAAAATAATTGTTTGTCGCAGCCTTAGCTGACTCGAGTAATGTTACTAAAATGACACATCATAAATTAATTTCGCTGATGGCTTCCTGTCACTTGAGGTGTAAAGTCTTAGCATGGAGCTTGGTGTCAGTGTAGCTTACACTTAAGGGGTGGGATGAGAACAATTATCAGCAGATGTTTTGTTGGTGAAACAGAAATGCAGTCTTCAAGTCACACGTTTGCTCTCAGGCAGCAGTCGTTTTTTGCAGAAGGGCAAAAAATGTGTCACTTAAACGTCCTGTTGAGGTTGAAATTTACTGACATTCATACAGTAGTCTAATCCTGTAAGGTAGAGTCCTGTTCTGTTGCTGCAGGTGAAAGCAGACTTGGTGTCAGCTCTGATGACGTGGTGCATCATAATCATCACATAAGAAAAATGTGATGTTTGAGGCTAGATGGACAACATGAACTAGTGTTGTCTCATTACTGGAATTTCTAACTTTCAGCTTTGAAAGCTTCATTAACTTTTGCATGAAATGAGTTTTCAAATGTATCAACAGCCACACATTTAAATGGAAATAAAGTGCGAACAAATGCCAAAACCGTGCCGCAAAAACCTGTGTGTAATTGGACCAATGAGACAAGTGATGAAAGGACAGCACCGTATTAGAGTTACAGAAGGTGGGGCTATGGAGACACTGCAGTGACGTGTCTGTCAACTCACTGTTGGACAAAGAGTGCAAGAAAGTAGTGTCATTAGTATCAATACTGAGGAACACATAAGTATTCAAACTGTTTAATATACTCAGAATCTATAGATAAATATTTTAGTCCCATCTGGAGTATAACATTTAGATTTATTGCTTCTTTTTTGACTGACTGTTGCTTAATGATTTGCTCATCTTCTGTATTAGTGTCAAGTTGGCAGCATTTCTGTCTCACTATCCTCATTCCTTTTCAATTCGGCTTATGCATGTTATGGATCCATTGAGACCTCAAGGCTACAATGACACATAACACTTCTGAAGAATAACAACATCAAGCTTTTCATACAGAAGTCTCTTAAACATCTCTTGTCAAGGATTTACATATATAGTGGTAATGGCTTCAGTGTTTTGCTAAGTGTGGAAATAGTGGCATCTTTTCTAATTAAGGCTAAGTGCTTGGATGAAATTACAGTGGAAGAAGTTGCATACACATGATAGAGTGTGTGTCCATATAGTGTTATAGTGTCTCTGCCAGAAAAGCTCTGGCATGGCGCTGGGGAGTACGTCATCCCAGCCCTGAGCTTTTTTGATGAAGCCCTGCATGTAGGTTTTGTTTCTATATATATGCAACAATATCTTGACATTAAAGTTAGCAAGGTAGCTGAATTAATGCTACATTACTAGAGGGTTGACTACACAGTTAAAAACAGGCTTACAAGCGTACAGTTATACAAGCACAACACTTCCCAGCAACATTCTGATCTGTTCCCTCAAATTGGCTTTTCTCTCTTTGTTGTGATACTTTCTGACTCCCTTATTATAAAGCTCAGGATAGAGAGTAAAGGAGCGACCGTGACAACACAATGCTTTTCTGAAAAGTTTGGAGAGTTATAACTTGAAGCGCTCGGAGCGACCGCACAAAGAGGTTGGAGCGCTCTAAACAAAGAGTGCAGTGCTGTTTCTCAAGGCGGCTGCATACACTTTCTCCTCGTTGAAAACAATTAGAAAAAAGATGCTGCATTTCAAAAGAAAAAAAAAACATTATGTGGGCACTTAGCCCGACTGTGGCAGTCAGCTACTTGGTTTTTTCTTAATCCTGTTAGAATAAAAAGCTCTAATTAGCCAAATGCAAGCAAGGACAAAAACATGAAATGTGAGGGAGAAACATAACGCTGCCACTTCTGTTTTGTGCTGAAATCATGTAATAATGTAATTTATAACTTTTCCAGCCACTGTATTGATGTGACAGACCACCGAGGCTGCAAAACTTCCGTGGCTGTGCTATTAATCACAGTGTAACCAACTATATGCAGCTACTACAAGCAGTGACACCACCAGTATGCTGGGGACACACATGACTTTAAAAGGCTACATTGCCTAATGATATTGTACCTTTAAATAGACACTTAGCCCCTGAGACTTGTCCAGTTAAGTTATTGGAAGCACTGGTCCATCAGAGAGCTGCATCGTCTTTGCTTTGTTGTATATTGGGACTTATCTGATATCTGAGGACTGAGGACCGGGCAGCGAGAGAGAGAAGCTGTAAATAACGGAAGGTGACACAGTTACGCACTGTCTTGTGCCATGCTGGGCAAAGGGAGAGTGTGTGTGTATTGTGTGTAGCTCTGTGTGCGAGTGTATGAGAGATGAAAAGACAGAGGCAGAGAGAGTCCAGATGAAGGGATTATATCTTAACACACTGTCCAAACAATTGTTCCCATCGCTCTGCCTCTAACAATCGCGTTTGGCCTGAGAGTCAACTGCTCAGGGAGCTCTGTGCACATTTGTGTTTGGCTGTGTGTGTGTATGTGTGTGTGTGTGTGTGTATTATAGGGAATTGCTATGTTACACAGACACACATATATCGAGAGACCTTGAGAACTCAGGAGGATTCCCTGTGGAGATATAAAGGCATGATTTGTGGAGAAACACTCGGCCAAAGCCCCTCAGTAGGTTTGGCTTCAGCTAATAAGTCATTTATTTTGCTTCTTAAAGGGACAGTTCACCCCCAAATCACAAATACATATTTTTCCTCTTACCTGCAGTGCTACTTATCAATCTAGATTGTTTTGGCGTGGGTTGCCGAGTGTTGAAGATATCGACAGAAGAGATGTCTGCCTTCTCTTGAACATAATGGAACTAGATGTCACTCAGCTTGTGGTGCTCAAAGCACCAAAATAATACATTTAAAAAAACTCAACAGTAATGCCTCTCTCCAGAAATCATGACCTGGTTACTCAAGATAATCTACAGACCTTGTTGGGAACAGTTTCATGTAGGAACTATTTTCTTTCTGCTGAACCAAACCTGCCAATCGTATCGCCATGCGAAAGGAATCAAGCATCTACTCATGGACGAGAGGCTTGTGCTTATGTGAGCACCATATGTAAACATTAATGGCGTCCTCCTTGGCTAAGCTGTAACATTAGTGGTGGTGCCATGCGAGCTAGACGTAGATACGCACTTTATTCTGCATGATGATACAGTTGGTGGGTGTAGTTTGGTAGATAGAAAATAGTTCCTACATGAAACTGCTCACAACAAAGTCTGTGGATTATCTTGAGTAACCAGGTCATGATTTCTGGAAAGGCGCATTGCTGTTGAGTTTATTAGGATGCTTTCAGACCTAGAGTTGTCTTGCTTTGGTCTGAATCAAGAACTTATTTTGTCACAAAGTTGCATAATTGCCTCGAGTTGGTTGGTGTTCTCATGGTAGCATTTACAAGCGGACCAGATAAAATGCCTTGAGCAAGAAAGCTGCTCTTGATTGGTCAGAATTTCCATGTGGGAAAAATCCAGGAAGTAAACAAAACGTTGAAGAAGAGTACACTTTCAAGATAAATGTATTTGCAATGTCACAATGGAGGGACAACTATGCAGGTTGATTTTAGCGCTGCTCATCGTGGACTATATTGCTGTCATTGTTCATTTTAGTCAAACCATACAGTTTGAAAACGAGGCACGGCTCCAACTAGAAAACAATGTTTTGATGCATTGGATGTGCTGAATGTGCATATTAAGGCAGTACAGGAGGAGGTGCACATTAATAATCCTCCAGGACTGTAACATGCTCATGTTTGACCCAAACAATGTGTCATGTGACTGCAGTTGGTTCAGATCGAGCACAGAACACGTTCTCACCACAAACAATCCAGAGTTCATTTGTAACCAGACCGAGACCACCTCTTCAAGAAGGTCTCAGTCTGGGTGCTTTGGTGCGCATCCCAGTGTGATTGCTGTGTTCACACCTGCCCAAACGAACCGCACTTAAGGGGCAAACGAACTTGAGTTTGATTGAACCGAACTAAACAGGGCAGGTGTGAAAGTGCTGTTAAATGTATTATTTTAGTGCTTTGAGCACCACAAGCCGAGTGCTGTCCACTTCCATTTTATTGAAGAGAAGGCAGACATCTCTATAGCCAACATCTCCAACACTCAGCAACTCACATCAAAACAATCTAATAAATAGCACTGCAGGTAAGAAAAATGTGTTTTTTGATTTGATGAACTGCCCCCTTTAACCTTTGGCTTTTAGAACATCTTTTCCCTGGAATATGTGTTTCTGTTTTTACCAAACAGAATAGGATCTGTGTAGTTACCTTTCATTGACAGGGGAAACTTAAACTTTGAACTCTGTGAACAGAAACTCAAACAATGTCAGGGTTAGCTCTCAGAAGTGTGGTGCTGACACTAAAGCAAAGCACATGAACACTCTTCTAGCTCATGCCATCATTTAGTTCATTTTCAATTATATCAGATAGATATCAGGTTTCCACCTCAACTTATTCAAGTACGGGATAAAGCTTGAAAGTATATTCAATTGCTTTATTTGGCAGGTGAAGTGTGTCTGTACTTCCTCAGCAGTGTTTGTCTCTGCAGTGATTGAATAATGTCTACCAACCTTGTCCGGACCTTATGTCATCTCTATTTCTGTTTTATCTGTTAGATAGTTTAGTCTCCACTTCCTTACGGTACAGTAAAAAAAACTCCTTTTGGATTATTCTTGTCGATCCCTCATTTATTTATCAAATTGAGAAAAGCTTGCAGCAAACACAATAGTTTTGTTTTCAGGGTAGAAATTTTAAAATGAGATGTTTTCCGTAGAACTAAATGTGGCTGCTTCCTCCACTCCTCATTTTAGGAAGATGAAATCTAACTTTATCTGTCTCAGGTGCTCTGCTCTCCAGCTCCGTTCTCACATTATCTGATAGGACTGGCCAGTCAGCAAGGTCTGAAGGTGCTAGCTTTATATTCTCACTCACTGAAGGTTCAGTTTGTGTTTGAGAATAAGTGTCTGCAGCCTGAAGAGCACAGGTAGCATCCGCGCTAGAACAGAATATAATTGGTCTTTCACCTGCAGGCATGACCACACATAAATCATTTGTTTTAGGAATGGAGTGTTTGTTTTTGTTCGTATTTGGGTCTTATTTTGTGTAGTGGGATGGTGTAAGTGTTGAAGCATGAAAACAAGATGATTTACAACAGTGTTATCAAGTTAGTAACTATCACTGAGGAATATAAAAAGCATCAAAACAATCTTGTTTTATTCTGCCATTCTTAATTATAACAATTATGCCATTATGTCTCTTCTGTCTTTATATAACCAGTAATGCAGTCTACTTTGCTGATATACAACCAGCTTTGTGTCATACCAGTGAACTTCCCTCCATCTTACCAGCGCCCAGATGTCACTGCTCATTTTCGCTGGCTCTTGGGTTGTGGTTCAAGCTGGTTGCTTGAACCACAAATTGTACTTTTGCATTTTCATATGCTCGCCACCACAGACACAAAGGGTACCGATGCGGATGAAAAAGCTCAAGAAGCTCTCTTCCGTTCTCTCAAACTCGGACCAAACACTTCTGTTACTGTATTGCCTACTTTTCACCTAAAATGTCTTTAGAAACCTATTTTAGTGCACAGTGTGCCTGTAATGAGAATTTGTGAACAGGAAGTGACCGTATTGTAAAATCTGAGATCAAAAACTAAGCTGTGTTGATTAAATATGAACCACAATTCTCTTACTAGCTTTCTTAATTCTTGCCTCAAATGTTTTCAGAAACATATTGTAGCTTACCGTTTGACTATTTTTTTTCTACCTCATGAGCAGAAGCAAATTCCATAGCCCTTTTCCTCTCTTTTCTCGTAGCACCAATATCAAAAGTATTTGTATCTGTCTACTGCCAAGACGACCTAGTTTTATGAAAAGACTTATCTTTTCAGCAGTGAATACTACATCCACTACACTGACCTTCTACTTATTCCATAACTCCCATTTCAGAGTAATTCAGCACATGTCAGGGCTCAAGGATACACACTATGTGTTTATTTCTGCAAAGAAAGACCCCATAGCTCACCTTCAGCTGTTAAAGCAGACAAATGTTATAATTAAATGTTATCACTTTGACGATCAACTGAATATTTTTGATTGATTAATGCTTTATTAAGGAAAAAATACAAATTTAACATGTTTTCTATCATTGTGAATTGAATATATTTGTTTTTGTCAAGACAACCATTTAAAGATGTGAATGTGGGCTGTGTGAATTTGTGCTTGGGGTTTCTTAGGTTAAAAGGTTAATATATTAAAAAGTAATTAATAGAATGTAAAACAACACTTAATAACTTACTTGCCCTTTTTTTGATTGAATCACATTCAGTCACAGACATAGTCAAATTATCCAGGAAGTATAATTATAAAAATGCGCGTTAATTACTCTACCTCCATATTTTCCCATACTGCAGTATAATGTTCACCTCAGGGATTCTTTTCATTTCATGTTCAGATAACTTCCTCAATCATCAGTATTGTAGTTTAATTGAATTTAAACTCAGACTCATCAAGCATCATCAGGTAACGTAGTCTGTAAGAGTTGAACAATACTTCAGTGTGCGAACTATACCATGCCTTTCAGGGGAGGTCCTTTGGGGTTGTGCATCCGTCTGTCCCATTCACCTGATTGCCATATCCTAAGAACGCCTTGAGGGAATTTGGCACAAACGTCCACTTGGACTATAATGAACTGATTAGATGATGGCAGTCAAAGGTCAAGGTCACTGTGACCTCGTCCATCTTATTCTCGTAAATGCAATATCTCAAGAACACTTTGTCTCAAATTTGGCACAAATGTCCACTTGGACTCAAGATGAACCAGTTAGATTGTGCCTCTGAGGAGGACTGTGACTCTTGTTGCAAAGAAACATCCATAGCTTCAATCTTAGCATATCACTTGACATATCTGTGTGCTGACTGCAAAACATCCATCTTTCCTTTCATCCATTTTCATCTTTTTATTTGGCACTGGGTCTTGGGGACAGCAGGCTAAGCAAAGTAATCCAGACATCCCTCTCTTCAGCAACGCTTTCCAGCTCCTCCTGGGGGATTCTGAGGCGTTCCCAGGCCAGATGTGATATATAATCCCTCCAGCACTTCTGGATCTGCTCTGGGGCCTCCTACCACTTGCATGTGCCCGGACATCCTCTATTGGGAGGTGCCCAGGAGGCATCCTGATCAGATGCCCGAACTACCTCAACTGACTCCTTTTGATGCAAAGGAGCAGCGGCTCTACTTTGAGCTCCCTCTTGATGTCTGAACTCCTCACCCTATCTCCAAAGTTGAGCCCAGCCATTCACTGTCATTCTTTTGTCACTACCTAAAGCTTATGGCCATAGCTGTAGGTTGAGATATAGATGGACCACTAAATCGAAAGCAATGCCACCTGGCTCAGCTCCTTCTTCACCATGACAGTCTGGTACCCACGTCACTGCTGACGCCACAACTTAAAAATACATAATGGTGATATGGTGCGCAGACTGATTGGGACAAAGACAGCTTGTGTTTTTTTATGATCTTTAAATTAAAGTGAGTGAAGTTTATGAAATTGAGCTTCAGCACTTCATTGTTGCTGGCAAGTGTAGCATGCATCCTAGACTGGTCCATCTACTTCTCAACCCCTTACCTATGGTCATGAATTATGGGTAATGACCAAAAGAATGAGGTCGCAGATACAAGCGCCAGAAATGAGTTTCCTCCATAGAATAGCTGGGCCCATCCTTAGAGACAGGGTAAGGAGCTCGAACATCTGAAAGGAGCTTGGAGTAGAGCCGCTGCTTTTTCGATTTTTCATGGGTGGTTCGGGCATCTGATCAGGATGCCTCCAGTGCATCTCCCGTTAGAAGTGTTCCAGGCATGTCCCACTGGTAGGAGGCCCGGGGCAGATCCAGAACACGCTGGAGGGATTACATATCTCGTCTGGCATGGGAACACCTTGGGGTCCCCCAGGAGGAGCACAAAAGCATTGCTGGGTAGAGAAATGTTTGAAATACTTCAGTCTTTATATACAGACACTACATTCAATGAATGTAGATCTTGCCTCCGGAAGAAGAGCGGAAGAGCCCTGGTTTCCGGTGCTAGGCTGTTTGTAGTCCGCGTGGTATTGACCAGTCACGTTTGAGCAAGCTGCAGTTGTTGCCAGGTTAAACGGTCCGTGCAGTGCACTAACGAGGCGGAACATAATTGGCGTCACTGCAAACTCGTGGTTGGTTCAGCATATTTACTTTTATTTATATATATATATATATATATATATATATATATATATATATATATATATATATATATATACACAAAAGTCGGACACAGAAATTCACCTCCTCCGCCCAAATCAAACCGGAATACCAAAAATCGGAGGCTGTATCGCCGGAAGTCAGACGCGGAAAACAGCCGATGTGTTCTGAGAATGTAAATACTTCGCCTGTGACCTGGCTTTTAATAAACAAGTGATGATGGATGGATTGATAAAGATAGAAATGAATAGCAAAAATAGCATATTTTCACTAAGACCCCCCTAGACATCACAAGCCAGGGAAGTTTAATATGTGGATAAGGTTAATTTACTTGACAGACATTTTAAAGTAAATTTAGGATCAGTTAAAAAGGAAAAAAGGATTTGTGCATATATCCTATAAATGTTCATTCTATTATCTCACTTGAATGATACTGGTTCCACAAAGTTGTGCCAGGTTGTATAATTTCCCTGTTGCATTTCAAATGGCCATAGTGGTTGGGTTCAAGGAATTGTCAAAATCCCTAACCATCATATCACATAACACCCGACTGTACACCATTACGTGTGATCCAGTTCGATCACCTAACATACCTGTTTTATCACACATCAGAAGTTGGAAGTTTCAAAACCACTTTGTGTCCATTTTCTGGTGTCTGTGTGTTTGAAGCTGACAGCCTGCGTGTGAGGTTAAGATAGCGAGGCCGTATGATTTTATTTGAGATGACTGCCGGCTGTATAGGACTCCAGCGCCCAACAGTTTTCACTGCTTATTAATGTCAAAGAGCAGAAGAGGAGGAGAACAGAGAGGAGCGAGTTGAGACGGACGGGCGAGAATGAGAGTGTGAAAAACAAAGCGCAGTGAGTTACAAAGTGAAAGCAGTAAGGCGAGTATTTTCTGCATGTGGTTATATTTACTTCTGTGTGATCCCATAACTGGATTTGGGTGTGAACTGTTGCCAACATTTTGTCTTTGCATATGCAGAGAATTTACTGAGAACAAACTCAGACTGAGAGACAAACATTAATGAAATGAAGAATCTGTCTTACAGTATGTCCATCTGGATTTGTCTGTGCAACTTCCCAATTCAGTTTTTTTCCCATCTTTGTGAATGTTTAGATGCATAATGTTAAAACACACACAGCATATTTGATTACTTGTATTCCTCATCTCACACAGTAAATGGCTGATGCATGTGGAAGAATTTAGAGTTAATTTTGAACAAACATAGAAGCATCATCCAGGAAAACTCCCCACATACCATGGATTTAACAAATGAGTTTAAACTAACAGTTTGAATAACTTTAAAGGGCAGCTTAAGTATTTTTCAACCTGGACCCTGTTTTTCCATGTCTGTGTGTCTAAGTGACTAATGGCAACAACAAGTTCTGAAATTGGTCCAGTACTGAGTAAGACTGGTGCAGATGGCAGGGGCAAAACAGTCTGTAGTGTTGTCACTTGGGGCAATTGTGCACCATCAATTTACATCCAATAAAAATGCTTGCTTTGGTCATTAACAGGGTAAAAATATTATGCTTATTGTCTGACAGCATTAAGGTAAGGATCACTACAGAGATGGACCTTTTTGTGAAAAAGTAAGATCCTTTTTGTTTAACCAGAAACAGCCCTAAAATTGCTATCATCAAACCAACCAGACTATTTAAAAAAAAAAGCTAGCAAAACAGGCTTCATTCAAAGTCAACAGAGGCAAAAAAAAGCCAGTTTGACAGTTTCAAAAACCACCAACTCTGGTCTGGTCAAAATAAACCCTTGATTCACCTGGTTAGATGTGTAAATACACTTACTCTGTACATGCTAAAATTACTGTAAATTTGAATGGAGTCTGGTGGGTTTGGCAAAAGCAATTTTGAAACTGTTTCTAATTAAAGAGGATCTCACTCTCTTGCAAGAAAGTTTATCTCCGTAGGGATCTTTCCCATAATTTTGTCAGAATAACAATCTGAGCCTGACAGTGGCAAAAACAAGAAGTTTTATTGGACACAAATTGACTCTGCTCTATTGCCCCAATTGCTGACACTGTAGCCTGTTTTGCCGCTGTGGGCTGCATTGGCCTCGCTCAATACTGGACCATTTTTAAAAATTGTTGCTCCCACTAGTCACTTGGACACATAAATGTCGGGTAAATAGTATATTTCTCAGCTTCTGTGCAGGTGGATTTGGTTTATCAAAGATGCTAGCAAAACGACACAGAACATAAAGCAAGCACTGCAGAAATGTCTGATAGATATACCAAGTTTAATTATATATCTTTGAAAGTTACAGTTACATCTGAAAATGACAACAGAAATGAACAAGTTTGCTGATTTAACATATCTCTGCAATTGAAGTCAATTACTAGTTGTCTGTCTGAAAGATCATGTTTTCATTAATTAAAATCAACCTTTACCTGCAGTGACGCTATAGCCCCTTTTACACTACCAGATTTTCCGCGAATGTTGGGCTGTTTTGCTGGCAAGCTGCAAGTGTTTAAACACACACAGCCGGATCGGCGAGTTGATCCGAGGTGCCCAATTGTCCACCTTGTAAGGTAAACATATTGGCGGAACCCTTTTGTTGAAGATTTGTGGGAGGAGCTGTTGAAGATTTGTGGGAGGAGCTGACGCCGCATGTGCGATGATGCCGCATGTGCGACCCACTGGCGGTGGATAAACAGGAAACATTTGATAACAGGAATTAGTGAGCGGCTAGTAGCAAGAGGGAAACACAAACCTGACAGACACTGTAAAGATGAGCAACTCGGGAGACAAGGAATTGCGCGCCCTCCTTGTCCTCGCAAACGAAGAGGCCATTAATCGTCAGATGACGGGAACGGTGAAGAACGGGCCGACTTACGAGAGAATCGCCAAAGGACTGACCAGCCGCAGCTTCCCTCCTAGGTCACTGTTTACGTCACATGCTGAGCTACACGTTTTGTTACTTGCTCACGCCCCCCATTGCCCCAAAAAAGGTGCATTCTGTATAAACAAAAGTAGGCAGGAGGCATTTTGCTGCACTCCCCGATTTTGTTTTTATACTGCCAATGCTGAAAGAAGACTGATTGGGCTTTCCTGCAAATTTGCACAATTCCTGTTTAAAAAGGGCTATTTTGTAGTATTTGTAAGAAATGTGAATTCAACAACAGTCTCTCCGTCTGTAATTCTTAAATATGAACTTGTGCAGCTTTAAAGATGTGAATGCTTTACATAAAATCAAATTACATAACCTCTGGCACTTTCTGAATCAATCTGTTGTTTGCTTCAGACGAAGCTGTATTACAGCACAGCAACCCTTCGGTGATGTCGTATCCTGAAACCCATTTATCAGCAGCTACTGTAACTGGTTCACTGTCTGACGGTACCATGTTGGAAGCGATGTCTGCATAAGACCAAGCCGGAAGCGCAAGTGAATTTTATTTACAACTAATCCTTACTGATTATAGTTCTAAATATGGGTAATATTAAAGCCTGAGAAAATAATTCGACTTTTTTTTACAAAGTCAAAGTACAGTACAGTACAGTAAAGGTTTAAAGCTGAATGAATATGGTGGTTTTTATGATCTATATCCTTTACACTGGTCCTTCTCTCTCAGTTCCCCCTGCTGTCTCACTAACAACAGCTATCTACATATGTAAAGTCAATACAGTGTTATTTCAATTACCCATAAATTAGTGTCCAGCTGTATAATTATTATACTGTGGTAAATACATGGCATGTTATTTGCCTGTAGGTATGTCTTTCTCTCTTTTCCTCCCTGGCTCCACACCCTCCATATTAAAACCCTACCAGGGCATTATGGCTACAGGTAATTGATGACAGTGTAAAGTTCATTAGCTGTGTTAGCTGATATTTAGAGGGATGTGGGCTTCAGGCTAAGAAATACATTTCATTTCATAGCTCATTAACCTAATGGTGGCTGTATTCTGCTCTCTCTCCCTCTCTGCGGCTCCTGCCTCAGCTGATGATTTAATTTCCTCAGTTTGTTCTAGAGGTAATCAGACCCACAGTGTGAAACACCACATCTGCAGCTCAGGTAAACGTAACAAAGGAACGACTTTGGATTTGTCATTTCATCGTAACAAGGTTGTCGAGGTGTCACAAATGTCTGAGTGCGTGCGGCTGATGTAATTGGTGCTTTGGAAACCTGTCTGTGCCGACATAATGGCTTTACATAAAACAACTGTGGCAGAAAAAAACAGATAAAAGGTTAAAGTATGAGTGTCGATCATATCTCTAGTTTTTTTTGTGTTTTGAGTAATGTGTTGTTGTCCAATATGGAAAATAAAGTCTTCTCATCTCTGCTCCAAAAGCTCATTATAAGCTCCAGCTGCATTAAGAGGAAACTATTTTAAAGTAAAGCTAAGTTGCAAGTGTTTTAGCAAAGTGACAAGACATAACGTTTAAGTACCACTCATTATCAGTTACGATCATCATGACTTGTTCCACATATTAGATGTGTTTTTTCAGACATGGATGGTTCACTGGGCAGCTGCGGTCTCTACTAAAGAAAATAAGTTAGCGTAAAATGGTTATAGTGTCTGTAACTGAGTTGTCATTGTCCAATAAAATAAAATAAAAAATCACAAATATGAACCCTTTGGTAAGTGATAGTAAGTCAATTATAAGAGCCCATCAGCTATGCAGTAAATAATGCTGAAATAAAAGTCAAAGACTTGGTGACTTGTGTATTGCTTTGAACTATGTATCTAGAGGTGTATAATGTCTCTTTTTGGAGGGTCTACTGTTAAAACAGTAAAAGTACGGCTGTCTATTAATCAAAATATTTAATTACGATTCACTGCAGGACTGTTCATAGTTAAGCTGCGATTAATCAGAAATTAATTGCCCCTTTTTTATCTATTCTAAATGTACCATGAAGGGATGTTTTTCAAGTTTTTAATACTCTTATCAACATGGGAGTGAATATGTATGCTTGCTTCATGCAAATTTTTATTGCTACAAGCCAAACCAATGACAAATACTCTCCAGGATATTCTCCACTATAACTTCAAAGGTACTGCATGTTCACAAAAATATAGCATACCATGGTAAACTCAAGCCCAACAAGCAACAACTGATGGACTTAACCTGAATTGTCTGTGGGTGTGTCTGTGTCTCTGTTCCACGTTTTTCTCCTCACTGACTTGGTCAATCCATGTGAAATTTGGCACATTGGTAGAGGGTCATGGGAGGATGCGAATGAAGCAGTATTACATCAATTGGCCAAAGGTGGGCGCTGTAGCAACGGATTCAAATTGCAAACTTTAAATGGGCATATCTCATGCCCCGTATGTCGTAGAGACATGAAACTTTGCACAGAGATGCCTCTCCTCACGAGGAACAAATTTGCACCAAGAACCCATAACTTCCGGTTATATAGATTTTCCGCCATTTTGAATTCAAAATCAATCTCTTCCTAGGAATTTTGACCGATCTGCATGAAACTCGGTGAACATAATCTAGGGACCGATATCTAAAGTTTCTTGTCTCTTGGCAAAAGTTGGAAAACTTACTAAAACTGAGCTTATATATGGCAATGAATATTGCGGAGGGCGTGTCTCATCACATTAGAGTTGGGTCAGTATGAGGAAAAAAAAAAAAAAAAACTGTCCGGTTTTTGTAAAAAACCGCATCAAGTCGATAATACCAGATTTTCGTCACTTGGGGGCGCAATTTACTCACTGAAAATAAAAAACGACCTTAGGACAACAGAGTGACAGTAACAACTTTTATTCCTTACAAATACATTTTGCAGCTTACTCAATCAGTGCAAACAAGGGTTGCCTCCTTCTTCTGGCTCAAAGCCATCAAACAAAATGGGGGCGCTAGAGAGCTAATTTCTTATCTAGGCCTAACCGCCATATCTCTGTTTTACTAAACTTGGTAGATATGTAGAACAGGATGCCTCAAGGTGACTGGAAAAATTTAACTCTAATTGGCAACTGGGTGGCGCTCTAACAACAGAAAAATGGTATGACTAAGTCATGGTATGGTATGCTGTACATAATCACGCAAACTGTCAGTGTGTCATTCTGTCAGTCAGTCATTCTGTCTGTCCCACGTTTTTCTACTCACTGACGTGGTGAATCTATGTGAAACTGCACATACTAGGCATTGAGGATTGGCATAGGTAGAAGGTGACAACGCTACCAACTAGTTATTTAGTAATCGTAAGTGCTATATCGTAGGCAACTGGACTTGCTTGCATTTCTGGAAATTTGCCTAGTGCTAAAGAAAGTCAGTTGCCAGTTGCCTACGATATAGCACTTACGATTACCATGACCTGGATGACTACGAATCTTCACCGACAAATTACTTAGTGATACTAACACAATGTAATGTCCAATTTTACACTTTTAAAGGTTAACTAAACATCCCCTATATTTTTAAGCATCTCACGGTACTCTAGTGGCAACTCAATTCACATCAACACTAAATGCAAGTAACTTTGGTCTTGTTAAGAAAACCATCTGGCTTTGAGGGTGAAGTTGCCCCTCAAAAGACGCCTTTCTGTATCCATTTCTGCTCACGAAGGTTTGTGTCTGCTTGTCATCCACAATGTTAATGCTGCATTGCTTCCTGATTTCTCAAACTACAGGATGGGTTGAGGGTCATAATTACAGAAGGTACATGCATTAATCGGGCATCAGAAAAGTTAGTGGCTTAAAAAGGAATTCGCGTTGATTCATTATTCATGCATTAACTTTGACAGCCCTAAAAAATTGCAACTTATCAGATTGGCAGCCAAGTGATGTGAAAGTATTGAATCGGGAGATAGGCATATTGTACGCGGTATGTGTTCCTGATGCAATAAAATCTGAAAGGACGGCTTGAATTGAGCATACCATTACTTTCCCTGATAATGCTACATTGTGAATGACAATTCCATGTTGGAGTTAGTGGTGTCACATGACTATACTTGTTCTCATGTCACACTCAGAGTAAAACTTGTTTTTTGGATGCTATTATCATGCATTTGGAGACCCCTCGAATGACCACCTGTGGGTTCTTGTGACTCACTACATTAAAACCCTGTCAGTGACTATGTATATATATGGGTGAGGTGTTGTAATGTGGTATGGTGCTTTAACAGGTGAAGCAGGTTATATGGCAAAATTAATTTTTATTTGGACAAACTAGAATCTGCAGTTTACTTTTATGTTCAGTCCTCCGACAGTTTTCTGCAAGTTCAGGATAATCCGAGCAAACTACTGTATCATCCACATTCTCATTCAAACTCCACCGTGTCTGCCTCTCCTCAGCAAAGTCCTGAAGGTATACTCAACACTTCTCCCGTCATCATGAGACGGTGATCTCCACAGAAGTTACTTATCACTGTGAGCACTGCAGCAGTCGCAGGTATTAAGGGAACATTAGCTGCTCGCCAACCTGAGGAGTGTGTCTGCGTGTGAGAAATGCTGACTGCAGGTCTAGCTAAGGTGAGCTCCCGAGATCACATTCAAATGTTAAGTGATACACACACACACACACACACACACACACACACACACAGGTGAGGTCCCATACAAATGTTGCTAATAAGCAGCACCATTGGGCCAGATCCTATTTGTCAAACCCTTGGGCGCAGGCTGCCAGATGGGGAGTAACCTGCTGAGCTCACATATCTGAAGTGCAGCACACACACACACACACACACACACACACACACACACACACACACACACACACACAAATACACAAGCCTCCTAGCTGTCTGCTTGTCAGCTGGGTGTGACAGTAGTTTAAAAAGACTTAGAATTTGCAGCAGCATACCTTTATTTACATTTATTCAAGTTTTCTTGGAACTGTCTTCGGTATTGAAAAGAAATGTCGCAATTGATCACTATAATGATCCTCTTGTACTATTTGCATGCAGTTCTTTGCATTTTACAAGACTACTTGATTTCCATTTTACTGATTTAACTTATCCAGATTATCAATGTGCTACATCTTGAAAATGTTAGTTTAGCAAAAGGGTGGCATGGTGCTGCAGTGGTAAGCATTGTCACTTCACAGCAGAGGGCTTCTGGTTAGAACCCCTGGGTGAGGGAGCCCCTCTGTGCAGGGTTTGCATGTTCTCCACTTGTCAGTGTGGGTTTTCTCTGGGTACTCCTGCTACCATGCAAGCTAGGTTAATTGAAGGTTGATCGAGGTTGTCATTATGTGTCAGCCCTGTGATAGTTTGGTGAGCCGTCCAGGGTGTACCCTGCCTCTCGCCCAGTGTCAGCTGGGATAGGCTACTGCCTACCCACAACCTCCAACAGGATAAACAGTTACGGAAAATGAATGAATGAGTTCAACAAATGGTAGTTTGTATTATCAGATGATATTTATTCATCTTGCAATGTAAATCTGCTTTTTCCTCACAAGATTATACAATGCAAACTAACATTTCTTTTAAATCAGTGGTGAAAGAAGCATTGGGACCTTTACAATAATAGCAATACCACAGTGCATGTAAATTCAGGATAATGTATATTGTATCACTGAGTTATAATGAGTGTTGCATTAATGGCTAAACATTACTAATGTTCCAGTTCACAGCTTGCACCAATGAGTGTTTTTGCTAACCGGCGAAACATCCTGGCACTGAGTATTTACTGAAGTTTACCAGCCAGTCGCTCATGCGGCACTTAAAGATAATTACAAACAAGGCCATTCTCAGCTGTTAAAGTTCGATAGTCCACCACGAACATTTTTGTCTCATCTCATCAACGAAAACTGAAGCATAGGTTTAGACCTTTTTTTTTTTTTGGATGGCTGATTCCGATTTTGGCCGATTCCGATTTCATTTTTTCAAACCACTTCACAGCACACAGGATATTGCAATATTTTCTGTCTTTCCTTTATTAGAACATTTTAACCAAGATACAACCAGCTTTTCAGTAATCATCTCAAACAAACAAACAAAAACAGTGACACAGGTTAAGAAACATTTTCCTTTTTGAAAATAAATAAGTAGTGGATAAGTAAGTAAGTGGATAAATAAAATAATATTTCTTGGTGTATAGCATATGTGGGTAATTTCTTGAATAGACAAAAAAGTAAAAACATCTCCTGTGGAAAATTCACACAGGTTTTTGGGACGCGCCCGCCAGTAAGCGCGCGGACGCTTGCATTGTTGGCACGCAGACACCCGCCTCGTCAGTTTCAAGCGGCACAGTGCAGCAGTGAGAGCTCCGCAGTTAAGTTTAACACGGACAATTAACTTTCTCCTTCTCTCTTTTGATGTGTGTGCGTGAATGTGTTGTTGTAAGCTACTGTCATTACCGTCTGTCCTGCATCTCTCTCTCTCTCTCTCTCTCTCTCTCTCTCTCTCTCTCTCTCTCTCTCTCTCTCTGTGTCTCATTGTGTCATACGGATTACTGTTAATTTGTTATGCTGATCTGTTCTGTACGACATCTATTGCACGTCTGTCCGTCCTGGAAGAGGGATCCCTCCACAGTTGCTCTTCCTGAGGTTTCTACCGTTTTTTTCCCCCGTTAAAGGGTTTTTTGGGGGGGAGTTTTTCCTTATCCGCTGTGAGGGTCATAAGGACAGAGGGATGTCGTATGCTGTAAAGCCCTGTGAGGCAAACTGTGATTTGTGATATTGGGCTTTATAAATAAAATTGATTGATTGATTGATTGATTGATTGATTGATTGATTGATGACTAATGTGAGAAGCCGCCCATGTTTCACTTCCTCACATTGCCCAAGCCGTGAGTTGCTTGTGTGTGTGTGTGTGTGTGTGTGTGTGTGTGTGTGTGTGTGTGTGTGTGTGCGCTGCTGATGTTACACGATGTCAATCATGCGGCGCAGCGGAAATTTGACTGGCGTTTTAAATTGGCATATTTTAGACTGACCAGCCGGTCGCAGGTCATGGCCAATCATGTGAAAATCGGCTCGATTTTGACCACTGCCGATTAATCGGTGCAAGTCTTTATTGTCAAGATCTATTTTTAGTTTGTCATCGTCTCATTTTTGTTATGGAAAAAAGGTCATCAGCGAAAAACTTTCATCAGATATTAATCACAACCTGGTAAAATGTATGCAAAAATAAGATCTTAAGATAATGTTCGCACAACACACTTTGGTCCAGTATTTAGCTTTACATCACACAAAACTTAAAGTTCATGTATGTAAAACTAAAACCTAAATCCTTTTAGTTTTTAACATTGATAACATTAAAGTCATTAAAATGTCGTAATTCTCATTATATTAACATAATATGAATACTTGGTATATATTTCAGGCATAATGCAATTGTCAATTGGTTAGACAGACAGACTGAATGTACTATACAATACACATAAAAAGACAAACAATAAAGTCTCATCCTACACAACACATAGAGAGCACACAATAGCACCAGCCAGGTAACTGGGGAGCCTATTGACTCTGACAGGATCTGCTGTAGCTCAGGTATTATTTCTTTGTATAGCTCTAAATGTCTTAAAGGTAACGTAACACACACACACACACACACACACACACACACACACACACACACATGCACACGCACAAACAGTACACAGACCAATGCTGAGTTTTGTTTTCAATGCTGTTAGATTTGTCCCTGGTTAAATACACAGCACAGTACAAAATCACAGATTCACCTCTTTACCCAGCTATTCATCATGTTTCAAACCAGCTCTTGTGCGATCTGATACAGTGTCATCTGTAGTTTTCCCACTGGTTACTTAAAGAAATCTCTATATTTTTGTGTACTATGTATCTGTGTATTGGTAGTTAGAAAATCACCTTTACAGCAGGCCTTTGTTTATGAGTACCGCCTCCCTACTTTGTGTCTAAATGCACTGGCCTCAGTAATGGATTCTGCCCATGCAGAGCTGTTGGCAAGTGACGCATGGAGGAACATTTGTGATACCTTTTTGTTGGTGGTGTTACCGCTGGCTGCAGCTGCAGAGGGGAAGCGGGGCCTCTCTCTCCCACAGCGAGTCCATGCCGGCTCTCAGAGTGGGTCGCGAGATTAGTGCAGCTGCTTGAATATTTCACTGTGGCCCTGTAGGTATTACCTCGGGGCCTTCTGCCACACCTTTATCGTGTTTCCTAACTTTAATGTAAATCCTCGTTTGGGCTTTGGTGCATTGCTGACATTTTACCAACATTATCAGACAGTAAGGGTCTTTTCTGGTGGCGAGCAGGTGTGATTCCTTCACAGCTTTGGCCTGATTTAAGATGTTAGAATGATTTAGACTTTTTGTTTGTTGATTGCAATTGGTAAATTGATACAACCCTGTCTGCTGAATGAGCATACTCTCTTAGCATCTAAAAGTAATGGGGCATTGCAATCCCTTCTCTCTGGCCTCTTAACATGACATCTGCTTGCTGCAACAAAGTGCCAGCAGCTGCCAAAAACTAACAGGACAGAGAAAGACACAGAGACACTGATGTTGTTCGCATGAAGATGAAGACAGTCCACCACCTCTTGTCATTTCAATAGCAGCTTAATGTCATGGCTGATGTTGTAAAAAAACAAAAAACAAAAAAAAAAACCACAAATCTTTAAAGCATCAAAATATCATGAGCTAAGAAAAACAACTGCTTAATTTCAAGGGGTTTTTTTAGATTTTTTTTTCCCCCAGAGATAAACCAATTGACAAAAGACTTTTATTAGCGACATATTTATTGCTCTAGTTCATCTGAAAAATGCCCACACTTATGCAATCAAAGGGCCAGTGCGTAGGATTAAGGGGCATATATTGGCAGAAATTGAGTATAGTATAATAGGTATAATCACCTGAAAATCAGAACTGATATGTTTTTCTTACCCTAGTATGAGCAGATTATATCTACTTATGGAGCAGGTCCTTTTTCATGGAGATTGCCATGTTGTACCACCATGTTTCTACAGCAACCTAGAACGGACAAACCAAACACTGGCTTCAGATAGGGTCATCCGCGTTTTTCAAAACGGCCACTTAATCCCTTCTGTGACGAGCTGAACATTGTTGTTGAAAAAAAAACCCAGATATTAAAACTGCTTATGTCAGTGTTTACTGTTTAATTCACCAGGGCCATTTATTTTTGTTGTTGGAGAAAAAAGGTGAGCATATATTAGCATGGTCTGGGCTAGCAACTCGTCTGCAACAGTCCGAATAGCGTTGGAGAAACACTGATTTGTAAAATCCGATTGTTTTCTTCAGTGTTTTTACCGGTTTTAATCATCTTTTAAGTTTTATCTGGTTGCAATGTGCAATCCTCACCACTAGATGTCACTAAACCTTACACATGTCTCTTTCAAATCCTGTCTATCACCATGTGTCACACTATCACTAATGTTGACTTATTTCATACTCATCATTGATCTTGGCATCATTATGTTGGATGAACTTCTATATTGACAAAAAGAAAAAAGCATCTAATAATATTTATCTGTAGAACTTTACTGTTACGACTTTACATCTTCTCATATAAAGCTTCTATCGGGTGTGCTGGTTATGTGACTGCTGGACTATAAACATATTTTGTTTTTCACTCTCTCCTGAAAATCGATCTGGATCTCAATTAGACAGCCTGATTAAATAAAGCTACTGAATGGATATTTGGAGATATGGTTTTACAGCACAGACCGAACTTGCTATTTCTTAAATATGTAAGAATTTAACATACAGTCCTTGTGTTTGTTTGAGTGCTGCTGTATTGTAAAGCTAAAGTGTTGCATTTCAACATGTTCTATATATCATCATCATTGCCACAAACATAAGTAAGAGCTCACAGAAGCATCTTGGAGTTCTTCTGATTCTTCTGTGACTGATTGTCACAGTGTTCACACCTGCTCCAGGCGTCTGCCTTAAGTTCTCTGCATGCATGTGCTTTTAAAGAACACTATAAACTACAGCAGTTAGGTAGGATGTGCTCGATTGTGTGCTATTTTTAGAGAAGTAATTTAGGATTTTCTAAACTTAAGAGATTTTTTGGCGAGATCTGACATACCCTTGGAAAAGATAAGATTTCAATCCCAACTGCACTTAGACGCTGTCCTGTAATGACAGGATCCTAACTGACATTCTTTAATGAGATGAGATGTGTGGATAAACAGGTTGAGTGACTCTCTGGCTCAAGGCTTTTGGTGTAATATAGAATACGTCCATGCAAGCCTTAGTGCTTGATTTGGATTTATTGCTTTGATCCGATTTTTTTGTCTGGTTCTTCGAGTTCCTGAACTGACTCACATGTGCAACAGAACAATATCAAAGATGTATGCAGCATGCTGTCGTACAGAAGTAAACATGGAGGCCACTTGAGTCAGTTTTTACAGTTTCATTCATAAGTTATTGTGCAGTGATAGCCAGTAAATTTGTGAGCAGATGATATCAAGGACAAGGATGAGGAGAAAGAGATCCAACTTTCTCAGGTGTGGAACTCTGTACAAGCCTGCAGAGGCTTCGTTCCCACCTTGCACAGTTTTGTACTTGTACTAAACTTGTGCTAAACAAATAAACTAATCTAAACTTAATTTCTATGGCTTTTTGAGGCACAGTGGCTGCTACTTCTGTACAGAGGAGTGCATTGATATAGAGTTGGAGCCAAGAGTGGTGGGATTGTGAGACAGTAATTTTAAATGGATGTAAAAGTCACACAAATTCCGATATGACTGTTCAGACTGATGTTGCCCTGCAAAAAATCAGACCTGTGTCTGATTTAGTGCGACATATGGAAGTGGCTCAAATCTGAATTGAAAATATCAGGTTTTCTGGGTTTGTGCTGTTCACAATCTTATGGAGAAAACAGATCTTAGTCTCATATGTGCAAAAAAAATCATATTTAGGCCACTTTAGTCTGCAGTCTGAATATAGTCATAGTGTAATTATGTATTTCCTCCAGTGATTGCTGATATACTTTTAAAAAGCATGGTTTGGATGATACAACAAATTGGCAGGAGATGCTGTTACATGATTCCCAATTAAAATTGCTGCTGCTTCAGGTCTAAATGTGATATCATACTGACAACTTGCCCTTTAACAGTGGTTTTAACTTAAAAGTCAGATGCATTCTGGGTTTTTGAAGCTGATAATGAAATCTATATTTGAGAGTGTAAAAAAACATATTTGACAAGGCTCTTCTCTTTTTAATGTATGGAGTTGAACATTTCTCAGTGTCTCCACTTCATAGTTATTTCCATCTGTTTCGTTTGGATCAACTTAACAAAAACTTAAAATCATTTTCTTCCTGTAGTTTAAAATGAGCCATCTTTTTGAAAATTATTAAAAACAGGTAGTCTTGTTAAATCATTGATGCACACAGCACATTGTTTCTCTTCTTTTAGCGCGTCCTTACTACACTGTTGGTCGCCCTTTGTTTGTCATGACACCAGGCTACTGCTGCAGGAGTGTGAGCTCCACCCTTACTGGGCATTCAAACCAACAGGAACCACCTTGGGTGACTTGGGCAACCTGGTCATCAGCTGCCCGTCTTGGGCAACCAAAGCGACCAGAGCAGTCCGGAGGGAAGTTAAAACTCGTTTAACTTTATGGTAATGAGCTCTGACTGGGTTCAGCGGCAACCAGTCAAAATGCTGACGTGCTTCGATGAGTGGGTCCCAGAGAACAAGTCATGTAACTTTGGTTCCTACAGCACACTTATTCTGACAATGGATATTGAAAAGTTGATTAGTTGCATTCACTGTTCGGTTACAGAGACCAAAATAAAAAGAATGAGGCTTGGGACAGTGTCGCGGTGGTAGTTGGTTGGTCTGGTGAGTTTTAAAGTGTGTAATGTTAGTAATAGAGGAGAGAATTGCAGACTAATGTTGCGACGTAGCATGCAAAGCTTCCTTGCTTAGTTTGAATGGGATGACATACGTACGTTTTCTGTTTTCATTGACCAAACATAACTCTCTGTAGGCCAACTATGAGCTTTTTGACTGGACAACAGCAAGCAGCAACTACGCTGCTTTCAAGCCGGTAGTCTGCTTTGCGGCTCCTTTAAATTGACAAGCACTATCGAACATTGAATGATTCATGTGATGAGCGACTAGAGCGACCAAAGCTGCCACAAATATTTTTGACAGTCGTGCATCTTGGGCATCCGTGAGAGACTTTGCCTCTTTGGAAGCTTCTGGTTTGAAGGTACAGTAAGGATATTCAAAGTCCACTTGCCCTGCACACGCACATTGACAGGGCTAACTGTTAGCATGATACTGCTAATGTAATTTAACGTGTTTAATGACAGTGTTTATGTATCAGTGGGAGTTTTATTAACTGCTGCTGCTTTTTTAACAGATGAACTGACTGTTCTGTGTAACCGCAGAACTAAAGGTTTGCTGATCCTTTCCATTAGGGAAGATGGGTACTATTCAGTGAGCAGGATTGTCTCTCAGATGGTGTCCCCCTCTGCCTCTGGGTCATTAGCTCGTTAAGGGTGCTATAGTCGTCTCCCAGGACCAACACTGTGGCATTGCCCTGGCAACATTGTACCACTCCAGCCTGGGCAGCAACAACCTCTGCTGTCTCTGCTGTAGTGCCAGCACATTATATTTATTATATATTTTTAACTGTTTAACTATATAATAGTATTAACTGGTCAAAATTATTTTCAGTTAATGGTTGAACAGCTAATTATTAACATCCCTAATATAGGTTACAGTCCCTCCCCCACCTTATGCCCCAACTGACATTTGTTTTAGGTTCCAGATTGCTGTTTCACAGCTGGAGTGATCCCATCCCCAGATGCTCTCTAGTTGTGTTTTGCTTTTATTGAAACTGATTAGGAAGCAGGACCCTGGGTGATCACTGTGGCAGGACACACTTGGTAGTTTTTGAGCCACCTGTGCTGCCTCTTTTTCAAACTACAGAAGGAACCAAAGTAAACATCAGAAGAACATGGAGACTCCACACAGACACAACCAGGGTCAAGATTCAAACCCAGGACCTTGTTGCTCTCTCAGTGCATTTGAATTTTCCCCAGTTATCAAGATGGATGTGAACGTGTGAACTTGTTTTTGTAGTTTCAGACAGATTGAGGTAAACCCACAGTCCCACAGCACATCACAGGGTTCAGCATTTGGACGTTTAACCTGGTCGGATCCCAGGGTTCCCAGTGACCATCTGGTGGCCCAGTTGGCTCTGCTGACTGGAGGAGTCCAGACCACTCAACCAGAACTGTGTCTCCTCACACACACTCACACAAGCCACTGCACTGCCAAGCAGTCTTTGGCTCTTCGCCCACACAGGAAATAGTAATCATAGCAATCATAGCAGTGTCAAAATGGGAATCATTATGAAGGTAATGATTCATAACAGTAAAGAATACAGGACAGTGCATGACAAGAATAATGCAACATATGAGGAAAACTGAGGAGGGAAATAACTACAGCTGCAATGAGTACGTGGTAAATAAAAATGAGAAATTCATTCATACCTCTGTCTGTAAATGTCTTAGATAATGGCACATAAAGCCAGAACTGGCATTGGATTATGATGATTGCTGATTTGAATTTTTTGTAGAGGTATTTTTAGCATTTGGTATTATTTATTTATTTATTTATCTTTTTATTTTTCCTATTGCTACATTGTGTTTAATGTTGATTTGTCAATGTACTATATTGTACGATGTATTTCTATAGCTGCAGTATGGGTGTAGGGCCCAAGACAAATTTTCCACACTCCATCTTGACAAAAAATTCATTGGCAACTATTTTAATAACCAAATAATCTTATTTATTTTTTTTTTTTTTTAAGAAAAAAGTTGCCAAATGTTACTGGTTACAGCTTCGTTGGTCCTTCTCCAATTGTAAACTGACTATCTTTTGGTTATATATATATATATATAATTTTAATAAATTCATTAACCAGTTAAAAGTCTCATTGAGATTTAAAATCTCCTGTTGAAGAGCAACCTGGTCAAGAAGGCAGCATAAACTTTGTTAGAAAAATAAACGCAAACACACAAATACAACTGTCACACACCACAAATGAGCAAACAGTTAAGTACAGAAACGTGCTATTTTCTTAACTGAAATTCCCCTGTAGGAATCAACTCATACAATTCCAGATCCTTCTGTAAATTATTCCAGAAAGACGGGGCAATGTCAACCTTCTGATTGCTGTGTTTTTTGCTGTGTGGCTGTGGCTCAGAGGTAGAGTGGGTTGTCCACCAATCGGAAGATCGCCGGTTTGATCCCCGGCTCCTCACGTCTGCATGTTGAAGTATCTTTGATCCCCAAATTGCTCCCAATGGCTGTTCCATAGGTGTGTGAGTGCGTGTGAATGGTTACTGGGTAGCAGGTGGCACCTTGTTTACAGTCCATTTAACTAGTTCTGTCTGAAGCTTGGTAGCAACAGTAAAATATTGTGAGAGCACAGGCCACATTGGCTTTGGTTTTTACTAGAGATTCAAAATTCAAAAGGCTTTATTGTCAATTCCACAGTTATGTAACAGACATACAGAGAATTGAAACTATGTTTTACTCTGAATTAACCTACGGAGCAGACAGTGCAAAAGGATAAGTATAAATAGGGATCATTAACCAGAGAAAATGCGTTTAAAAGAATTGCAGAATGGATAACCATAGACTATAAACCAGTTTTGGTGATAGAGGACAGGAGGACAATTGTGTCCAAATTCCAGCATTTTTGCTATGGTCCATCTGCCTAAATTCATTTAAAATTACATTTTTACAGCAAAAATTTATATTCATTAATCAGAGTATGTAATTCATTTTTTGCATCCCTACAAATACCAATTGTGTAATAAAAAATATTTCCTTGATTTCTCTCCATTACGTATTTCTGTTTTATTTGGATGAAAGATTTACTATAGAGGGTGATTTGAAAAGTAAGTACTAAATAAATATATAAAGGAATATGTTGTCTTCTTATAGTAGAGAGTCTTAAGGAGCTGCAGGAGTTACAACAAAATGACAAGGCACCTTGTCTAAATCTTGAGAGCATGGAAATGACTTGAATTCGGGTTATATTTTCTGTTTGCAAGAAGCAGAGCTGCACTGCTCTCTTCACGTTACGCCTGGAAGCATAAACATGCAAGCATCATTCGAACTGCCATGTGTGCACACACTCACACACTTTGTTTTTTTTTTTGTTTTTTTTTACCCATACACATTCATAAAACACAAGCTTGTTTGGCGCTTGAAAAATCTCATCTTCAGCTGTGAGCAACACAGCATCGCTGAATAATTGAGGAGGTTGAGGTCGGGTGCTACTGGAGCTGTTTGGTAATTGGGCCTAATTGATGAAAACATTGGCCCCAGCAATCAGTCATCTCTGACTGCATAATCTGATATAATATGCAGCTGGAAAGGGTAGGCCTCTATTGAATTACATTCTCTATATGCTGCTCGTACACACACACATACTGTCTTGACATTTAAATATCAGTTTAAGGTTAATGCGTCTCCCTCACAGATGGATAAAACGCCTTTAATGTCATTCAGGTTGGCGCACAGAGCTCTTACCACATAATAATAGAAATATTGCCATGGAATGACAGCAAGTAGTGTGGGTTTTATATTTCTATTCAATATCATTGTTTATTTAGATTTTTGCCTTCAAATAAAATACCTGTTTTACTCTGCCTTGGGGTGGTAAGCTTCAGTCCCTGTGACCCTGAACTGGATAAGGAGGTTTACAAAAAAAGCATGCACAGGCACTGACTGCAATCATGTAAATATATAAAGTACTATATTCGAAATTATTAAGTATCTTTAGTATAGATCAGTCTCTTGTTCCCTCCTTAAAAATGTACTGATTGGCACGATCTAGCTCGGCTCTAGACTTCTGAATTGCAACCCACAAATCTGGGTGTCATTTGCTCTTTTCATATTCAATCGGTAATCCATAATCAGAAAATGAAAAGACGATTTGTCATTATTCATTTATGATTAATCAGTGACTTCCATATTAAGCTTTGCCCCACCCAGCAGGGATACCCAACCCAGTCGCCAGATAAAATGTTTGCATTTATCATTTTTATCATTTATTTATCACTTATTTTTTTTTTTTTTTTTTTAAATAACAGGGACAGTACATATTAATAGACACTTGCATGTAAATATGTAGGATTGTAGCCATTGGCTAATTTCCATCCTTTGTCCCTGGACAGGTTGATGTTAATATACAGTCAATAAAACAGAGTTACAATAGCAATAAAAGGTGAAAAATACAATGACATTAAGACAGACAATAAACCATGTCACTCATAACAGACCAGAATAAAGTGACCATAGGAATTTGGAATATCAAGTGTTAAAGTGCTTTAAGTGCTTTAAGTTTTGAAGTGCTGTTGTATATTGCATGTTGCCCTATTGCACATATTTTGCACACACAGACGTGTGTGTGCAGGTGTTATTGCACAGGTTAGCACACATAGGTAAAATTATGTATGCACTATTTTACGGTATTTGCATACATAACAAATGTATGTAAGCATTCAAGGTCACTTAACTGGCTTGTCACCAGCAACATCCCCGACAACCAGACAGATACACAGAGAACAATACAAATATCATTTACATCCAGTACACATGACAATACCGCATATCCAATGGCTTTTAGGATTCATTGTGATTGCAGCTTTGATTCTCCAATAACCACATTTTTAGATGCTTAGTGAAAGATGTAAGGGTTGATACGTTACGTATGTCACTTGCTATCATGTTCCATGAGTGAGACGCTCAGTATGAAAAAACTGACTGCCCAAAAACACTTTTCCTGAAAGGGACCAGTCAGTCACCTCCAGACCCTGCTCTGGTTGACCTGTTTGTGTTTGTCTTTATAAATTCTTTTAACGGCGGTGGAGCTAGTCCATGGAGAATCTTGAAGACTAAGGTGGCATCTGCATATGTTATTATATTTTCCCAACTCAACAGTTCATGTTTCTCCAAGATGTTACAATGGTGGTGCGAGTTAGGCTTTTTGTCTAAGACTTTTAGAGCTTGCTTATATGCAATTTCTACAGGCTTTAGTGTGGACTTGCATGTCAGTACCCAAGTTGTTACACAGTAGGTCATATATTCAACGTTTTTGAAACATTGTGTTTGAAGATTGCTGCAGTTAACTTGTGGTTCAGTTTCGGCACCAAAACCATCTGGTTGTGGTTCGGAAAAGATCACGTTTTGGCACAGAATACCCACATTTGGGACAACAATTCCGCTTGGAAATGCAGGAATATATTGTGGCACTACCCCCGGTGTAAAAACAGCGATGGTCTGCTACAAAACACCCATGTTTGGTGCCTAAAAAGACACCGGTAAAACAGTGACAGATCACTTATTCACAACTGGTTTTGTTGTTTGTTGGTCTTGACCATTGATCTGCAGCTTGGCAGGCGCCTCAAGAGCAAGGTTAAGGCAGGGAAAGTCCGGGTAGGGCAGGTGGGAGATGTGGTGGATGGGTCCAACAAACACTGACCATCCTGTAAGATTATAAAGCCGAACCATTTTCTTTTTTCCTAAACCCAACCACGTGTTTTTGTTGCCTAAACCCAACCCCGTGCATTAGTTGTTGGAGGAAACAAAATGTCAGTTTGCGTTGCTGTACTGACATAGTGCATTTATTTTGGAAGAGACTGTATGTAAATAGTAAATGTTCTGTGAAAATAGAAGTGTATGTTGAAAGAAGACAATGCATGTAACAGGCAGAACTTGACACGGCATCCCAGAATGTCAACAACCAACACATCCAGGGTACCTTTCACGTCGTATCTGGATGTGGAAGCAACTGGCGACACTGAAAATCAATGAATTTGAAAGTTTTATTTAGAATAAAAGTGGCAAACCATTTTCATCAAGTCCAACCTTCTGGCAACAGTGGCTTGATAATGTTATATTGTTGGCCAGTGTTGCAGAGGTTGTGAATGTGGAACATTTCAAAACCATGACATGTGCCAGTCCATTTAATTAGTATGGAGGCAACAATCAATGTCAAATTTATGTTCCTATGTAATATAAGTGCCTTGGTTACAGAAACATTGTAAAGACAAGCACATGTCAGCAGTGTGTGTTTAATCAATAGACCCAGTAAATTTAAAGATACAACACACTTGGGTAGTTTGTTGTTCTGCAGAGAACAGCATGTTTTGGGATTGGTTCAACTCTTTTATAAGACTTCTTCCTAAGGGGCTAGCTCATAAAATACGCTGTCTCACTTTAAAGGCTGCTTTTATAATTCTGTAGTTAAATAATGACACGGACATGGACAATCTTTTGTCTGTGCAGAAGGAGCTTATTTAGTGGGTATTGGTGATGTTTTTTGTAGGGCCGGATGAAATACAAAACATGCATCTTAACTGGGGCAAAATGAAGAATGGATAAAAAACATCCATGTTTATTTAAAGGACTTTCACCTCACTCAAATTTAATAGATTATTCTACAGACAGTTTCACTTTCAGTAGATATAGATCAGCTTTATTGGGGCAAAGTCATGTATTTTGTGACCCATCCACCACCCAGACCTGCTGCCTTATGTGGACTATTTCCTAATTTCCTCCCATCAGTGCACTGGTCACATGATCACAGCTGGTTCCTGATTACGCAGGTCATACACAAATTACTGGCTCATGATTGCTTGTGTCATATATGAATTTTAGTGCATTACTTTTTGTAGGTATACATAGAAACAAACAGTGCATGAGAACAGCCTGACCATTGTCAGCCAGGGATAGTTCAATGGCTGTTGGCGTCTGATTTTGATGCTCAAGGTACCTTACAGCATCTGTATGACATCACAGGCTTTTATCTACAATGACACATTCACAGCGATAATGTTCTAAAGTATAAATAGCAAGAATGTCCAAGTAGCATGGGAGGGAGGGCTGGATCAATCAAACAAACCCAGGACTTTCACCTGAAAGACTGCCGATCATGCTCTGTGTGAAACATTCAGGGTTTCTTTTAAATTATATTACTCTTACATAAATCAAGTTATGAAACAAACTTACTTATTTTAATCCAAACCATGATCTTTTTTCAAAACCCTAATCAAGTAGTTTTGTTGCCTAAAATTTTGGTGAGGAATCTGTTGTTGTGAACATGGAAGTTTATTTTGTGAAGACATTATGCATGTAATGAACAGAAAATGACACGCCTTCCCTCAGCGTCCAGAACTGAAGCTAGGAGTACCAAGAGCGTCATAGTTTGAAGGGTAGGGCCACTGACCAAGCTGCTTAATTTGCCGAGTTTTGAGCGAAGTAGCAGCTGCTGCAAGTGAATGCAAACTTTTAGACCCAGCACGATGAAAGGTTAAGTTTCACTGTGCTCTCCGCCCTGAGTGCCCTCTGCACTCCAGCAATGTGGTGCTATAATTAGCTGAACAATTTATATACTCTAATAGCACTCCTGATGAACCGCCCAGCTCCAAAAAAAGAAAAAAAACTATTTGTGGCAGCGGATATTTTAATTGTTGTGAGCTGCCACAAATAAATGAATGTGTGGGAAACCCTGGAGTGAGAACATGTTGTGTATGCATTGTCAGATCAAGTTTATCCTCAGCTCTGCAGAAAACAGCTGCCTGCTGCTGCTGTTGGACACGAGCTCGATGAGAGTAAACCAACGCAGCTTCTGTGTGCAACCCTGCCCACACAATTTTTTGCCGTATCAGCTTTTAGTCACACTTAGCAATTTATTTTTTGCCTGTCCAATTCTTGACTGACCTTGACATTAGATCCTGAACTGATGAATAGAACCATTAGGCTTTAAGTAAGTGATGAATGAAGGAGTAGTGCATGATATTCTTTTTCACTAAACTTTCAATAAACTCCATATCTTTCTAAAAAGTAAAACAAAAACGTCCAAAGAAATCTTTAGACACTGGATTGCCAATACAAACATAATGCATTGGCAGGAGACCCAACAGTCATGTTAGAAAGCTGCATATTGTGTTGACTCTTAAACACAATGTCAGTTTTATAATCAGTGTCGCATAAATAAATTCCTTTTCTGAGGTCCACAACCTCAGAGACTTTGCACGGCGGGATCACTGTCGGGATGACTGCTATCGCTGCACATTCAGCCAAGCAGACTTGCAAATATGAGATAGGAGACTGTGCCAAGGATATATCTCTTCCAATTTCCAGAGACTTAAATCATTTGGAGGCACTGGCTGAAAAGGTATTTGATTATTGTTTAATGACAAAGTCGGCTTTTATCAGATTAGTCTTAAGCTCAGTGTGCCTGGATGTGGTGATGGCAGGAGGTTATTTGGGTACGCAGTATTCTTTTGGGACACAATTTGCATAGACTGACGCGTATAAATGCACTCTGGAGCATTGGAGAAGAGGAGCAAAGTTTTGTGAGGAGAAATAATTTAAAGAATGGGAAAAAGTGTTAAATCCATGCTTGTTATGGTCTGACACTGGCTGTGGTTTAAATTAAAGTCAGTAATTACTAATGTTAAATTTCACCTGTATCTTAATTCATACTTTTCGTGGCCAGCAGCTCCTCTGGACGTGGAGCTTTAAGATAACTGCCCCCTGCTCTGACATCATTACTTTCTTTTACACTCATTCCACGCTTCAGCACATCTGAAAGTCAACATCCACTTTTGCCAGAAAGAAAATCCAGCACAGTGGAAAGTTTCAGACATCTTTATAAACCTACTCTACTGAATCCAAGCTGAACACCTGTCTGAGAGGATAGATTGCAGATTGATTATGCGGAGCGGTGATCTGGGGTTCAGACATGTGATCTCAAGACCGGAAAGCCACAATTCTGTCCAGTTGGGGAAAGCTGAGTGGGGAAATTGGTCACTTCCTGCACAATTTTTGCAATATCAGTGTGCATTCATGCAGGACATTTAATCCCCACCTCAGCAGAGCTGCTCAGCGGCCAACAGTTTGAAGCTGGTTGTACTGGGCAGCTTCCAGATTTGAGAACCCTTTGTGCATAAATCTCTCTCTCTCTTGTTGCTTTAAATATGATGATAAGACATTCACTGCCTTTTTTTTTTTTTTTTTTTTGCTCATTTCGATGTTAAGAGGTCCAAAAAGGCACACAAACACATACACAACAGTCGTGGAATTGAGTGGCAGTGCTATCTTAATCGTACTCGCCCGTTAAGTTGTCAACTCATGCAAAGAGGTTTATTCTGGGAGGGAAGTTTTTATTTTCAGCAAAAGTTTCTCTTCTTTAACCTTAACTTAAATTCCTTTGCTTCTTTATCAACCAAAGTTGTAGATATTTAAACTTTTCAGAATTTTAACCAAAGTGGTTTTCTTTGCCTAAATTAACCAATGGCTAATCTCACTGCAGTATCACATAACCCCTTTGTGGAAGAAAGTTAACATTATTACATTATTTAACGCTACCAAAGTTTCAAGTGTGAGTCAGCCACACTTGATGATGTAGTAAGATTCAGTTCGAAGCCCAGGAAAACCAGAAGCTCGGTTATTTTGTTGCACACACATTACTTGTGTCTACAGCACATGTTGAAATGTGTGATCAGTGGAGGTTGTTGATTGGGAAACAACACTTCCTTCTTTAGTAACACATATCTAACAAAGTAATTTTCACTGAAAACCATCTGTGTGCCAGCATCCTTAGTTTCTATCACAGTGAATGAAAGAACATCAACACATGGCAGGTGTCTCTCATTAGCTAATGACACAGCACAATAGAAGTTACCCGGGTGTCGATGTCTGCTCTTATCCTTGTGTGTCAAGAAGAACTTTGGCTTATATTCATTAAAATAAACATGCCTATCTGCAGCACAATATGGTGAAAAAAAGTTGTGCAATGTGGCACTGAACATTTTGCTGATATTGTATGTTTGATATGAATGCTTAACAGACTAAA
The DNA here is from genome assembly GCF_011397635.1 of Epinephelus fuscoguttatus. Lineage (NCBI taxonomy): Eukaryota > Metazoa > Chordata > Actinopteri > Perciformes > Serranidae > Epinephelus > Epinephelus fuscoguttatus. The sequence continues at coordinate 27,145,463 of NC_064762.1, forward strand.
ATGAGACAGAGGAAAATGTTGGCATTGTTTTTTTTCTGTAAACTGCAAACATTTTTAGGCACCAAGCGTGGCGGATTTTTAGTGACCCGTCACTTTTTTCCGCTGGGGATAGTGCCACAAAGAGTGGTTGTTTTTTACTGAACCATTGCTGACATTTCTGCTGGGATAGTGTGACGAAAAGCAGTTCAGTCCGGAACACTTTAGTCAAAGAAAACTTTTTTTTTTTTTTTTTTTTTAAATTTGCAGTATTATATTTGGCTGTATGGCTCTGTTCTGGGGGCCTCTTTGCCTTTCCTCGGACCTATGCAGAAAGCCTAAGGTGGAGAGAGCACACTTCTCTGCCCTTCCACGTGCATACATGGAGAGCCACAAGGCAGAGAGAGCAAACATCCCTGCCCTTCCATGTGCCTACATGTAAAGTCTAAGGCAGGAAAGGCAGCAGCAAAGACCCCCCTGGAGCAGAACAGAGCAGCATCAATGACAAACAGCAATGACGTTGATAAGTCAGACACAACATGAAAAGGAGGAGCTGGGGTGGAGGTGGCTGCTTTCAGGGGAAGCAGCAACAGTAGACAGATCAGAGCAGTTTAAATAGGGCACCCTAAATGATATTAGTTGCATAGAAAGAAGTCATGTGATCTATCAGCTGACTTCCTTGCATCAATCAGCTGCTCCACCAGCTGACTGGGCTGCTTGAGATCAGCTGATGTAGCTGGGATGTGAGCTGAGCTTGACACTGGGTCCTGCCTGAATTAAGGCTATGCTCAATTTGTTTTTCACCAAGCCATCGCTGAGTTTTCTGCCAGGATGGTGCATTGAAAAGTGGACATTTTTTCCTGAACACAACCAAGTAGGTTTTGCGCCGAAACCTAACCACATGTTCACCACGGCATTGTTGAAGCATAACTTTTAAACTTATCCACTAGATATAAACCTCCAAATGTAACATACCCATAGTCTGCAGAAATGTGTAACATTTTTCTGGCGATAAGGTCTCAGTAAGAAATCTCAGAGATGCTACATTTTCTTCAAAACATATGTAGTTAATATTAGCTGTATGTTAAGGTAACTTTTAGGAGAAAGTGTTGCATTATGTACAGCGTATGTGCCTCCACATGTAAAGGGCACGCTCTCAGCTCCTCGGTAATGACTAAACAGCAGCAGCTGCTGTCTTTTTAAAATAGAATTGGTGAAGGTCGCATGTCCCCTTAGGGTAGTTTAGCTTCATTTTTCCATTTTCTTTGTCCTTATGACCTCTCCTGCTCACTATTTCTGTCACTCACATGTCTTTCAGGTCACAATTACTTGGTCACTAACTGCCTTCCACACAGACAGCATCCACTAATGTTTTTGATTTGTAGTGTAACTGATAAATCAGCTGAGCGGATTCATCTCTGAGTCTTGCTGTTGTTCCTGTTTATTGAAGCATATTTGCTGTATTATCCTGGCTATCTTGTTTATTTCTCTTTTGTCATTGACAATGTTCTTTCTTAGATTATGTGCTGATTGATGGCACTGTCCCCTCCAGCATGTTTGCCCTCCCTAGACCATTAAAACCAATGTGTCCCTGCATCGCCAGAGGACATTATAGTCAGATACATACAATTGGTGGCCTGCATGATGGATCAGAACTATTTTGGTTTTGTTCACAAGGCTGAAATACCACCCTGAAATGCAGACACATTACACAGATATTCTTTAAACATCCTCAAACTGCTGGTACAATAAACTTTAGAGGATATTAGTGGGATCTGAAATGTACAATAATGACTGAATGGTCAGGCATTTTGATGGCTGCTGCTGTGATGAATGTGTGCGCATCTGTGTGTGTGAGTACATCCACCTTCCTCACTGTATTTATAATGGTGATATTTGTGATTTTATGAGAGATAAGATCAGATTTATTCCATTTTTGTTTCAGTTAAAGCGGAATTTTACCTCTGTTGAGTAATTTTGTCTTCCAAATGACTTTTTGTGTATGAAAAACACATCTTAAAACTGCTCTCCACCAGCTTATCCTCAGCATTTAACCGTTTTTTATGAATCAAATTCACCTTGTCTTTTGGTGTAAATGGAAACAAAAACAGTACTTGAAAGTTTAGATGCACCACAGAAAATAGAGTGCATTGTAGGACTTTGACATTGACGAGTAGTTTACAGTTTGTTGATTTGATTAGTCGACTGAGCAATATTGAGAATCATTTTTATAATCAGGGCCCTTTGTAAAGGGAATTTTCCATCGGACAGGTTATAGAACAAATGATTAGGCGAAAAAATTATTGGAAGTTTAATTGATAATTAAAAAATATTTTAAGTTACAGTCCTAAAACAATTATGGCACCAGGATGTAACAACAATGTACATACAACGGTTAAAAACAGAAATCTGTTAAAGAAAAAGAATAATAACCTCTCTTGGTAGACCAAACTTCACTCGCATCATAAATTAATTATAAGTAACAGTAGAAAAATGAACACTACAGATGGAATTAAAAGTAAAAAGGGAACCTTAACTTGTGAGAAGGAAGATGTGCAGAATAATTACCAGGAGCACATGAATAAAAGAAAAATACAGTAAATTATCGCCTACAGATATGTATGCTTTTAAAGGCCACATCCTGTAATGCAAAAGTATCACCTTCAGCAAAACTCACACACACAGACACAGACAAAGACACACACACACACACACACACCATCTTTAATGTCAAGTAATTGAAGAGAAACTCTGAGGGGTGAGAGGGAAGTCTCAGAAGTTTGCTGGTAAACTTGACTAATTAATACATCATGTTATTGCGGCTGCAGAGCCGACCTGAACAGCTCTCTTATGAATGAGCGTACAGCAGCTCTGATGATTGATGGTCCTACCAGACAGATTAATAGAGCTGCTATTTGCAAACTATAGCCAGAGAATTAGGCCACTGATTTGCATGTTGCTCTAAAGGGTAACAGCTAACACCAGCTAATGCGTCCAGGTCCCTGGTGGATTCATAATGTAAGAAAAAAAACCCTGATATTAATGTGTCTTTAAACTACAGGGGAAACTAATTAAACTGTCCTCTGGGGATCAGCCTGCTTCATATTCTATATATAAGAAGTTTGCACCTGATGAGGCTGTTGTTAATTTTAACACCTTAAATCAGATTTCATGTCTTTTCCACCAGACGTCATCTCTTCCTGTCAGCAGCCTGTCACCAGGTTGTCTGTATTGTGAGGAGCTTTACAAGGTGTGACTTGTTTACTTGTTATTTATGCACTGCATGAGGTCAAATGTTCCAACTTCTCTAAAATGTGGAAACACTGAGTTCAAACTGTGTAGCAGTGATTGTGATGTACAACAAACTCAGTAGATGCTCTGTTTGTTGGCAAGAACAGAAGTGTGGTTGTTTTTTATGTGGTGGCTACTTTGGACTTTACTTTTATATTGAATTTATTTGATTATTTGAGTTTTTCATTATCCGCTGTGAGGGTCCTAAGGACAGAGGGATGTCGTATGCTGTAAAGCCCTGTGAGGCAAATTGTGATTTGTGATATTGGGCTTTATAAATAAAATTGATTGACTGAGTGATTGATTGATTGATTGATGTTCGATACAACACTAACAAAAAACACCAACCTGATCTATTCTACTATTCTACTGTTCTCATGTGCCTGTCAGGTCTCGCTTGGTCGAGGCGGAGCTGTCTACGGTGGCCGAGAGAGGTCACAACACACGCAAACTCGTGTTTTTGTTGAATACCATGACCACTTGCTCGTGACTCGTGCAAAAAATCTGTTCTATTTTCGAGCTTGCTCGCGAAAGCAGCGCAACTCGAGCAGCTCATAGAACGGATGTGGTGTGAATGCTCTAACCTGTTAACATGCTCGCCGAAATGAAAGCGCAGGTAAACAGCGACTATCGCCAGCGCTACGCGAACTCAATGCTTACGGTGTAAATGAGGCCTAAAGGAAATTGTGGTCCGTATTTTTCAATATTTTCATTAACATTAACAATTAATCAATAGAATAGTTGATAATGATGATTTTATGTTGCAGCCCTACTGCTTGAAATTATTTAAACTGTTGATTGGAAGATTATAAATTGTATGAAATACATGGAAACAAAAACAACATTATAATGTAGGGAAGGAACCCACAGAATGACTGACGATACGATACGATGCGATGCAATATGAAACTGGTACTGATACTGATATGATACAATAAGGATACGGATACGACACTGATACGATAGGATATGATATGATGTGCTACTGATACGATACAATACGATGCGATACGTTGCCCACGATAACGATGATATCATGATACAGCGATTCTGTGATACTTAATACATTGCAAAACAATCAACGATACATCACAGTGTCTGTAAGTAAATCATTATGTATTTATTCACTGCATTGTGTTGTCAGTTTCACAGAATTAGACAACTGAGATGAAATAGTAAAAAAAAAAAGTGCAAAGTAGATTCGTACCTCTGTTATATAATTAAGGACTCATTCTACCACACCAAATACTGTTCCTAAATTTAACTTTTTAAAGTTTCTTTGAATATTTAACAGCTGCTGCGGTTTACCATGCGCCACTGTAGAATAGATATAGCTGATACACTGGAATGGATATGTCACATAATATTTTGAGTTAAAAAAGCATTTTTTTTTGGCTTGGCAGGGACTCCAAACAGTTAATGTGGCCCCAGATTTTTGACTTGAAAATAACAGTGCCTTTCTGATTTGGTTTCCCCCACTGTCTGACTCTGCACTCTGCACTGTTCAGTGACTCTGCAGTTTCAACCCGGTCTCATTCCAAAGTCATCAAAATCTGGTGCTTGGCCAGTGACTTGCGGCACCAGACACTAACAAAAACATCGTTCTTTAATGTCCGTATGATACGTGGCTGGTTGCTATTATAGTTTAATGGTGCTTGGCAATATCAGGGGGAAACGTATTGGGACAAGGACGAAAGTTAAGGTGACAAACCAACAAAGATGTTGAAGGGAAAAAAACGTCAATTTGCTGTGTTTTACAGATGTAGTGCATTTATTTTGAAAGAGACTGTATGTAAATGATAAACTTCCTGTGAAAACAGAAGTGTATTTTGAAAGAAGACAATGCATGTAACAGGCAGAACTTCACACGGTGTCCCAGAACGTCATCAACCAATGCACCCAGGGTACCTTGCACATTGTATCTGGATGTGGAGGTCCATGACCAAACGTCAATATGTGACGAGGTCGGAGTGAGAATGTGTTGTCATTTTACTCTTGTTAGTTAATGATAGAGTGAAATTTGTAAAATTCAAAACTTCTGGATTTTACTGTCAAATCTTTGGGGGCCTCAAAACTAATCCCTAAATAAGCCTAAAGCTCTGTCCCACAAGAAAACCTAATACCATCCACCCATCCATTTTCATAGCCACTTATCCTCTTGAGGTTCACGGGGGGGAGCTGGAGCCTGTCCCAGCTGACATTGGGCGAGAGGCAGGGTACACCCTGGACAGGTCACCAGACTATCACAGGGCTGACACATAGAGACAGACAACCATTCACGCTCACATTCACACCTACGGACAATTTAGAGTCACCAGTTAACCTGCATGTCTTTGGACTGTGGGAGGAAGCCGGAGTACCTGGAGAAAACCCACACTGACACTGGGAGAACATGCAAACTCCACACAGAAGTGCTCCTCCACCCTGAGGTTTGAACCAGGAACCCTCTTGCTGTGAGGCGGCAGTGCTAACCACCCCTAAACCTAATACCTTTTTAAGTTAAAGTTGCAGCATATAGACTTAAGTAAAGCTTCTTTATTGATGTACAGCTTATGGAGGCAAACAAATACGTCTCCTTAGAACATAAAGTTTTGCTTGAAAAGTTTATTCCAGGACATCATAGAACTGGAGGGTCTTTCTAAGGAAGTGTTTTTTTTTATTTAAAAAGAGAAATCAAAAGCTCAAAACAAGAAAAAAAGATATTGACTGTAAGTCCCCAGAGAAGTCAGTGTTAGACGTTGACCATTGCTGAACTCCCATAAAGGCATGTATGACAAAGAAATGTAAATATTCTGCTCAGAACAAAACACAGGAGAAATGCACCTTCATCCACAGCTGACGTAAAACCTTGTACTTCTTGAACACAAACAAAAACTGTGGAAAGTTTGCTGAAATCTTAACTATTTTCAGACACCAAACAATAATTCTTGACACTGCTCTGTGGTTTGATTGACATACTGTAACACGGCTGGGATTCTGGTGGGTCTTATTTGGTGTACAGAAAAGGGATGTGTTTTCTTTCTAGGTTTTAGTTGAAAATAAAAAAGCTTTTCTCTGTGAGCAGTGATGGCAACAATCAAAAGGAAAAGATGCACACTGTTTGATTGACATGTGATCTTTGGAAAGTATAGTTTTGAAACAGCACAGCAATGAACATTTAACGTCTAAGATGGAGACATGATAATAGAAATAATTTGTGAACTCACGTGCTGGTGTTTGAAGAAAATGATTTAAATATTAATGTTTCCTTGTGTGGTGTCCCCCTATATGTACGGAGGAGTTTCCATTCATCTGCTCATGAGTTGTGACAGATTTAGCATATTAAGATCTGCTTGTAGCAAGGTGTTCAGACTCGTATGAGGTACTTCCCATTCCTTTTGATTCTTTTTTCTCTTGCTCTGACTGTGCAGACTGTCTGTTTGATGGATTGTCTCTATTCTCTCCTTTAGTTCCTCTGTCTACTCCAGACTGCATACTTCAGAAAATAATTGAAAATACCTATTCCAGCTCGTGCACACACGCTGCTTTTTCAACTTTCTTTTAGGGAGTTCTCCACTCACTCGCATTTTTGACAATACATCTTAGTTTTCAGATCACTCTGTGCATGTCTGTGCTTTTATAACATACATCATTCACTGGGCTCATTACTACAATAGCATGGCCCGATGTTGGAAAGCAAAAGCTGAAAAAAACCCTCACTTTTGATCCGTGTTCAGTTTTTCTTTAGTATGTACAAATATCCAACCAACACATTCTGATTGGGAGCGGAGGTATTGTTAGGCCGGGAGCCAGGTCCAGCTGTCATGATGTTTTCTGCTACCCTGTTTTCATTATCATTTCCTGTTAGCCTGTTAACCGTGGGCCTTCACAAGTTGATGACAAGCACCCCCACCTCGGGGCCATTTGGTCTTAGGGGGCCCCAAACCCCTTTTGTTGGGACAAAGTTCTGGTAAAATTGTGTAAATGCAAATATTAGGGCACTAAATAAATAATCATACAAGCATGAAATTTGGCAAGGAGTATCCTGACACAAAATGGGAAGAAGCAAAGTAAGATTGTGGGGCTTGCTTTATTTCAACATATCACACACAACATCCCCCCAAAAAAACAATGTACATAGAAAACTCCCCAAGTTGATAAGCTTCAATTTGAGCCCAAGATGACCTTTCTATTTTGAAAATTACACTTGCTTTGGCATGAATATGTCACTACACTTCAAATCAGAGAAAATGGATTTTTCAGTTCCTAGCTTTCGGAATCCGGAAGTGTTGAGTTCTCCAAAGTTTTATGTCAGAAATACACAGAATGGGTGCCCAACATTAAGAAACTGCAGGATGCTAACTTGAATATGTTGGGAAATTTGCATAATTAGCATTTATTAGCATAATCACCTATGTAGGGTCCAATATTGGAGTGGTCTTGGGAGTTACTGAGGATGCTGAATCAATTTCTGACATGTCACATATGTAGCAATACTTTGGCTCAGTGCCTTCAGATATTAAGTGAGATGCTTTCACTTGCAGAGTTTGTGCCTTATTGCTTGGGTTTAGATAAAGAACAATGTTGTACAATATGTACAGTAACACAAAATTGCAATTGACATTTTGCCTGATAATCAGACTCTCCATTACATTTCACTTTGTTATTCATTATTTGGCTTTTTTTTTTTCTTTGCCCAGTGATGTATTCATCCCGTCTGGATCATTTTTAATCAATACAAAAGCTGCCGTATTATCTGTTAAATTTTTCTTTTTCTGTTACATTTTTCAGTGATGTAGCAAGATAGCTAATAGGAAGACAATGTCCTCATTCTAAGGGTATTTTCATATTAAGTATGATTGATTCATACCTTGCCTGAGTGCAATTGCCCCTGGACACTGCTGCCCCAGCTGGGCACCAGCAGAGCAACGAGGTGAAACTCTGCTCTTGGTCAGAGGAGAAGCCGCTGCTGTTGGGCAGAGAGAGCCTCCTGCCAGAGCTCAACCTGCAGGTTGAAGGTAGTCTGAGTGGGTGGAAGTTCGCTGCATAGATCAGCTTCTCATTGGGCGGAACGAGCCACCCGCTAAAGTCCCGCCCTACCACCTCCGGTTGCAGTTTTAAACACATCCTTTACTAACTTTTGCGGTGTTTGATCTTGTGGGGATGTAGCCATTTTTCTGCCATTGTTCGCGTCCTGTAGGCGATATTTTTGTGGGCGTGTTACACCAAAACCTGTTTCCCCCGGCAATATTTTTGCAAGCGCACCGTTGCTGTGGCACCGCCCAGAACGGTTGTGATTGGTTGAAAGAAATACAAGCAGCCGGGCCGTGTTTTTCTCCAATCTCAAAGTGTCAGCCCAGCCAGACCTTTCTTTTCTTGAGAAAGGTCTGGTGAGCGAGACTAGGTTGAAGGTGACAGCAAAATCGAATAAGAGTCTGTCCGCTCCCCTGGCGAGCATTTGCCATCTGACATAGAGGCATCAGTATTAAACCCAGATTGTTTCATAACTGGTTAAAAACTCCTCATGGTCGCGTTAAATAGCAGCTCCCTTCCATGTTTCCACACAGCTGGTGTTCACACCTGACGCATATTGTACTGGAGTACACATGAAGCATCCCCAAGACCACCTTTCCAAGTGGACTCATGAGCGGATTGGCATATGGAGCTACATTTGTTTCTTTATTATTAAATCAAACAGAGCAGGTTTTGCAATCAAAAAAAGATTTGAGAGCAAAAGTATCAATATCGCAATCAAAAAATGTTTTATTGCAAGTAAAAAATGACTGATTAAAAAATGCAAATCCTAAAGTTTTGTTTGCAAATCATTTTCTTCCCCGTTTGCTAGTCAAAAAGTTTTGCGAGCAAAAAGTTGAACCTGGTGGGTGGGGCCTAAACTGAAAGCTGTAAGACATGTCCATTGGCCAGTCTCAATCGGAATGACAGCTTGCAAAGCAACATGGGAGTTCTGTAGTTCACAGGGAATTCAATTTGAGGGCTGTGGCGAAAATCAATGAGCAGGTATGTTTATACATAACTAATAATAGCAAGAATGTTTTATTTGAACTGGTGCATGTAGATTGCTTTTGTTTAGCTAGAGCAGAACTATTTGACGGCGTAACGGTCAGTACCGTCGATGCCCCGGGGTGTAGCAGTAATGCGACTGTCGAGCGTTTCCAGTGGGAGTGATGGAATCGTGGGTGTAGCTCACTCTGGAGCCACATCAAACCCACCAATAGAAACTCCTCTCTCATCCATCAGCATAGGCCCCGCCCATTAAGTGCAGTTGAACTTGCAAGCAAAACTTTAACTCGCAAGAAAAGAGGACTGATCTGCAAGCAAAAGTTTTTAACTTGCAAGGAAAAAGGACTGATTTATAAGCAAAATGATCATACATTTTTACTTACAAACTTGATTTTTGATTGCAGTTCAAGAAATATGCTCTCAAATAGGGTTGGGTCTGTATGAGAAAAAAAAAAACGGTCCGGTTTTTGTAAAAAACCGCATCAAGTCGGTAATACCAGATTTTTGCCACTTGGGGGCGTAATTGACTCATTTAAAATAAAAAAACGACCTTAGGACAACAGAGTGACAGTAACAAGTTTTTTCTTTTATTCCTTACAAATAAATTTTGCAGCTTACTCAATCAGTGCAAACAAGGGTTGCCTCCTTCGTCTGGCTTAAAGCTAAAGTGTTGCCATATTGGCGCATTCTTTGATTTCGCTGAGACTATATTGTCTGCCATTATCGACTACCCCCTAGCTCATCCCTGCCCCACCCCCGTCTCTCTCCTGCTCGCTGTGCACTTGGTGAAGAGGCAGACACAGGTGCTCACAGACTCTGGCGTACTATAAGTGGAGCGGACTCCATGTAAAAATGTCCGTGAAAAATCCCTGTGATGTGAAAAATACATGCCAAACAGTCTTTTGTGTGACACTGGTGCGCAGAGCGGAGTCTGGTGGGTGTGGATGTCCACTTTTACCGGGTGGACCTCCGTGGATGTTCCGCCCGAGTATGCGGTCCGGTCGGTCTCAAAAAAAAAAAAAAAAAAAAAGAAACGGTCCAAGATGGAGTACCGAACCGAATTGGTATTACCGAGAACCGACCCAGCCCTACTCTCAAAACAGTTTTATATGATTGCAACAAAAAAGGCACAAAATAACCTCCATACTGGCGTACCATGCATGCCCAGGTATGGTACACAGTGTTCACACTAATTGAACAAACTGGACTTTGAAGTCAAGTGTACTCGGATCCAATTCTGGACCCCTGAAGCGAAAGTCCCCTTAATCCCCTAGAACGATTGGATCGATCACTCAACCAATGGAAAATGCATTATGACAGCACCCCAGACTGAGCCAGACAACACCCCAGGGTACTGCATCAGCCTGGTTGAGAAAAAGCTGATCTAGAGCTATTTTAGGTGAAAATCAATGATTCTAGGAATTTGTGAAATAGCCTGGCTAGCTAGTTCCCCCTGTTTTCAGTCTTTAGGCTAAGCTAAGCTAACAGGCCAGCTGTGGCTTTTAACTTAACCATTTTCTGTTAATCCTCTGTTATTTAGAGGTACTGTGGTGGTGAGGTCAGAAGCTCATGTAATTTCTACCTGTTTTTCCCTCCAGCTGTACTACTGAAAACATTTTTGAGTTGTCAAAAGAGAACCTCCTTTGTTATGATTGTTAGCGTCCTATTGCAGCAGGAAACATAAAACACAGGTTAAAGTAGGTTTAAACCAGCCAAAAAGTATGGGTAATCTGGTCTCATACTATGTCTTTCCTTGTCATTTCCTGTGTCCCTCGCTCTCCTGAGTCATCCGCTGCTCATATATAGTAATATCTACAACTTGAATAAAAAATTATGCATCTATAAGCACCCACATCTTCCTCGACTCAGAACACAATACAGGTGGCACAGGGTTTGAAAAAGATTATAGTTTGTCATCTTTTCCTCCCCCTGCCTCATTAATCATTCCTGTCGTTTCCTCAGGAATCCCTTATAGTCTTTTCATTCATCTTTTATATGTCACCTGTCAGTTCCATCAGTCTTTATCTTTTTTTCTGCCGCACAGTTTTTTATCCTGTCTCATTAGGGTTCCTCGCTGCTTTTCGTGCCTCCAAAAACATCTGAATTATTGGACCTATTCTCAGAAAGTGATGGTGATTGCTGGTTTTCTTATTTGTTTTTCTATCTCTGTCTCCTCTGAGCAACATAAATGCATACATAATACATAACAGCAGGTCTGCGAAAACGCACAGCTATGAAATGTAATTGTTCTGTAATTGTCAGTATGAGATGAGAAATGAGAGACTGCTTAGAAGGCTAGACTGATCACAGGTTGAAAGAATACAGATAAAGATGCAGATTACATGCTGTATACAGACACAGAGAAGAAAGACACTGTTTGCATTAGATCTAGTTCAGGGGCCTTCTGTTCCTCTCTCTGCCTGCTGACTGAGGTCCATCACAGCTGTGTGTCCACATTCACAAGCAAAATTAAAACGTTCCTGTCTTCCCGGGCTTATGGTTAATTAGTGTGTGTGTGTGTGTGTGTGTGTGTGTAATTGTTTGCACTTCTTGCAGTTAGTTGTGACAGGGCAGGGATTTCTGTTTGATTATGCTGGTGTTTTTTTTTTTTGTTTGTTTTAAGTTTCATTGTGTTGACTTTGAGGACTCATGCTGCTTTTTTAACTAATATTGTTTATTCTTCCTATATTCTCATGTGTTTGAATAATTTTTTCTTTCAATGTAAAGCTCTTTGAGTTTACGTGTAATGAATTGTGATGTATAAATCAATTTTACCAGACTGTCATTGCCATGCATGTCACATGCTGGCAAGTAGCATTTTCAGCTTGAGCAGATATTTACTGCTTGCTGTCTCTCTCAGCCTGCTTTTACGTCAGCAGCTGATAAACTGTAGAGCAGAGGCTAGGAGGGAAAATGTACTCAGACAATAGAAAAAGAACACGGGCAAAAAAATGGTTTAAGTCAAAGGCGTACTTTGACATTTGAGAATTAAAAATAGTCCCGCTGATGCACACTCGACCACAGTATGACATTTTTAAACTTTGGTATTTGTACAGATTAAAAAAACAAGATATAACATGACGATTAGTGAACTTTAGAGGCGCTGGTAGGTACATTTTTTACAGTTTTTTTGTTAGAACCAAGTGGCAGAATGTAGCCGACACAGAAGTGCCAAACACTGCAGTTCCTCTAATGGCCACTTGAGGCTGGCTCAAATCCCCACTGACCCCCATGTTGAATGCCCAAATAAACATGTTTACAGCCTGGTTTGACGCAGCATCTGCAGTGATGCCGGCACTATGCTGGACCGTTGAGGCAAAGCTTTTGATTTATTGGTCCATCTACATCCCAACCCTCATCTATGGTCATGAGCTCTGGAAAGAATGGGGTTGTGGATACAAGCGGCTGAAATGAGTCTCCTCTGTGGGGTAGCTGGGCTCAGCCTTAGAGATAGGGTAAAGAGGTCGGACATCCGGAGGGAGCTTGGAGTAGAGCTGCTGCTGCTCCTTCACGTCGAAAGGGGTCAGTTGAGGTGGTTCGGGCATCTGATCAGGATGCCTTCTGGGTGCCTCCTGTTAGAGGTGTTCTGGGCATGTCCACAAGTGGTAGACCCAGAACATGCTGCAGGGACTATATATCTCATCTGGCCTGGGAACACCTCGGCATTCCCCAAGAGGTCATGGAAGTTGCAGAGAGGGACTGAGTTTGAGACATCAGTGAGTGGAGGAGGAGGAGAGGGACGTCTGGATTTTATTGCTCAGCCTGCTGCCCCTACGACCTGGCTTCAGATAAGCGATTGAAAATGGATGGATGGAAATGGATGACAACTGTACGGGGGGATACGTGACCTGTTTACACATATTTATGGCTGGACGCTTTGAGTGACAAGCTGTCTGTGACACATCACTACAGTCTGTGTCAGATACAATAATCACTCCTGCACAGCTCCAACCTCTCAAAACAAGATGGCGACAGCTGAAATACTTCAAAACAGGAGTCCACAAACCAGTGGGTGATGTCACAGTAGCTACGTCCAATTATTCTATACAGTCTCTGGCTAGGACAGAGTCAGGCTAGCTGTTTCCATCTGTTTCCACTGTTTGTGTGAAGCTAAGCTAACTATCTCCTTTCGTCTCATCTGACTCTTGGCAAGATAGCAAATATATCCCTAAAGGTAAGGGGACACTGGTTTATTAAATGTACAGTTTTCCACTCAGGGACAGGTTTGGAGTTTGGCCTTTGTCACCGTGAGATGTATAATCCTTGACTCCACGGAGTGCATTTGTTTGCTAGCATAAAAAATAATTTTTACTGTTTTTATTTTTACCACATTTTTTCTAAAGCATAAACACACTTGAGGTCTTTCCTGAGTTAGTCTATTTTGACACTCAGTTACTTGTGGCACCAGTTTCCAAATAATCCACCGGCTGTTGTCATGGATGTTTCATGTGGGTCGAGTGTGTTTGGTGGTTGAGGGAGAAAAAAAAATCTGATAAAGGAGAAAGTGTGAGTGGTTCTAACATGAGACTCTGGGATCATATTTGTGCCTCACTGAATCATTCATGGGGAAGAGATGCTTAACTTAAGGCATGCTTGTGTCACTGTAATGATGTGAGCCTATATACAGTGCACATGTACATATATAAGGTGAACAAGCTTTCCTCACGATCGAGAGATGACAGGTTTCCCGCCCCTCAAGAGGATTAGGTTGAATCCAATAAACACTTTACAGGCAGAGAGAGAGGGAAGTGTGTTTCCATTCACTTGTTTTTATGTGCATTTTCAGTTTTCACCTGATATTTGCCAGATATTTGTAAAGAAAATGGAAATATCGAAGTAACTAGCTGCGGTGAACACATCTGAAGCACGAGACTTGACCATCCCCTAAAGCTCCCACGCCACTAATGAATAAGAGATGCAAGAGGCGACATCAGACCTGTGTGAAGTTATGACAAGACTTAATATTAAAATTAATACTTGAAACAAAGACAAACACCATTTTCACCACTTTGTTTTTTAACTTGAGGTTGGACTGTGTCTTTTTTAATTATAGGACCAGTGTTTAGAATACAGTGGCATCTAGTGGTGAGCGTTGCAAATTGCAACCAGGTGAAACTTCTCCCATGTACCAAGCATGAACTCCTGGTTAGGATTCCTTCAGTCAGTTGCTGAGGAGGTTTTTAACGGAGCCGAAGTATCCGCAGAGATCTCTTCCTCTCCAAAACAAACTGACCAGGTCATAAATATAAACCCTGACCCTATTTTATAGGCCTCTGCTCAAAAATTGCATATCCATAATGAAATGAATATCTCTCTGCAACCACAAGGTCTATTTGAATACTTTTGGTGTCATGGTAAAGGGAACACTTGTGAGATTGGTTAAGATGTGTAAATATCAGTATATGTGTTATATGTGAAGAGTAAATGAAGATGGCACACAGCACAAATGAAATATTTTGAGGTTCGCCTGGGGAAAAAAAAAAGCATTTTTATGATGAGTATGCCTTTGGAATGATGCAGCAGCAGCTCTAAACCTCTATCACATCATAGTACAATATGTGAACATTAACTCTGTAAAGGCTGATTCTGATAAAGTGGAGCAGAACAATATAAGAGAGGTTTTAGTACAGAAAATTCAGGCGAGCTCTCCAAAATTGCACCATGTTTGCATGTGATTTTTGTCATGTACAATCCCGTATCTTTAATTTTTTGTTTCTGTAAATCCCTACTGATGTTTAGGGTATACACATACAACTGTCATTTTCGTTTTTTTACTCTTATTTCCCACTCCAAACTGACCAATATGCACCTACTACATTTGAACCTGAGTTTCTATTCTGAGCTTTGGAGGCCCGTATTTCTGCGACGGCTTGGCTGATTGACACCTCGTTTGATTCGTTAGAGCCAATAGAATGACGCCATACCCACCAAAACAAGATTGACAGCACTGTAAGCCAATCAGAGTCAGCAGAATGTGTTGTGGGGAGATGTCGGCTGCTGTGAGTGGTCATTATTTTTGTTCCCCCGGAACCTTTTTTTCTGCCTGGATTCATTTGAATGACGGACAGCTTCCGGTAGTACGCGAACGGAGTGTGAATCAACAGCAGAATGCGCATTTTACGGCGAACTTAATACAGTAAGAGTCGTATTACAAATATATTTTGGCAAAGAGATTTCTGTTGTTGTTGTTCTTTGGGCTGTAGCTCTGTGATGGTTAAAGGGAGAGTGATTTGGATTTGGATTTGAGATGAACAGCGTGTGTTTTGAATAACGTGTGGTCGAGTTAGAGCCCAAAATATACTGAGTGGGTTGGGATATCGGTGCTGTTGGAGTTGTTGGAGTTAGTTGTTGTTGTTGTTGTTGTTGTTTATTTAGTTGATGTTAAAACTGAGTTTGGGGCATGTAAAAAGTTTGTTTACAGCCTTGTAGCTGAGGTTCTGCTGTTAAATTTGATGGGCAACATCACTATATTCTTCTGATCAGTGTATTGATACACACCAGGCCTTTATTAGCAGCTCTAGAGGTCCCCCAACATTGAATAAAGTAGTTTTACATTACAAATCAGTGTCTCTCCTACGCTATTCAGCTTAGCGCAGACGCAGTAGCCCAGCACCAGCAAATATGTGCTGACCTTTTTTCTCTGATAATTTAAGATACAGACGGTTTTTACAGGGAGCTGAATTATCCGCAGATGTCTCGTTCTGTCTAAAACAAGTGATTTATATTGGTGAAAAAAAAAACACTGAAAAGAGCAGTTTCATATTAAAAATCTATGGTTTTCCAAGGTTGTTTGGCTCGTTGAACAGGGGCTTCTATCTACAGTGGCCAATGCATAAACATGAATGGCCCTTTCCAGAGCCACTACTTGGTTTGTCCATTTTGGGTTACTGTAGAAACATGGCAAATATAGTGAAACATGGCTGACTCCTTAGACAAGGACCTGTTCCCTATGTAGATATAAAGGGCTCATTCTAAGGTAACAAAAACACAACAGTTCTTATTTACAGGTGACTTTACACAAAAGAAAATATACTTATTATATTCCAATTCTGCCAACATATTCCAATTAATCCTACATACTGGACCTTGAAGTCATCTTGTTGTGCCCTCTTATGCAGTCCT
Source organism: Epinephelus fuscoguttatus (assembly GCF_011397635.1). Lineage (NCBI taxonomy): Eukaryota > Metazoa > Chordata > Actinopteri > Perciformes > Serranidae > Epinephelus > Epinephelus fuscoguttatus. Next base: position 27,161,852 of record NC_064762.1, read on the forward strand.
GCAAAGGCAACTGACCATAGAATCAGCACCACTCACTGTTGTGCCAAACTCTTAATATTCACACAACAGTAGTGAATGGAAATGGATATGCACTTAAATTTTTTTTGTCAATATATGCACTAAATGTGGATGAAAACTTGACTGAAGAAAGACAGACAGATAGATAATAAGGGACAAAAAGAGTCACTTATCCTCTATCAGTTATTTTGGGAACTAACAGTTCCAATAATTTAAAACTCTTTTACCTTGTGAATCTGATTTGTTCTTGGATCTTGGAGGTTACCCTCTGGGATTTTTTAAATTCTCTGTGAAACAGCCAATGTATTTGAGGACATTCATAAAGCTGTTTAATGTTGAGTCTTGTGGGGGGGTCAGTGGAATTCCAGTTGGATTCTTCTAAATTTAACCTAAGATTTGTAGACACAACTCACCATAATGCTCCAGTGTCTTGTTTAATGGTTTCCTTCAGCTACTATGCACAAAAAAACTGCCCATTCTGCCATCCGCGTGACCATTTTTTTTTTTTTTACACCGTACTCTTAGATGTAGACTCAAATTTTGATTTTTTTTCCTTCTTTATTGATTATGTCTTAACAATTTTGGTGATGAAACCTATAGTATGAAAACAAACAGTGCTATCTGAACAATCCCTTTAAAGGTACAGTGTGTAAGGATGCTTTCACACCTGCCCTCTTTGGTTTGGTTCAATCGAACTCCAATTTGTTTGCCAGCTAAGTGGGTTTGTTTGGGTAGGTGTGAACACAGCAATCACACTCAGGTGCGCACCAACACAACCGGACCGAGACCTTCTTGAAGAGGTGGTCTCGGTCCGGTTACAAACAAACTCTGGTGCGGTTCATTTCTGGTGAGAACATGTTCCGACCTCGATCTGAACCAACTGCAGTCGCATTACGCATTGTTTGGGTTAAGCATGAGCATGAGCAAGACATTGTTTTCTAGGTGGAGCTGCTCCTCGTTTTCAAACTGTAAGGTTTGTCTAAAATGAAAAATGCAAGCAATATAGTCCACGATGACCAGCGCTAAAATCAACCTGCATAGTTGTCCCTTCGTTGTGACATTAGAAAGTATTGCATGTTCTGGGCTACTGTAGAAACATGATGGTGCAACATGGTGATTTTCATGGATGAGGACTCACTACCTATATAGATATAAACGGTTCATTCTAAAGTCACAGAAACACGAGAGTTCTTATTTTCCAGTGGCTATACACTGTACAGCCAGGGGCGGACTGGGGCAAAAAAGAGGCCCAAGAATTTAGTACCTGACTGGCCCACTCAGGGGCCAGGGTGGCGAGTGATGGCGGCAAATGCTGGCGGCAGATGATGGTGGTGGATGATGGTGGTGGATGATGGCGGTGGATGATGGTGGTGGATGATGGCGGTGGATGCTGGCGGTGGATGATGGCGGTGGATGCTGGCGGTGGATGATGGTGGTGGATGATGGCGGTGGATGCTGGCGGTGGATGATGGTGGTGGATGATGGCGGTGGATGATGGTGGTGGATGATGGCGGTGGATGCTGGCAGTGGATGATGGCGGTGGATGATGGCGGTGGATGATGCCGGCGGATGCTGGTGGTGGAACAAATATGTTCTCACATATGTGGGAGACAAAAAAATATACATGTAAACATTATTGAAGGGATAATGACACATCATTTAACCTGAGGCCTTGATTAGAACAAATATGTAATATTTTTAATGTTAGTTAAAATATTTAGTCTGCAATAGTCGCTTAATAGTATGGAGCCTGGTGAACATGTAAGTCACACTAATAATGATCATAACATAATAATAAACATATCATCACCTTACTGAAGTAGCAATTTCTGCAGCAGATAAGTAAACACAGGTGAAAAAGTGTACTATGTAATGTACTATACAGTATGTGTTTTATTCATAAGTACACAATGGTCACTAAACCAGGTTTAGTAAAAGTTAGTAAAAGGCAATGATGGTCTTGTCTGAATGCTTCAAAAAGAGAAGGCTTTAATTCATCCAAAACATTCCAAGTGTTGTGAAAAGACAACATGTTGAAAAGTAAACACCAACAGTACACATCATCTGAGTCACCATTAAGTTGATTTTATGTGAGCTGCATGTGAGTGAACATATTATTCTGAAAGCCTACTAACTGTTAACATATAATAAATGCACTTTAAATGTCAAAATTTACTTACATGTATTGAAGAACATTCTCCTACATCGTGTTGCTTGATATTTATGTTTTAAATATGTATATATTTCATTATATTATATAAAAAATGTTTAACACATTAACCTATGGTGCCTCAGATAAGCACAATTACATGTTCTTAAGCTGTACTTACTCAGTATATACTTAAGTTTTATAAACTGCAAATAATACACTTTAAGAACAACACATTAATACACATTTCCCCTTCACAGTGCATGTAGACTGTCTCAATTTCTATATTATCCAACAATACCCACACAAACAGAATAAAACTGACATTCATTTTAATGTTGATGAATTTGCAAAGTAATATACAGCAGAGCAGCATTGAGCTCACCGGCTGAAGGGAAATAATGTTACACGAGATAATGATAGATCAGATGTTCAGCTATTTTATTAGTTACTTAGCCATGCTGATGTTGGCTAATGCCACTGAGCACTGTCTGGCTCTAGTAACGTTACACAATAATGACGTTTTGACAGCCAAACTAGTCTACAAGCTTTGTGCTAGAAGTTAACAAGCTAGCCAAATAATGTTGTCACATTAGCTTCCAGCCGCCTCACCTGACTAGCATCCCCCTCTTGGTCACGTTGTCCTCCTCCTGCAGATGGCGACACGAGAGCTGCAGGTGCTGCTGCGAATGCTGAAGGTCCTGCTTGAGATGCAGCAGCAGAAAATAAATGTCAACTTTTGACACTTGGCAGCATCTGCCTGTAGTGCCTGCCTTTTTTTGTCTCTCAACTTCTCCGCTCCTCCTTTCCATTTCTTCTCCATTTTTGCATGTGTGTATGATTGATTGATTGATTGATTGACAGATGCAGAGGGAGGAGGGACCGAGGACCTCGGCCTTTGGCTGTGATTGGCCAACAGCCCCAGGACCGAGGTGAAAGGGGTGTGACACACCCACGTGGGCCAATGTTGATTAGCCAGACACTAGAAAAACTGTAAACATTGGTTATCATATTAAAGGCCAGCCCAACTGCCCTGAAAGTCGTTTTTTTTTTTTTTTCCTCAGTCTGGCCATACCGGCCCACTGACGCAGCGACCCACCGGGAAAACTCCCGGTACTCCCGATGGCCAGTCCGCCTCTGCACACAGCTGTGGAAGTAACTCACATTGGTGGATGGGAGACAGATGAATGAAATGTTGGACATTTTCCGCTGGTTTTAGCATCTCTGAAGTGATCTGTGATTAATTGCTAGAGAGAAGTGTAAACTGGCAGGGAATCATGGGAAGAGCATCACATTATAACTATGCACAAACTTTCCACACACACTGCAATTACCTCTCCAGCGGTGAGAGGTAATTGGCATCTTTGCTGTATTTGGAACATCATTTCAGAGTTGTTGGGGAGGGCTGTGTGGAAACCTGCTGATTATTTCAATCAGCCCTTTCAAACCTTGAAAAAGGTACCATCTAGTGAAGTGTGATACTACTGGGCTTGTCCTTGTCTTTGATTTGGAAAAGTACAAACGCTTCTCTGTGTGCTGGATTTTTATTAAACAGGCCTTTCTGGTACTGTTAAATAGGACGACCAGAAAGGAGATTAGGAGCTCCATTATACAGAGAAAAATATTCATAATATTTAATATTTGTAAATCCAGTAAATAACAGGAGAGAGGTCCTCCGAAGCAGTCTGACACTCCACCAAATGGTAAAGTTAGACTCATACTTTGGGCGGGGGCCTCCCTAGTGTAGTGGCTAGAACACTTGTCTCCCATGTGGAAGGTCCAGGGTTTCAAATCCTGCTGGGGTCGACGTCAGCAAAGACATGCGGTTGCAACAGGTTCCCACCACTGAATCAAAGGGGATCAGATTCCTTAAGGAGGCTTCAGGATATGAGAATAACTGGGCCAAGACTTCAATGAGGGCGTTTCTTGAGCCTGTTGTAGACGGGAGGTTCCAGACATAAAAGCAGATTCAGCTTCATACTTGGGGTAGGCAGTTTACTAGAAAAGGCAAGCATTTTTTTTGAAAAAAGTCAGAATTTGAAAAAACACCTTCCTCCTGCAGCTCTCCCCTCTCTGTCCTAAGCCCCTCCCACCAGCCAAGCATGGGCATATGCAAGTGCTTTATACATTAACATGTACGACTAATGTTATCTATCATCATTTTGATTAGAATAATAATCCTAAAGCCATTATATAGCATAAATTCTATGAGAATTGTCATCATTTTTTTGGCATAAATGTGAGTCTGTATAGCCCTTCAAGATGGCATACTGTGATATGAGGCTCTAGCTAGCTATACTAGCATGAACGTGATTAAGCCGCAGAGGTGAACCTTTGGCTTTGATTAAGAACTAAATTAGCCATATTTTCTGTCCATCTCTGCAAGGCTTTGCTGATATTGACACGTTTTATTTCTTTTATTGTCAGACTCTCTTTAAGACTTTCTTTTTGATAACTCCATCTTCCTTTTTCTGGGTTGTTTTGCAGTGTAGTTTTTGCGAATGCTGGAATGTCCTGCAGGATTTACCGCCAATGAATCAGTCTTTCACCATCTGAGGGGGACGTGCATGTGCATCTGCATCTGCATTTGTAGAACAGCCAATGGGAACACCCTCTCTCTGAAATTACCTGTGATTGGCCATAGTCTCTGATCATAGGCTAGATTTTCTAAAGCCTGAAAACAGAGCCAAGAAAAGCAATGGATGTTGCAAGGTACAGTACATGTCCTGCATCCCTGATGCATTAAAATCTGAATGGTGTCCTGTGGACGCACCCTATTAATTTCCTTGATGTTACAGAAACCGCTGAAAGTGAAACTTGTATTTTGATACTTTTATACTGTCTGGGATGTGTTGATGTTTTTGTTCTGTTACTCTGCACTGACACATGCCTGCCCGCCCTCACCCCAGCTCTTTGAAGCTTGTTGCACCGCTGTTTCTCAGCAAAGGCGATTGGGTGGCATGGAGGTCCTCAAGACTGCCAGCAGACCATAACCTTATATTTTAGGTTCAGTAAATACACCCAAATTCACAAATTACTATAGACATCCTGTGATCCTATGTCCCAAAGTCCGAGCTGGCCTATGATAGCAGATGCTCTGTTTACTCATGTCAGTGACAATGATCCTTTATTGTCCAGGGGATGTGGCATATTTTTTTTCCTCCGATAATGCTATGTTGTAATAATGTGATTGTGCTACTGATCAATACTGTATTGACTCATGTTGATGATGAGCAGATGATGTTTTATCATCCAGGGGATGATCCGTGTTGAAAAGATATCTCACTAGCTGCTTCCAGTTTCCTACCGTGAATTTCATGTATTTTGCATGAGATGTCAAGATTCCATTTTATTCATAGTTTCAGTAAGTGGAAGGAAAACAAAAAAAAAACTCTTTTCAGAAAGAAAGACAATTAGCAAATTTCTCGGAATGTTGACCCATGAAAATTTATACATGGGCGTATGTAAATTTTTATGGAATATCTACAGAAATGATCAGAAATCACAATCATATATGACATTTGATTTAGGTGATATTGGATAGCTGATTCTGGTGCTCTCTAAACTTGTGATATGACATTTGTATAATGTTTTATACCAATCCAGTCTCAATCCAGAGTTGTCGAAATCTGGCACTTGGGCAGTGACTTCTGCCGTCAGCCACTGCGGAAAAAAGCTGTCCTTTCATGTCCGCATGATGTTCAGCCAATCGCCGTTATAGCTTAATGGCACCCGGCGGCCACAGGGGGAAACATGGCAGGACAAGAACAAAAGTTAAGGCGGCGAATGTCAGAGTAGGACCGATGGGTCCAACAACCACCCCAGGAGGCTGGTGTTTGCTTCCCATAAGATTGTAAAGCCAAACCCTGTTCTTTTGTTGTCTAAATCCAACCATGTGTGTTTTGTTCTGGAAGGAAAAAAGATGTCACTTTGCAGTGTTGTACTGACGTGCACTTTTTTACTGTGAAAACAGAAGTGTGTTTTGAAAAAAGACAATGCATTGAACAGGTAGGGCTTGACATGGCATCCCAGAACGTCAAAAACCGATGCACCCAGGGTACCTTGCATATTGTATCTGGATGTGGAAAGTCCATGACCGAACGTCAATATATGACAAGTTTGGAGTGAGAATGTGTTGTTTGTACATAGACTGTACCCTATATACAGATGCAGTCTGTGGCTTTTGAGATAAAGGTTTCAGATTTAGGATTTTATATGTTTAATTTTCAGATACATTTTAAACATACATCAATATAACCATTATTATAACCATATAAAATCAAACATAAGTTTTACACTATTGAAAACCTATTACTGGATAAGGTTTAAGTATTGTGTTCTCTCACACCACTTGAATTACAATACCCTCAAAGGATGTTAAGAATTTTTGGCAAAGCGAAAAAAATATTGACATCATGGTCAAAACAGTATTGCTCTTGCCAGATTCCATAGATGTCAAATGCAACATTTCACACTCAGCTCATAGGGATCCTTCTTCTTCTCTTAAAAAAAAAACAAATACAGATGTACAATGTTGCAACATTAAAATATATCAATAGCAATCACATAATGGAAAGAAACCTGGTAAAGAACAGATACAGAGGGGACAATACACGGCGTAGAGAAGGAAAGGAGAAAAGCTTTTTATGTTTCTAAGTTGAATAAAGAGACAGCTTCATTTAAGGTTTTTACTTTTGTTACTCCCATTGATGAAATGAAAACCCAACACAAGCTCGCTCGGTGTGTTGTTGAATTTGCCCGTGAGGAGCATGAGCAAGGCTTGTCATCTGTCTTCATTCATCTCACTCTGACTCATGTTAGTGTCCAATTATCTCTCCACAGTTTGTCTTCATTCTGCTGGAGGAGATTTAAAGGATGTAGGAAAGAGAGAGTGTGTATGTGTGAGAAAGAGGGAGAAGGGGTGATGTTGACTGAGCGATTTTAGATAGGAAACAGACAAACAGTAGTGGAAAGGGCTGGTTACAGATTCAATGAGGGAGGAGAGTGAGGAGGACAGAGTTTGGGCAGAGAAAAGTGGAATACCAAATACTCTAAACGGGTCTCACTGCACTACTTTAAAAATATAAGTTCTGTCTTTGTCTTTGGATGTTGGAAGTCCTCTAAATTAAGGGCATATGTCCACATAGCATTTTCTTAAGCAGAAAAGTGGTGGCTGGGGAGCACTTCATCCCAGCACTTCATAAAAAAGAGCTCCTGGTGGTACTCCGCATGGGTATATTTCTATGACAACGCTATCTTTGCACTAACATTTGCTAGGTAGCCAATGTACTATTACATTAACGGTGGGTTGACAACACCTAAAATTGGAGCCTAAAAAAAATACTAGAAACACTGACTGGTTGCTACAAAACACCCATAATTAGAGCTTAAAAAGGCAACTAGAAACAGCGACTGGTCTGTACAAAATAACCACAACTGGAACTTTAAAATGCCACTAGAATCACCGACTGGTTGCTATAAAACACCCACAAATGAAGCCTAAAAAGGTCACTGGAAACAACGACTGGTTGCTACAAAACACCCAAAATTGGAGCCTAAAATGGCTACTAGAAACACTGACTGATTGCTACAAAACACTCATAATTAGAGCTTAGAAAGGCTACTAGAAACACCGACTGGTCTGTACAAAACACCCACAACTGGAACCTTAAAAGGCCACTAGAGTCACAGACTGGTTGCTACAGAACATCCACAGATGGAGCCTAAAAAGGTAAAAGGTCACCAGAAACATTGACTGGTTGCTACAAAACACCCACAATTGGAGCGTGAAAGGCCAGTAGAAACATTGACTGGTTGCTACAAAACACCCACAATTGGAGCGTGAAAGGCCAGTAGAAACACCGACTGGTTGCTACAAAACACCCACAACTGGAGTCCAAGTAGCTGATAGAAAAACAGAAATGATTGCTAAAACACCACCAGTTTTGTTTTTTCTTGATCTAGAACAGTGGTCTGCAGCTTGGCAAACATCTTGTCGAGGTGACATGCTGTCCAACATCCCCACACCCTCTCGAGGACAAAGTCAGCTCATATATTATGTCACTTTAGAAATTTTGGTATAATTTGTATGAAACATGCAAACTGAATGAATTTGTGGTTTGCAGAAACTTTCCACGCTAACATTTTCTTTGGTGACTTGGCTGTATAATGCAAGTCTATGCTGCAAAAAACAAGATACATTATCAGATCCATTCAATTTACAGTTAAGTGGTTTGTACACCACATCAGCCTTTTGCTGTCTGTAACTGAGGGTTCAGGTGTAGCACTATGCTAGAGTTACTGTCTACAGCGTATATCAGGAGGAACGTGAAGATGACATTTCCCTGCGGCATGTCTGCCCTCGACGGACACTGTTTCACTCAGATCAGCAGATCAAGACCTGATCACTTTACATAGGGCAGTATTGTAACTACTGTAACTACACACACACACACACACACACACACACACACACACACACACCTATAGCTAGGTTCAGGTCAGAAGCAGATATGCAGGAGTCTGCTGCCCATCATAGCTGCATTGATTTCCTTTCTCCTGCGTCAGGCTGTCTTGTCAACAGACTCCTCGGAGCATGGAAGATGAATTATTCACAGGACAGCTCTGCCAGGATCCGTAAATAAATACTTAACTAATATTGGCCCCCGCAACCCACAGGTCTCAGCTTACTGTGAAGGGAATATGAAGGGAGCAGAAGGAAATCTGCCCTAAAATGCATTTTCATTCATCCATGTCTGTTTAATAGTTGGCTTATTTGTGGTGACGTTAAACCGCACTAGCGTTCCCTTACCTCATACTGTATGTACAGCTGCAGTCTGGCTGGTATTTCAGTCATTGAATCCTAAACTATGGCTGTAACCTATAGGTATTTGCAGTGAGTGTCACAAATTAACTTCATCAGCAAAAAGCTGAGGCAATTTTATTGGCTTGAATTTTTATTTTATCGAGTGAATGTCCAGGGTTAAATGTGATTAATTAAAGCCAAGGTCTGCCACTTATTTTAATGCTTTTAAGGATGTGATTTAATGCCCCAGTCATTATTGGGATTTGGTCACATCCTTGTTAAAAAAAAAAAAAAAAAAAAAAAAGTCACAAGATGACACATTTTGTGACAGCTATATCTGCACTAGTGTTCTTCACAGAGTACTCAGTGAACATATGGAGCGAAGTGGAAAAAAAGAAAATCACAAATGTGCTCATTCCACAGGTTTTCAGTCTAGCAAATGGTTGGAAACAGTTTTGTATTTCAAATCAAAACCCAGCTAGAGGCATGTTTTTATACTAAATCAAGCAAGAAAATAACATAATTTGACTGTCTTTGGAGGAGCTCTAATTACACAAATGGACACAGCCTTAAACACATCTCTCCTTATTTTTAGATGGTTTTACTTCGAAATTCCCTCAGAGGGTGTTTGTGCAGCGTATCTGAGAATACCACACTGGATATGTTTTTCACTTTTTGCTTAATCTCTGAAATAAAATAAAACACCCAAGTATCATGCTGATTTTAAAGTTGTAATATAGTAGCCTACCTAGCCTGAATGATGGAGAGTAACTAACTAGATTAGATTTATTCAAATACAGTACTTCAATACAGTTTTAGGATACCTGTACTTTACTTCTGTATTTCCATTTTCTGATATTTCCACTTTAGATATTTGATCACACTTTACTGATTACTCGTTACTTTACAGATTCAGGTGACAAACCCTTTTAGGGTTGATGCCACAATGGTTCCAGTTTGTTAGCCGGAGGAAAAACAGGACTCTCCTCCACAGGCCTGTAGGCCACATAGCAGTCTTAAAATGTCGTGTTGTAGTGTTATTGGGAGCCAGAATAGGAGTCAGGGCTCAAAACTTAAATTTGAACATACCAACCGTCTCTGCCCGTCAACAAAAAAAAAGACGAATGGGACAAAGCGGGGGCGATCATCAAAAATGCTACATGTGCAGTGCACACTTCATGTCAGGTCATGGAAAAGTATTTACTGTAGTAGGGATGAATAACATTATGTGTATTAAGGGTTATCATATTCACCTCATCAGGGAGGTATTAAGAGGATACCATTCAGGTGTCGTCCTCCTTTGTAAGATTGGCATAATAATCAACCACAAAGCTTCCTGTGACATCATTCATCCACTGAGTGAGAGCATACGGGTCGTCCAGCCTGGTCCCGTTGGTCAGTGTTTACTTTTTCAAGTAACACTCGCAGTCCCGTAGAGTGAGTGACCTGACATGGTGCGTCCCTAAATTCAGTCTGACGCTCTTCACTATAATGAGAGCCCTGATAGTTGAAGAAATGGAGCATTATATTTCTACATTTAGTAATGAACAGTTAGGTTAATCACACATTTACTCCGCCTGGCACAGCTGCTCCGTCTCCTCAGAGTGCCAAGAGTGCGCTCTGCCACTCCGAGAGTGCAGTGCTCTGGATAACCAAACGGTTCATTCAGACAGTGCACTTATGAACGGTCCAGTTTGTACCAGAGTGCGCTTTGACACTCAGAATGAATATTTCAGAATGCACCACTCGTATCATCTTCATCCAGAACAAGCCAAAAGAATTCCCTAGCTAGCGCTGGCCAATGTCTGTGGAGAATTGTTTTGCTCCCAGCTAAGCCCCGCCCACCAAAAAACTTCATACTGTTTACTAACAGTAAAAGAGTCTACTCCGGCTTCCTCCCACAATCCAAAAACATGAAGGTTAATTGGCGACTAAATTGGCCGTAGGTGTAAATGTGAGCATGAATGGTTGTCTTCAGAGTCAACATTTCAAGCCTGTCTCGATTTTATCTTGTCTCATTTTGTGACATTAAAATAATATTGATATGTTGCCCAGCCCTATGCTTGGCAATATTTTTCCCTCAAAAACGTATTTGCTGTTTCAAATTTTTGGGAGCAAGAATTGTTGAAAAAGGTTTTAGTCTCAAATTTTAAAAGCATCAGTAAAGTACAATAGAAGTGCAACATACGATACACATTCATGGGGAATCCCACCAGCAGACTCCCTCCTGAGTGGCTGTTAACTGAGTGGGATAAATGATTTTAATACAACAAGGGGGCGGTCATGTTATGATTGCTACGCTTCACAGGTTTAATCCCGCTGTGTGAAGCAGCAGGTCTTAACCCCGATTTGTGACTGTCTCTCATTTCATGAGCTTTGGATTAAAAAAATCTGCCATGTGGTGTTTTGCTACACGTAATGAGGTTTGTAATAAGATCAGCCTGCATGACACCGGGATCACAGCTTTTTCTCTGTTACCGAGCATCAAGCTTGTGTTCGACTTTGATCTGAGCAGACAGCTCCTTCTTTCTCTGTGTGGATTTGGTGGATTGACAGAAGAAAAGGAGTTAGTCTTGTTCTTTCTGTCTGCTGAGTGCGTCTCTCTTAATGTCTCGCTCAGGCACTTTATCATTTAACGGTGGCCACTTTGGAGAGGGGGAACAAAGAATCTTGGTAATAATGGCTAATCACCATCAGTATGAAATTTTGTAATGTGTCTTCTTGTGTATCTACAGTTGTGTATATTAGGGCTACAACTAACAATGGTACCACAACAGATTAATCATTTTGTCTATATAAAATGTCCGAAAATAGTGAATTAAGTTCCATCACAATTCCTTTCAACCCAGTGACATCTCTAAATCACTTGCTTTGTCGGAGTGGTGGTCCAATTCCTAAAGGTATTTAATTTAAAGACAATAAAACCCCACTACAATCACACATTATAGAAGCTACACTTGACAAGTATTTGGCATCGTTACTTGATAAATGACTTAAATAGCTCAATTTTTTTGTTAAATTTTCTGTACAGTTGACTTGTGCTCCATATTCGTGTGTGCATCATTTGGGGGCCACACAGCTTAATGCAGTTTCCCCACCTCCTGTCCACACAAGTCACGCTTCACCGTTTTTTTGGTTGTCTGTCTAAAGGAACAAATATGCTTTTACTTTATCCAATGCAGCTGTGTACACCTGCTGTGTGATGGCACGCGTTTCACATGCACACCTGCTCAACCAAAGGTGTCTTTTTTACGTGTCAAGTCAATATTTTCTCCAGTGCATCCAGTGTAAGCAGCCGAGGACTGAAGCTGCTGCTGCTGCTGCTTGTGTGTGGCTTTCACTGCATGGCTGCTGTTAAACTGTCTCTTTAGATGTGCCACATGAATACACATAAAACTCCCATACACATGAAGTATTACACAGCCCTCTGCTGGCTCACCCAGTCATGTATAGCGCTGACAGTCGAGGATGACACAGCTGTACACGGCCCTCCTGCAGTGATTTTATGAAGCTCAGTCAAACCAGAAAGCGGAATCAAAACAAGCCTTCAACTTTTAATGGATTTACTCAGCGGGGGGAGGCTGCATATCTGTTTATGTGTGTATGTGTGTGTGTGTGTGTGTGTGTGTGTGTGTGTGTTGTAGCTCAAGGAGGCTCTTGCTAATACTCAGCTCAAGAAGAGTGGACATAACAAAACGGAGAATGCTGCCATCAGCTTTGCACATAATTGTCCTAAAAAGTGATGGTAGATAGTAATTTAGATGTCATTTCTAAAGCTGAAAACACACTTCCACCACAATGCACTGGCACGTCTTTATGATGTATGTCAAATACCAGTCAAAACACACAGTGCCTTGGCCAAAGTGTTCACCCCCCCTTTGGTGTTTTTACTATTTTGTTGCATTACAACCTGTAATTTAAATGGGTTTGTTATTTGGATTTTAGGTAATGGGCCTTTCATAAAGTACGGCTCATAGTGGTCCTGTAGACAGATACTCCAGTCTCTGCTGTGTAGCTTTCCAGCTCTTTCAGGGTTATCTCTGGTGTCTTTGTTGTCTCTCTGATTAATGCCCTTCATGCCTGGTCTTTGAGTTTTCATGGGCGGCCCCTTTATTGGCAGGTTTGTTGTAGTGACAGTTTTTTCATTTTGTAATAATGGATGTAATGGTTTTCAGTGGGATGTTCAGAGTTTCAGATATTCACATTCAGATCTCTGAACTGTCATATAAATGGGGGTGTGCCTGTACGAGTTCGCAAAGTTTTTCCTCCTCGCCCGCCATTTTCCATACCTGCTTCTTCCATGAATAACAAAAAGTGGTTAATTTCAAGTACGTCGCTTGCATTATCACCCTCACAGGCATCGCAAGGCATTACGAGTGTCGCCGCATTGCGTAACAAAAAAAGGAACACATTTTGAGACACAAGCACGCATCATGGTGGCCAATGCGTATCGATGCGTCCCAGTGCGTTCGCATCTGCGTGCCTTTGCGTCGACTATGAAACGGCCCTAAGTCACTTACCTGGGTTCCAGTGTTCTTAGCATGTAAAGCCTTCATTTTCAGCAATGCTGTATGGATGCATATCTTTGCACATGAAGTAGGAGATGGAGTGTGTTCATTGTCTTTGCTCTCTCAGAGTTGGATGGTAGTTTTGTCGAGCTAAATGTGTCCAGTGTTGGTTGATTTTTCGATGCCGTTGAGCATTAGCTTGGCTGTCAGCGGCCAACGTTATCTCTGGATGGAGGAGTGTGAGGTGAGCCCTCATGTTTGTAGTATTCCCAGAGTATTTTTATTCTTTAATGACACTGCTTGCAAATAGCATGTGTCTCATCCAATTCCTTGTTTCCTTATGTATTTTTAAAAAAATCCAAAATGAATCCAGATGTTTGATTTAAACACTAATGGTGCATTTCTGATTTCTTTCTCCGGTGCCTCCATCTTTGCTTTGATGAACTTCCTGCTGAATGTCACTGACTGAGACCTCTGCTGACCTCACCAGAAAAAAACCCCCCAAAACATCAGCACCACCTAGTGGACCGAAAAGGCAATTAAATTTGATTATTTTAGTACCAAAATATGTATTATTAAAATGTGTTTTTGCAAAAATCTCTAATGTATAGAAAATATCGAAACCTGGCGTCTGTGTATCAATCCTATATTGCCACGCAAAATATCGCGATACTGTGCTGTATTGATTTATCCCCCTACTCTCATCTTTATGTTCTTAACCTGCTGTTTTTCCTTTATGAAGTCCTGTATCCAATACATAAACACTAACAAGAGCTCAAAGCCATCAGTGCTGAGGCAAACCTTCATCTAATTACAGCTGAAACACAAAATTGCTCATGAAAAAAATGTGGAATAATGGGGAATAAAGGAAATAATGAAGTGAGTGGTTTTCATTTTTCTGCTGGAGGCAGTGAAACAACAAAATTTGAAGGTTCATGATAAGATATTTTTGATATGTTTATTGATATCCACTGCGTATATCTGTCTGTTTTTCTGCCTATTTGCCTGTTTGTTTTTAATGTCTCTCTGTCTGTATGTCAGCTGTCTACCTGTCAAACTGTCTATTTCTCTGCCGCTCCATGCTGAGATGAGCAAGGAGTCGAAAAATGAGAGCGAGCTAACACACACAGACACACACAAAGAGAGAGAGAGAGAGAGAGCAGTAATTGCTCTGGGGGATTGTATCCACATTCGGTCACTACTTGGGAGATTGGTGACATCCACCATATTGATCAGTGCATTTAACACCCACACACACACACACACACACACACACACACACACACACACACACACACACACACACAGCAGTACAACATGAACCCATAGCCACACTCCTCATTTCAAACCTGGTTCCCTTCTATTATTATTCCTACACTCTTTTCCTCACCCTCACCTTCCTCACTACATCTTCATCGTCTCATTTTTTTCTTCTTCTTTTTTTTTTTTTGTCCGTGGCCCCACCTCACTTTCCACTTCCACTGTTCCACTGCTTGTGTTACGAGCAGCTCTCAGGGTGACATAAACAATAATCTGTGAAGCAGCAACAGGCGCTGACAACAAAAAAAATTAGGTTGAAATCCATCTACCTCAAAATAAAATAATCAGTCTTGTAAAAATAATTATTAAAAAAACTTACAAAGTGCTTAAAATTGGGGGAAAAAAATAGCCCTGCACACTCTTGATCACTTCCACTCTTCATATTAAGGAGCTTTCAATCCTCAGATGCTCACTGAATAAAATAAAAGGTCATTAAAATAGATTGGTCTGTGTGGGTCAACAATGCTTTGCAGGATTTTGACCCAAAAAAAAGGTCCCTAGGACTGTGGACCTGTGGTGTGCAAAATGCTTGTCATATTTGTCCACAATATAAAATAATAATATTGATATTTTACTGACAGTTTTTTTTTCTTTGCAGATGATACCGTAATTACAAAAATATGATAGGAACAATCGCAAACATAAGAAAAAGCAGTGATTGAAGTGTTTCTGTTAAGGACATGCATAACATTCTCTAATTTTGTTTTAGAAATAAATTGGGGAAATTAGGTATTTAAAGAAGAGGTGGACCAGTGTTGTATGGTAGTTACGATGGGCCCCACTGCACGCCATTATGTCGGGCCCTAGTGCAGGCTATGACACATATTGTTTCATCACATGATCAAAGACTTGACACTGGATACAAGCAACATACATGTGACCCGACGATCATCATTGCATATCTATTTATAACAAAATATTTAAAAAAAAAATAAGAAATTAAGAATTTGATCGATAATAGCTTATAGTTAATGGTTAATTTATAGTCATAGAATATTTGATGTGTAGAATAGTAGTCTTATAGTTATAGAATAAGCAGTTGCCTTTTCCAAGGCTAAATATAGGAAAAGTATTTTCTTTAATTATTATTTATTTAATGAGAGTTCTTTTTTGAACACATTTTCAAGGTAGCCGGCATTCATAAGGGCTCCACCCAATGCATTGTTGGAGGGCCCCCCACCTTACGAGCCCCAGTGCAACCGCACTGCCTGTACTGTGTATATTTACGCCCTGGAGGGGGAGAATAAAATGTGGGAGACAGAGATGGAGCGACTGTGCTGTTGTGTTCCTGTCCTGAAGCTTTTGATGATTGATGACATATTTGGCCCTTCTTACTTGTTTGCCCTGACTGACTTCTCACAGGCGTGCATCAAGAGGCCACTCCAGGAAAGTGGGAAAAAAAAAAAAAATCCTGAAAAACAGATGCCTTGTTAAATTTTTTTAGTTGTCAGTATGATTTTTGTTTAACTACTTTGAAATAAAAGTCATTTTAATTTTTAAATGATCTTTTTTTTAATGGATTTTGTGAAATTAGGATTATGTGCTGCATATAATTGTTTTTTCCATTGATTGAACTGTAGATTATTGTCTAAATTAAATGTCCAGTGTGTCAGACTAAGGACATTTAATGGCAGACATGTTGGCCAATGTTGTTCTCTAGAGAAGTTTCAGTTCTTCAACCTCACCACTGGATGCCACTAAATCCTAAACACTAGACCAGGGGTCAGCAACCTTAACTATCAAAAGAGCCATTTTTGACTAAATATAATTCAAAAATCTGTCTGGAGCTGCAAAACATATTTAAGCCTTATGCTAACAATGCATCTAAATGAGCCTATCAACAACAAGATGGTTCCTCTGCAGTGGGCTATTTATGATTCCTTGGTTCTTTGACCTAACTCAACTTTAACATGAAAGCAAATAAATCTATCCACCCGCCATTAAATTCTGCAATTTCCCCTGAGACTTTTACTTGTATGGATTTGGAATCCATTGCTAGCCCTATATAGGAAGGCTCAAAACTAGCCACAGCTGTTGAGGTTTGGCAAAATTCAGAGGAAAGGTGCCACGCTAATCATGACGCACATTTTAGTTGACAAATTGTTAAAACCTTTTACTTTTTAATTCAGTGCATAGGATAAACATTTCTACAATTTGAGAATGGAAGAATTTCTTTAGATCTGCAATAATGATAAATTAAGATGAAAATTGTTATTCATTTTCATGTAATTTTTATGTTATTTTGTCAACGCCACAGGGAACCACTGGAGAGGGGCTACAGACTATGTTTCCGGAGCTGCAGGTTGCCTACTGCTGCACCAGACCTTTAATTTGATTATAAAATGAAATACTGTCTTTAGAATTCCAAACATTTAAAAAGTGGAAACAATGGAATATTTGGCCCATTTATTGAAAAAGTCATCATTTGATTTTTTTCTTGATTGTCTCATGAATTTCTTTCTTTCTTTATTTCTTTGTATCTCAGTTAGCACCAGCATTAGCATTGCTTAATCTTCCTGGTATCCACACACATACAGTCACACACTTCATAAAATCATATCAAATCATAAAAAATGTAGAATTCCTTGAGAATTCATAGCAGACGTGATTTTTTTGATCATTCTCTTCTGATGGTGACTTTAGCCCAGGTTTAAATTCTTACACCATTTTCATGATATACAATTATTGGTTAATCAACAACTTATTTAAGGTGTGGTGGGACCATGCGGCAGACATGTTTATATAACATTAACAGTTTGCTTTTCATTTTAACTTAAGTTCCTCCAAATTGTTAATTTAATTGGGTGATAATTCATTCTATTGAAATGAAGCTGGCTGTAGTGGATGTTATTTACTTTTACTTCAGTTTTAATGACTCCATAAACCACTATAGTCACAACAGGATTGTTTTCTGTGCCACTAAAAAGAGAAGACCATTTCAAAACCATTTTATTTTTATCATTATTATTATTGCATTTGATCTTCACCCAGTGGCTCAACAGCTAATATGAATGGCGAGAATGTGTAAGGTGAGTAAGTGAGGGGAAGTCACCTGACTCTCCGATGCGGCTGAAATCATATTGACTGAACTGTCATCAAGACGTACAGACCTCTCATGCATTTGATATGCAGATGTCAGGATCCACGCCGACTACATGACCCCCCCCCCCCCCCAATGTATTAATGACGTGTCGATAAAGAGCTCTCCCGTTACACCCACACTCATCTTTAACCTTGATGCTGATCTGTGTTTGTGTGTGTCTGCCCTCTGTCATAGCTCTTCTATTATTTACCACGCTCCTCTGTCTGGGCAGGGCTTGTGTGTGAGGCCAGCAATCGCCTCTAGGTAAACAACCACTGCCAATGACATGGGTGACCCTCACACACACAAACACACACATACCTTTCTAACCTCATCCGTCCTCTGACCACATCTCATTTCCAATCGATATGTTTTAAGCGGAGCCCCATCCGCCCAAAACAAACTTTGCTTGCTCGGTTGGTGTGTGTTTGTTTTATTCTGTGGGGGAGATTAAGGTGTCATTTTCGGGGATGGTCTATGATGCCCTTTAGGTTGTTTTCAGGCGACAGTGAGAGAGATCCATCATCCGTTTTTTTGACACCTCGGCCTGCCTGGACTCCTCTCTCTGAAGGTCTAGTGTTGGAAAGAGGCACGCAAAAGTTTAACCGTCATTACGTCACATTAGAAACTGACTTCAGAGCTACTTATTAAAGAAATCCTCATACCTAGATGATGTAATAGGTCTGTCAGCAGTGCCAAAAAGCTCATTATTTTGGTTTTGCAGCTGGAAATGAGACTGCACAGACTACCATAACACTGCACTACTGTTTGTGTACATTTTGGCAAATTTGCACTATTAAAAGTTTGGCAAATTAGCTATTAGCAGTTCCTGTTTGTGATTGGTTTACTTTGACACTGACAAAAACTGTGACGTTATAATTGATGATTAAATGATGATTCAAACCACCAAAGTGGTTGAAAAGGAAAGGGGTCTTCTCCCAGTCCGTCTATTTGTTTTTGTTATTTATTTTGTGAGCCTTTGAGGCAGCTTTGGTTGAGAAGGTAGAGCGGGTCATCCACTAATCGTAAGGTCAGTGGTTCGGTCCCCAGCTCTTCCATAGAGAAGCATTTCGAAGTATCCTTGGGCAAGATACTGAACCCCGATTTGCTCTCAATGGCTGGCGTACACTGAGTAGCAGGTGGCACCTTGTATGGCAGTCTCAGCAGCCAGTGTACGACTGCATGTGTGAATGGGTGAATGTGACTCATCGTGTAATTAGTGCTTTGAGCAGTCAGAAGACTAGAAAGGCCCTATACAAGTACAGGTCAATTTACCATTCCAAAAAGCATCAGAGATTAACCAACAGTGAACCTTTACTGTAACATAAACCACCTTGAATACTTGTTGCTGCTACTGCTGAAATAAAATATTGAACATATATATTGAAATGAAAATTCATACCATTACAAAGCTACTTCTATTGAAATGTATGTAACCCGCGAATAAATGTGGCTATGGTTTAATTAAGTTTTGTTTTTTTTTTTAATTTTTTAAATTTTATTGAGAGAACTCACACACAAATAAAAATGAACAAAAAAGCAATGTAAGCACAAGCAGTCATTTCATTGTAGCACTTTTACTGTTACTGTTTCATAGAGGACAACAAACGTTTTTTTTCTGGAGTTCGGTGGTGGTTAATGGAGTCACATCAGCTGCGCCGATGGGTAATATTGCTTGTCAGCTTCCAGTGAAGAGATGAGCTGTTGTTCTTCCTTACACAGTTTCTCTTTGAATTGGGCATTGTTTGCTACCTGGGGTTTAGAATCTTACTTAAAATGGCCGAGCTCCCTGTGCAGTCTACTTAACAGGGAACTACTTGGCGATTGGAACGCACCACTGTATTCTCTTTAGGGTTCACTTCAGCCTCAGTTTAACCCAGGAGCAACTGGCCAGGACTCAGGTTCAGAAAGGGAAATTCTACAATGGCTGCCGCTGCTCACAACACTAATGCTGGTATGGAATCAGTCCTGTGTTTTATCAGGTAGTGAATGAGGTGACAGTCCACATACAGCTTTTCACTTTTCCTTGACAAGAACTCACTGAACATGAAGATGCTTCAGTATTACAAGCCACCACTGCCACGTAGCTTTAATGTCTGAACTGCTCTGAAGATAGCTTTCATGTAGTGATGACTTCTTGCCTACTTCTAGAGTCATTATCTTGGTGCTTATCAAACAGTGTGCCCAACTCTGCACATTTTAACACTCAGTTTCAGTCCCCCAATCACGTGAACGCGCAAAACCAAGGGGAAGGGCCAAGACAAGCGCTAAGGGGAAGAAATGAAATTGGTCCTAGGTCTGTAAGGGCTTAGGGCCTGAGTCAATGAGTCTGTAAGGGATCCATTTGGGATTGCTTCCTGAGAGGCAGGAGTGTACTTCTGACTAGATTGAGCAAAAAATTGGGACCTTGTCTTTGGAATTGGACTTTATCATAGGTGTTGTTTATAATCTGACAAGTGAAAATATGGGAATATGTCAAGGTGTTGAACAAACTTTGTGTAAGCTTGTGCTGCTTTCAATAGACTCAAATGCTTATTAAAAGAACCAGATACCTTCATGTCTCCCAATATTATTCCTATAAAATAAAAAACTATCTTAATTTTCGTCAATATGAAATCACAAGAACTTGACTCACAACAGAATCTGACTTTTTTCTTTGCAGTTTTATTCAGCAGGACAATTTGCAGTATTAAGCCATTTCACATTTTCTTTCAAAAACATTTTCTTCTTTGCTTCAGCAACCTGATATCTGTTTCAGGTTTATTATCCGTTGCAAAGCACTAAACTGTAGAAGTCTATAGGACAATGCATTTCCCTCCCCCCGCTAAACTATACAGCTTAAAAACTGCATTGCTGTATAACTTCAGTTTCAATAAGGTTTAGCCTTTGGTTTTTCCTCCTGCTGGAGGACTCTGCTGTTTCGATCCAGGCCTAGTCAAAGGAAGAAATTCAGATATGAATTTTAGGTTTTGAGGTATCTTCAGTTGGTCTTGTTTGATATTAACAGCAATTACTAGTCTATAGTCCTTACCCTGGAGCCGTCTCCTCAGCGGGGAGGCTGTTTTTAAACGCTAAACAAAGAGATGAAAATATTTAATTACTAAACATGATTTAATAATGTCTAAATAATCTGTGCATCAATGATGCACTTGATTATCATCACTGATATCATCACAACAATATTGTACTGGCAAATAGTGAACCAATTTAGCATTCTTTAGTCATTTACAGTACATTTAAACAAAAAAAGTCACTAAAAGTCACATTGAAATAAAAAATTATAGTTAAAAAATATAATGTCTCGGTGGGAGAAAAGAAATCAGTTCAAAAAAGAATCGCAATTTGACATATTTGCTGTTTCAGATTAGCTGTATATAAGCGTAACTTTGAGGAGACAGGGCTGAAGTGGACACAGTGTCACTTAACCTTTCAATGCTGCCACCTTTCCACATGGCTTTTCCAAAAACAGCATATTCATGCACGACTTATGGTATGCAAAATTGTTGTTGACGTAAATTGTAGGTGAATCTTTTAAAAAGTCAATACAGAAGTACACTTTTGATTTACCTGTCCATCCTGCCTTGGCACCATTGTATATGGCCTTGGCCCCGTTCCATAAATTTCGAAGGTGTTTCATAATACACTCCCCAGGTTCAGCCATGAGGACAACCAGCGACAACACGAGAAAGATCATGGTGCACCTCATCCTGGAAAAGCAAAACACATCACAAACACTTAATATGTAGCTCAAACATACCCACGTATCCAGCAGTATAGCAGGGCTACAAGTGAAGCACCAATGCTTTTTGAATACCCCAAAGACATTAAAGGAATAAGACAAATATTTTACCTGTCCACAGACTGATAGTCAGAGCTAAAAGAGAGTGAGGTGAGCCACTGACAGATCTCCAGGAGATGTGAATGTCTGCGCCTAACAGTTGTGATGTACTTATGTTTTTATAGGACAGGGGTTAAATTATGCTCACAGTATTAACATACACATCATTAGTCACTCTGTTGTGCAATGCCAAGTTCTGTAGGAAGATGACAAGATGTTTAAGAATTTTCAAGCAGTATCTGATTCGACTCTGTTTCCAAATGTTGAGAAACATCCTGAACTTTAAGTTTTAATTCTTCCAGTAGCTCCAGGATTTGTCTCTCTGAAGGGTTCAGTCCTGTCAACAGCCTTTATGTCTTAGCTCAAGGTTAAAAGTTGACCCGAAATATGATTCGACTGCAGAGGTTTTTAGTTAATATACCTGCAGTGTACTGTAGGCCTACCGTGGCTGCGCTGTATTATACTAGTGACCGTTGATAAACCCAAGACAACCCACTTTAGATTAATTTCCTGCATCTGTGACACATTGGTTTGACCACTGCCCTGCCCCTGTAGGAGACTAGCTGCAGCCCTGAGTCTATTCAATCCAATGGGAAAATGTGAACATGAGTACAGATTATGACCGTGCCCTTCGCCCCATAGTCACTGAAGTAAATTTTGGACAAATTTTTCACAAGCAAACATTCTGACACTAAAATAGCATTTTTTCACACACATAAATCAGGAGAAACTTTATTCGAGACATGTTTCTGTTTCAGCAACATATTCTCACAAGATCTGGCAACAGCTGATGTGACCTTAAGTAGGATTTTCTGCTTCGAATCGACGCCATAACCTACGCTGTAGCTTGATGTGCACTAGAGGCTGACATTTTTTCTGGAGTCCCACGGGTCACGTAATTCCCGTGGGATTCCCACGGGATGGGAATCAGTTTCACTATTCTTCACGTGATTGGGACGAGATGGGGAAAAAAGTCAACGGGAGCGGGTGGGACTGGGAATCATAATTAGGCCTGTCGCAATATGCGATGAGTCGGTTAATTGCACGGTAAATTAAAAGGGATTAATTGCCATATTCATGCGTGTTTGTTTTCCTCGTCTCTTTCCACCAAAAAGACTGGATGACAAGAGCATTCACTTCCGTGCATCGTCTGGCAGTCAGGTGAATTGGTTCATTAGCGTAATGAATGGAGGGAAAGCTCTTGTCATGTATCTCCCCAGAAATGTAACTGCATGATGCGGCGACGCAGGCCTCCTGTCTATTTTTGTAAGCTGAAACCATTTCCCTCAGTGGAAACAAAGCTCTTCCAAGACAAAAGAGCCTCCACAAAATGTAATGGAACCCAATTTCGTAATGTTTGTTAAATGTTGCTGTAGTCCCTGGCTTCATATGAGTAGAGGAAAAGTCTGCTAGCCACTAGGCTGATTTATACAATGTAAAATGCCATAGGCTTATGCTAATAATGTTAGCATGTTGTATTTGTGGGGAAAATGTGTCCAGATAAAGACAAGTGTTTGTCTGTGAATGCTGCGAGTTATAGTGAAGCTGATTTTTGTACTTGTGTTTGAAATTGTTGCTATTAAAGGGAAACTAATGTTTTTTTTTCAACCTGGGCCCTATTTTTCGATCTACTTTTGTTTAAATGAGTGATAGGATGTTCAATATTTGGCATTCCTCCAGTACGAAGCTAGGGCTGACCTGCCTGCAGCCCATAAGTGCGTGTTATATTAAATAATAGAGCACTCAGACAGCGTCAAACAACGTCAAAATACATCCACTAAAAGTGCATTTATTTCACACAGATAGGCTCGGATGGTTAGTATAATTATCCGACAACATAACGGAAAGGAGAAATGAACGTCTGTGTTTACCTTTAGCTGGATTCGGACATGTTCCTCTGCCTGTTGCTGCTCCCTCTCTCTCCTCGTCAGCTCTTGAATTTCAATGAGTTCTGCGTCTGTGTATGTCCATGTACTCCGTGTTCAAATAAATACGGGCGGTCATCATATTCAAATGGCTCATTCAGATCCAGTTGGTCAAAATCGGGTAAAAATTCGGACATGTTTGTTGTGGCAAGTCAAAACACTCACTCAGAGAGTGAAAGTCTGGCTTTGAAATCTCACGTCTCGCGAGATTTGAGTTGTTGCAGGAAGTTACCGCTGGAGTGACCTTACAAACGCAAGGAGTTACTCTGTTTGGAGTAGTCATGGCTGAATTTTCACCCAGTTTTGACCAACTGGATCTAGATGAGCCATTTGAATTTGATGACCGCCCTATATATACCATTTCGTGTCATATTCTGTTGCAGAGTATCTTTGACTATACTTTGGTGTTTGGTGTAGATGCCTCTGTGGAGGTTTGATGTAGTCATTAATTTATCATTACGCATCAGTCCCAAAAAAAAAAAGCTCCCCCAAAGGCCAAGTATAAAGCTGCAGAAGTTGCAAAGAATGCAAACACTCCACTAAAGTACAAGTACCTTGACCTTGCATTTAAATGCACTTGGTTACATTCCACCACTGGTTGATGGGGAAGAATTTAATCTATTATATCTGCAAAATGTTGTGCAAACAGTGTGAATAAAGCATTTGAGAGGCAACATTTAAGATCCTTATTGGTGTGTTTAAAGGACTGTTGTCTTAGAAAATAATATCGTAATACATAATACTGACAGTGCTCTAACTGTGCATGACAGTATAACTGTATTTTCTAATGACATTGACAAACAAACTATTTAAATTGGATCCGTTACCTGATCTGTGTAATACTGTAAGGTCAGTATCAGCGTCAGTACCTGCTTTCTCATTGGTGCATTCTTTATATTCACTGAAATGAAAACACCAAGCACAGTTTGACTCTTTGTGTTGCAGTTTTATTCATCAGGAGAGTTTCAGGTAGCATTTCATATTTTTAAAACCAACTGGAGCTGATGCCCAAATGATCTCTACATGATTCCTGCAAACCTAAAACTACCAGTTTGTTTGCTGATCCATTTGTTTCTTGCATTGCAAAGCTCAAAGCATTATATTTAGGGGTCATTGATTCCCCCAGCAGAGCATAGCTTATTAATATCACATCTGCAACTCCCAGGCCTGATAATCTGCAGGAGCTTGATCCTGGTCTCCTGCTTGCACCAAGACAGGTCCATACCTTGACGTGAGAGGGAATTAAGATGCAGATTTGAGTTTGTGAAATCCTGGCTAATTCATCTCATTCACTATGCTTCTATAGATAATATATTTCTGTTTAATATTCACTTAAAAACAATTCCAAATAACAGTGAAGTCTAGTCATGAGGTCTTACTTTGCAGCCAACCTCAGGAATTTGCGGCCTAAACAGACAAGGAGATGAGAATGAAAAGACATTAGAACAATATCAAAGCATACATTATTGGATTTTTTCAGTATTTAAATCAAAAAATGATAAATTAATAATAAAAAAAAAACAACAGTTGAAATACATTTTTTTTCTTTTTTTTTTAAAACAATCGCTAGCATCCTTTTGTCTCATCTGTAGCCAGATTTTCAAAACTCTGAACACAATTAGGGACTGTTCTTTATTTATCAGAGGAGAGGGGTGGCTGGGGTGTGTCTTATTCTTTGTTTTTTTTGTATTGGATGGACACTATACTCATGTATACAGGCAATATGAATAACCTTATTTCCCTGTGGTTATGTAAACAGCACATCCCGAATGTGAAAAATCTCCCCAAAACCTCATAAACGGCTTATTCATGACTCCATCACTTTTACAGTATACCGTGCAGTTATGAAAGTGTATTGTCAAAAATGCACACATTTAACAAGTTGTGCTGTGATTGACTGTGTGTTCCTCTTGGATGGAAAGCAAATGCTAGTGTCTGAAAGAATGATTTCATATTGAGTCTGCTTTGCCGTGTTTTAATAGAGTTTGTGCATTGTTTGCATTTTGAAATGTATATATGTATATATATTTATATATAATATATATATAATATTTTGTAATCTAATTTCAAAACATAATGAAAATAATTACCCGTTTATCGACCGGCCAATAGCCATTAGAGAATAAAAGTCAGTCAGCCAACTTTTGGCCGTTTGACGCCGATGTTAACACTAATAAAATGCAGGGAATATGGTGTTTTACTTAGAAATGATGTCCTTGTGTTACTTTTTGCACTATAACCTACCTCTGTTAAATTGGCAATAATAAGAACAACTCTGGTACTGTGAACATACATGTGAATGTCTTAATTCATATAGACTTTGCATGATTATTTTATTTCCCATAGGTTTACTGCCTTTTTGCACATCATATTGTTGATTTATTTTGTGTTCAGATTGTTCATATGCTGCTTGTTCCACACAATTTCTGATAATAAAAGTATTTGAAAATAGTAAAATGTTCTTCCTTCAGTTTATAGCACAAGTGACGTCACTCCAGATTTCAAAGGGTTAAATCATCACACTAGGATGTTAAGCAGAAAATTTACTTTGTGGCTAATTGTGTGTTGCATGCTGTTGGTAGGATTAGTTTTAAAACGTAATCCATCATAGATTACTGAAAACATGCCCTGAAATGTAATTTGTGATATATTCCTTTAGATTACTCCCACTAGGTAATGTATTCTACAATTTTTGGATTACTTTTGGAATACTGAAGAATCGTCTTGCTGAGCTCATTTGTCTGGGTCTCATATTTCCATGTTGAAAATACACATCAGAGTCCTTGGTGTGGATCTCCTCTGCAATTGACGTGTGGCAGCTGCACTGCACACACTTTTTAAAAAATCTGTTAATGCGATATGCCTGCCTCCTATGAATTTAACACCGTGTCTTAACACCAAGCGAGAATTGCTCTCTGTCCACACATTTCTGTTACATCATGTAAACAAACCATGTGGGCTACCTATCAGCTGTGCACCCAACTGGAGGATGTAACCACTGAAAAGATGGGCAAGTAATTTATCCATCTATGTTTTCACCCTGAAAACAGAAAACACACATTTTATATTGTGATATTTGCAGATGATGTGATGTAATACAATACAGCCAAGAGCAGGTAGCCTGGCTTGTTTTTAGCGCTGATCATGTACCAGAAACTGTCAGCCCCCTGGCCCTCCTCAAGCCAGCTACCATCATAGTTGCATTTTTGAAGTTAAATAAGAAGGTGTTTAGGAAGCTTCATTTCAGCTTCCTTGATCAGCAGCTCTTCATCCATTGCAAAGCGTTAAAATCAAGCAACAGGAATCAGTAGAAACCATTCAAGTTGGAAACAGCACAGTCAAACTGATTTTGTTGCTGACGCTCACTCGTGTTGCATTCAGTTAGGACAAAGTGTTAGAGCACATAAAACAAAAAAGTTTTCCTTTCAAGTAATCTCTTCTTAGAAACAGTAGTTATGTTCAGAATACCACAAATTTAAACTGTCTATGGAATACATTTTATTTTATTATTTTATTATATTATTTATATTATTTTAAATACGTAAACAGTTTATGTTTTCTTTTTTTTAATCTGTATTATTATTATTATTCTCTTAGTCCTCAACCTTGGTGATGTAGGTGTGTTACGGTGTTATGGGTTTAAAAAAATCTATCCTAAGTTTAGGTAAATTGCTTGATAGCAATAGTAAAATATGTAAAACCTACTTACCAAACATTTACTGCTTATATGGGGAACTTTACGTAAAGTAAAACCAGTACATGATGCTCTTATATTTTTATGTATTACATTTTGTTAAAGTGTTAGTTTTGTGCTTTGTAACAAATACCACTGAGCTGCCAGTACTGAAAAATATATAGTAAAACACAGAACTTAAAACAAAAGCAAGTAAAGATTTCCAATCCGTGTGAAGTGCCCGTAAACATCTCATAGCAGTGCTTTGTACAGCAGCTGCAACCCTGTTTGCTTAAAGTTAAAACTGAATATATGTTCAGTTGTGATTCACCTCCTTTCTTTGCTTTTCTCCAGAAGGATCTGAAACGTTTTGAGCCCCGACTGTCCACAGGTTCAGTCATGAAGACAACCAGCGTCAGCACCAGAAAGATCACAATACACCTCATCCTGAAAAACAAGAACACATCACAGCAGTCACATTCAGAATCAGCTAGCTTCATTAGACTTCATTAAAGCAATATATAGAATTTTACTGCTTACCTTTCCACAGACTGAGCATCAGAGAGAGCAAAGAGAGCAGTGTGAGATCTACAGGTGATGTGAACCTCTGAGCCTCACTGTTGAGGTACCTGCCTCTTTATAGGGACAGAAATCTATGAATTTTCTCAGACTACACTTTTCATTTAGTAATATTGTATTTTTCATTGTATTTTGCAACATCAAGCTGTCTAGACACATTACAAAATATTGATCTAATCGCAATTTCCAATCCCACTTCTACAAATTTAAGGTTTTTGAGGTGTGCGAACGTGATGTTTGTCTTCTGTTAGACAACAGGCCAATTTAACTCTTACTAAATACATTTGAAAAACAGCCCTAATATGGTGGTAGAATGATGTTGACAGTCACACACATAAAAAAAATACAGGCTCGCTTGTTGGCATCATAGGATGGGTTCACAATTTTGCAACTCCTAAAAGAATGGTCAGCTACCTGTATGTACAATGAAACAGGTTTTGGATATTGTAATTGTTCCTTCTGTCCACACTGGCTATTCAGATATCCCTTCCTAAAGTGACCAATGTTTTCTGGTGACGGTTGTGAACGTTTCTGCAAGCCAAGGATATGTTACATTTGAATGCTATTATGTAGTAGAAACATTGAAACTAACATGTAGTTTTGTTAAAGCACAAAAACCACTTGGTTATGGTTAGGAAAAGATCATGTTTGGACTTAAAATACCCAGTTTGAAAGGCACAATCCCAGCAGGAGAAGTAGTGCTGTGTTGGTAAAAAACAGCAGCACTGTCCCTGTGAATGGGTCGCAACAAAACACCCATGTTTGGAGCCTAAAACGGCAATGGAAAACACTGACAGTTTGCTGGAAAACAGCCATGAGTGAAGCCTAAAAGGTAATGGAAACAACGCAATGACACATCACAACGCAGCCGGTTTAGTTGTTTGTTGGTCTGCACTGTGGTCTGCAGCTTGACAGCCATCTCGCCTAGTTGACACTCACCATCCCCCTCCACCTCCTGACGCCTGTACTGCGATGCCAGTTTAGCTTCCCCAGGATATCTTCTCGTTATCAGGTTTGACTAACCCTAACATTGGCCAATAACGGCTACTACAAAACTGGTTATCAACTAGTTCAGTCAGCTCTGGGTTTTCCTATCCAGCCAGGAGTGCGTTCATGTGAAAGAGGCAGGGGTGTCAATTACGAGCGACATCATCAGAACCATGAATGAAGTAGGCTACTTCATATCATATGAGATGAAACGGTACCCAAAGTGTGACTGCAAGACAGTAAAATGTCAGTGGCATTAGAAGTAAACGATACTCTGTAATCTAATAACTGAAATGTAGAAATATTGAAAATACTATCCAAAAAGTCCGCGTTGTGTCGCAACATTAGTTTAGTTGGATGATGATAAACATGTCACATACAACACCGTTAAGTAATGACAGACTGTTTCTGCTGCTTAAGTAAAGGGTATTAAATAATAACAATAGACAGGCCTACTCTTTTTTACCTGACACTCCGAACTTTTGTCCATGGATACTTTTTCCTTCGGTGATCTGATTGGTCAGATGTTCAGCATAAGTTGCCACAATGATTTATCCTGACAGAGAACCAGCTTAGTGGTACTGAAAACTCAGCGTTAACCCTGAAGTTACCTTGCTAACTCCAAATCCTGCTTCGTAGTACTGGCCTCTGGTCATGTATTAAATCACTTTAGAAACGTTGATATGATTCGTATGAAATGTGCCAATGTAAGGTATTCATGGGCCTGTGCGGAGACTTGCGTTACCATTTTATGAAGGTCAGCAAGAATGATCAAGGTCATACTGATACATCGAACAATATTGTCCTTATGTTTACATACCTGTTTGTTTCCGTGAGAATTTCAGCAGCATAGCTGGTATGTTGTTACTTTTGGACTTTTTCTTAACAATGGTCCTAACCATTTAGAAACTGGATTTACAGTGTATTGCCTGTAAAGGAATCACTCTCTATACCTGGATTATGTTCCAATATTTTATTTTATTTTTTTCACAATACACTTATAACATCAGAATATTCTTACATAAAATTCTTCAAAGAGTTGAAAGGTCATTGCTCTCTACAAAGGTGTACTTGCATTATTATGACATTGTATTATCATTCTATCAGTGGCATAAAATCCACGAAATCGGTGCCTTTTCAACTTTGAAAACTTCAAATTTAATTTAGATTTAATTGCTATTTTTTTTAAGTAGCCAGGGATTAAAGGCAGTTAAAAGTTACAAGAAATTGTATTGTGCCATCTCAGGCTGTGGAATTTCATATTTTGTACAGTTTTGACAATTGTTCGATTTAATGTCGTGATAGTTTTGTCAACCCTGTTACTGACCTAAGTATGAATATATCTAATATTCCTAGTTATAAATATGCAGTTATGTCAAATCTGGAATGTACCATTATTTTGCAAAGTTGTTTTTTTTTTTTTTTTGTTGTGTAGCCTAACAGGGTTGACATGAAATCACGGGAAACTGATAAATTGATATTTATTTAAAAAAAAAAATATATTTTTACCAAAATTACTGTTTAACAAAAAGATCAGTTTTAAAACATGTTAATGTGAACATTTTAACATTATGCCTACATTTTATGAATGAAAAGTCTTGCTGAAGTACAATAATCATGGCAAGGGACAGGCCAAAGACCTCGCCCCTCATCAGCATAAAAGTAATTTTAATAATTTAAAATAATGTCATATTTAGGACAGAAGACAAAGTAATGTTGTGATTAAATTACATAATTATTGTTATGGAGATTTTATGACTTGGGACCCAAAATTCACCGAATCCCAAGATCCTTTATAACATTTTTTATTCCAATTCTTTCGGGAACTAAATATCATCCAACAGCAGTAGTTATTGTGTCCTTGTATGTAGCCTCTTTGTGGTTTGCACAACCATATCAGGCCAACTTTTTCCTCTGGCACATGGTCTAAGTGATGTGAGCCTGATAGACGACCCTCAATTTGTGAAAAAATACATTCCCAAGTTAATGTGACACTTGAATCAGTCTGAGCTAAACAAATAAAGTGGCCATTTTAAGTTCCACAGAACTTGAGCAACAGCTCACATTTAGTGATAGGGGCTTCATTACAACAAATCATTTGAAAAGAAAACTGACATGAAGTTTTGGCAGCGAAAGTAAGGATTTTTTAGAAGATACTTAGTAACTGTTGGCATCTAAAGTTAGTTGTAAGTGCACATGACTACACAGCTTGAATACCAGCAGGTGTTTTTACTTATGTTGCCTAATTAGACCTCTTCTCCAGACAGTGTGGGCAGAGTCACCTCCCTCACCCCTCTGTTGGTTTTGTTGCATCTGTTGGGGTGGCACCACTTACCCTGCTATCAGTCTTAAGCCCGATTCGGATGGGATTAGTTTTACATAGGTACGTGGGGTAAAGTAATAATTGCCAGAGATTTTAGTCCCGTCCAAATGTGCCATAATCATTACCGCACAATGTCAGTAAAAATTACCGCGACTTTTACCTTCTGTAAATGCTCCGGGAAAATTACCTCGGGTAGTACTAATCCCATGCAAATAGTGCTTTATAAGTATACAGAGTAGGGGTGTAACAGTACACAAAAATCTCGGTTCAGTATGTACCTCGGTACACAAGTCACGGTTCGGTTTTTTTTTTCGGTACAGTAATGAAAAAAAATAGACAAATATTAAATATCTTTTACTTATTGGTAACCTTATTAAAACATACCACCAAAGCAGTTAACTCTTTTTACACATTTTTTTGAAAGAAACAAATATATATAAAATCCTGCTTTTTCACATTGTTTGAATGAAAATAGAAATATAAGAGTGAAAAATAAAATCCTGCTGTTTTTTTAACTCATTTTTTGAATGTAAAATATAAATATACATTTCTGCTTTAACAGTTTTACTCAATTAAAATAAAAAGTATAGTGCAGCTGGTCAGCTTTAAAGCCTGCTCAGATTCAGTTTTACTAGGAACTTACTTAGCTTTCCCACTTTGTTAAAGTGCAGTAAACAAAACATGCTTATATCTAAAGTGCAGCTTAAACAATTTTACTCACCTCCAATGGCGTTGGGTATTTTTTTAGCGCGATGGTCAGGGAAACGCTCTTTCTTTTTAAACGACAACGATATCGTAGTTTGCACCAGATTGCTTTTTCTAGTCATGCCGGTTAATGTTCAAACTCGGATGGTGTCGCTTTAGATGTGTTAGCATGTTAGACGTGTTTCCAAGTACATACCCGACCACTGTTCTGCAGTGTCGGCACACTGCTTTTGTCTTGTCCACTTGTTTATTTCCATCTTCGTATTTTACCCTGAAACCAAAGTGTTCCCAAACGGAGGACTTAAGGTTTGCGGGTGGGTTTTCAGGTTCGTCAGGCTCACTTGCCATGTTGTCAAAATGCGAGAATGCGCTGCACAAAGTGAAAGCGGAGACTTACGGGACTCGGTCCGTCACTCAATTATGTCCGTCGGGGAACTAGATATTTTAAATGGTTCGGCTCGCAAAAACAGAATTAAAATAATATCCTGCGCCCAATAATTCGGTACAGGGTCGAGCCGAACCGAAAGTCGCGTACCTAACGGTTTGACACAAATACATGTACCGTTACGGCCCTAATACAGAGTTTTAGTGACATCATTTTCCCTTGAGATCCTCTTGAGACCCTGTGTCCTCATGTGTGGACATGAGGACACAGGGTCTCAAGAGGATCATGTGTCCTCATGTGTGGACATTTTGGGGTTAACTTGACCTTATACTTTGTTCTGATTAACTTAGACCTGCTGTCCTCATTAATGGACACTATTTTGTGCCATCTTATGGTAGTCCAACCACAACGCACTAAACCATGTAAAAACAAAATGGCAGCCATCTCTGCCAAGTCAGTCTGCAGCCGATCCCACACAAAAGTGGACAAGGTCCAAAACCTGATCACATTTTATGGTTGAAACTATTATTTATGATTATTAATGTTTGTAGTTTGATACAGCAACACATTTAACCAATATTAGTGACAGTTATAAGACGCTGCAAATTAGAAAACACTTGTGTGAAGACATTTAGATGTTATTATTGTCTCATTTGAGGACATTGGGACTTTATGATCATTGACAATGTTGACAATGTGTTAAGGTTTTTATTCATATTAACTGGGTCCTACTGATCCCAAATAGCTAGAAAAAAATAAAAAATGCTTACTGAGCAAAATATCTGGTCTCAGCGGGTTAAAAATAACGCTTACAAAATAACAGTCCTTCAATCACATGTGCTTGGTCACTGCTGAGTGGAAAATTGTGAATTCATCCCTTTTGACCACATTGTGATTAAAATGAATCTTTGTAATTGGGAATGATTAAAGTAGCAGTAAATATTTTGGCTGATTTCTATATTTTAAAAAATCCAAATGTAAAAACCTTCTTTTTTTTGACAAAAGCATCAACTGTGCTTCCTCTCTTAAATCCAAAGACTTGTGCTGCTTAATAAGAGACACAAGCTCACTCAAAGTGATTGTTTTATAAACTCATTCCACCAAACACACATTGTTTTAAACATCTATTCTACCAAAGTTATGTAAATATTTACATAACTTGCAAAAAAACTACAAAGCAGACATGGCCTTTTACACAACTTTATTCAGCAGGGCAGCTTGCAATATTTAGCAATTTTAAATGTTTAAAACCAAATTGTAGCTGTGCCAAAAATAACTACATCTGAAGTAGTTTATACAAACTCCACAACAGGTTTGTTAACTCATGTTTTTGTTTCTTGCTTTGCAAAGCAGAACGCTGTGGCTCAGATCTTCCCTTTGATTGAACAGATTCATTTCTGCCAGTATGGCGGAGTTCCATTGTCCACTTCGTTTCCTCCACCCCTAGTTAGAGAGAGGAATCAAAGAATTTAATAAGTGGATAACCTCGCAATATTTTTTCAAGCGATAGTTACAGAATTCCACTGATTCCAGTTTCTTGAATAAATCTGCTTTACTTCCCGGTACACTCTAAAAAAAAAAAAACGTAACACTGCAACTTAATTTATGAAGTTGGTTAAAATCAAAACATTTTTAGACATTTTTGATTTGATTTTTAAATAGCTGGATATAATAAGGTGTGTAAAGATGTCTCGGTGAAATAATGATGGGTATGTCTCACTGTCATTTTGTAGATCAAATGAATCAGTTAGTGAGAGTAATCACATAAACCAGGTGACCCGGTAATAGATAATTACACACTCTTCTTGAATTTGTTGTGAGGTTTAAAGTTTTTTGTTTTTTTTTTAACTCATTGATATCAGTAAGTAATAGTCAGTGCTTACCCTTGATCCATCTTGCGCTGCTTAGACAAGGCTCTGTGTGCTAAACAGACAAAAAGATGTAATTGACGTAACATAATTATATTATCTTGTTATCACAGTCTATGAATTTATTCATATTGGAATGTTTGAAATAATAAGCAACACAGAAGCTCTCTTTACTTATGTTTAGGGTTAGTGCTTTGCAGTAAACACAGCTGAGATGCAAGGACTAAAGAAAGACTTAGCATATATTGGAGCTGTAGTTGTATATATTTATGCATAATTTATACCAGATTGTTGTTGATGTCAGGTTAGGGTTACGCTAATAGAAAACATAGTGCAGAGCAAATGATGTTCTCTATTAGCCTAATGAGGAAGTGAGGTCTATCTGTTGAAGTTAACACAGATGCGCACTTGTGATTTACCTCTCCATCCCTGCCTGGCACCCCTGAATACAGCCTTGGCCCCTCTCCAGATAGATTTTAAGTGTCTAAAAAAACACTCCCCGGGTTCGGCCATGAGGACGACCAGCGACAGCACCAGAAAGATCATAACAAACTTCATCCTGAAAAGCAA
The DNA here is from genome assembly GCF_011397635.1 of Epinephelus fuscoguttatus. NCBI lineage: Eukaryota > Metazoa > Chordata > Actinopteri > Perciformes > Serranidae > Epinephelus > Epinephelus fuscoguttatus. Next base: position 27,196,587 of record NC_064762.1, read on the forward strand.
AACACATTTAGATAAGATAGCTAGATAAGATAGATAGCTAGATAGGTAGGTAGGTAGGTAGGTAGGTAGATAGATAGATAGATAGATAGATAGATAGATAGATAGAACGACAATGTAACAAGACTACATGTCGTAACATTTCTAAAATGTCAATTGATATAACTTATCCTAATGACTTTGCATTAAGTAAAGCAAAATGAAAATGAAATATTAACTTTACCTTCTGACAGACTGATAGTCAAAAGACTGTTGTCAAGTTGCAGCTGTGGTCTCAACAGTTGATGTGAATTGTTGTTATACCCCACAGTTGTGATATAAGATCATTTCAAGTGGGTGGGACAAACGTCACTTTCTCAGTATTAGTGTGAAACAGCCTATTACTGTATGATTTGTTTCACCATATTCTTCAAGCCACAAAACAGTGGTTAGATTCAAAATCAACTTCCCTATATGAGGATACTTTGTCAACTGAACAAACTGGTTTTTACATTGCTTTGATATTATTGTTATGCTGGTGCACACAGGGTCGTGTCATGGTCCAAACATGAATCCATAGTTTACACAGACAAAGTACACTGATTCTACTCCTGGAGACACAAATGTGCTATTTAGATAAAGTTGACTTGACATTTTTATGCCTCCACGCTGATAACAGCCAGAGGCATCATGTTTTTGGTTTGTCTGTTCCATTTTTTTGAACGTGCTATCTTGGGAACACCTTCTCTTCTAATTTGGCACAAACATCAACTTGGACTTGGATGAACTGATTAGAGTTTGGTGGTCAAAGGTCAAGGTCACTGTGACCTCAGAAAACATGTTTTTGGTCATAACTCAATAAATTATCGACTAATTCTACTAATTCAACTACTCAACTAATCATACATGTCAATATAGTGATAATTTGTATTTTGCCAAAAAATAAACCTAATATCTCTTATTAAATTATTAAATTCCTTCAAAGTCTTCACTGTATTAGTCTGGACAGACATGGATGTAAACAGCAGCTCGACTGACTGGCAGAAGGTTTCAGCACATTTTTGCTCGGTCAAATAATTGGAAAAAAAAAGGAGGTGGCACGGTGGTGCAATGGTTAGCATTGCTACTTCGAACCCAGACTGTGGGTGTTCGAACCTCAGGGTGGGGGAGCCCTTCTGTGTGGAGTTTGCATGTTCTTTCTGTGTCAGCGTGGGTTTTCTCTGGGGACTCCAGCTTCCTCCCACAGTCCAAAAACATGCAGGTTAATTAGTGACTCTAAATTGACCGTAGGTGTGAGTGTGAATGGTTGTCTGTCTCTCTGGCCTCTAGTTTCGCAGACCGGGCGAGGGGTGTGGCCAGGTGGATTTTGCAAGTTTGGCACACCGTGCGCACTGGCACAGCTACTCCTCTTTCCCACCTCAGTCCCTCCTACCTGCGCAAGTCGGAAAGAGGGAGGAGAGAAGGCAGGGAGTGGGTTTTACACAGCCCATTCATACCCCATTCTCATTCACATCACACCAATCAAATGAGCCCCTCTCCTCGACCTTAAATGTGCCGTGCAAAGGCGTAATGAGAGTTTACTCAATTCGCCATGAGAGCAGCAGCGTCAGACGGCCAAACTTCTCCCAGGAGGAAACTAATGTTTTAGTCCGGGAGGTCCAAGGTCGCAGTGTCCAAATATACGGAACTGCGAGCAGACCTCCACAGGCTGATGATGCAAAGGTAGCCTGGGAGGAGGTCACCACAGTTGTAACTCAATGTTGCGTTTCTCTCGTGTGCGCGCTCTCTCTCTCTCTTTCTCTCTCGCAGTCTCACTCTGTTTCTTTTCTTTTGACTTTTCTAAGATGACAGATGCTGAATATATACTCCCTATCTGATGCTGTGGCTGTTTGTGGTTGGCTGAGAGGGATGTGAACTCATTAGTTTGCAGCTGTGTTAATCAAATCAGGTTGGGTTTCCATTACGTGTGCCAAACATGCCAAACAGTGCCAATCCCCTTTGATCTGACATCAGATGTGACAGGACAGTCGATATAGAGATACATTTATGTGCTGATTGCAGATAGTTGCATTGAATAGTTTTTTTTGTGTATTTATTGCATCGTTAATGTGCCTGACATTCTAGAAACCTGCTTGTGAGGTTTTGGTGACGTGTGCGCACTGTCCGCCGGTCAGTCAAACTTCCACTTACACCGGCTGCGCTCCGCCTGCGCTGACAGTAGACCTGGTTTCACCTGGCGAGCTTTTAGCGCACCTTCAGCGAAGCCTTTTGGCACGAAACTGTGACTGCGCCAAGCTGGTTCTGTTGACACCTCCCCCTGCTGCGCCGCCACACCCATCTCAGTGCACCTCGGTCTGCCAAATTACCAAACTGAGCGTGCCTCGGGTTGCGCTGCTCGAAACTAGCTCTGCGCGGGGTTCACCACCCTGCACTGTGCTGGGAAACTAGAGGCCTATATGTCAGCCCTGTGATAGTCTGGTGACCTGTCCAGGGTGTACCCCGCCTCTCACCCAAGGTGGGCTGGGATAGGACTGGCTGGGACCCCTAACAGGATAAGCAGTTACGGAAAATGAATGAATTATTGAAAAAAACCTGGAAACACCCTTTAAAGTGTGGATTACTCACAATTAAAGGTTCATACTTGTATTTAGTTTTCACCCTCTGTCTTAAACACTTTTTTAGTGCCCCTACTGAGAATGCCCAGTTTGCTCTGATTGGTCAGGGTTTCCAGGTCTCTGCATCGTCACTGCAGCCAGGGAATTACTGTAAATCAGTACAGCTGCACTTTTTACTGTGAAAAATCAAAGCTTCTAAACCAAAGTTTTCACAACAAGACATGTTCAAGCAGGAGCATTATCCAACACTGGGGAGAAATCAACAGCATCACCAGCCAAGAGTACATGTTTCCCTGATGTTAGCATGTAGCTACATGTAGCAGTGTAGGCTACATAATGTAGACACTTGCAGTAGCGTGCCTGGAGCACATGATCATATGACAGATGGGTCAAGATCAGTCTTATAAATAAAGGAAAATATTTGAAAAAAGTGTATGGAGAATGGTCTAAAGCTTGAGGTTGTTGTTTGCCGTATTAACTTTACCATACATTAAGCTCATTATTTGAAACTTTTGCCATGTTTATTATGAACACCTGACACTGTAACATTATAAATATGACAAAAAAATTAAAAAGCGTTATAGGACCCCTTTAGAGGTTGACAGTGGTACTACATTTATTCATGCATGTTTTCAAAGCAGTGCTTTTGTTCCTGACTGATGTTTGCAATAGGATATGGAGTCATTACATTTATTTGGCAGCAATTTACAGTTATCCTACCCACATCATGAAAACAACACATGCAACAACAAAACATGCTTATATCTAAAGTGCAGCTTAAACAATTTTACTAAACTCCAATGGCGTTGTTTATTTCTTTAGTGCGATGGTCAGGGAAACGCTCTTTCGTTTTTAAACGACGACGATATCGTAGTTTGCACCAGATTGCTTTTTCTAGTCGTGCCGGTTAACGTTCAAACTCGGGTGGTGTCGCTTTAGAGCGTTAGCATGTTAGACGTGTTTCCAAGTACATACCCAACCGCTGTTCTGCAGTGTCGGCACACTGCTTTGTCTTGTCCACTTTTTTATTTCCATCCTCGTATTTTACCCTGAAACCAAAGTGTTCCCAAATGGAGGACTTAAGGTTTGCGGGTGGGTCTCCAGGTTCATCAGGCTCACTTGCCATATTGTCAAAATGCGAGAATGCGCTGCACAAAGTGAAAGCGGAGATTTACGGGACTCGGTCCGTCACTCAATTATGTCCGTCGGGGAACTAGATATTTTAAATGGTTCGGCTCGCAAAAACAGAATTAAAATAAAATAATATCCTGTGCCCAATAATTCGGTACAGGGTCGAGCCTGTACATGTCCATGTGTGGACATGAGGACACAGGGTCTCAAGAGGATCATGTGTCCTCATGTGTGGACATTACATTTTGGGGTTAACTTGACCTTATACTTTGTTCTGATTAACTTAGACCTGCTGTCCTCATTAATGGACACTATTTTGTGCCATCTTATGGTAGTCCGACCACAACGCACTAAACCATGTAAAAACAAAATGGCAGCCATCTCTGCCAAGTCAGTCTGCAGCCGATCCCACACAAAAGTGGACAAGGTCCAAAACCTGATCACATTTTATGGTTGAAACTATTATTTATGATTATTAATGTTTGTAGTTTGATACAGCAACACATTTAACCAATATTAGTGACAGTTATAAGACGCTGCAAATTAGAAACCACTTGTGTGAAGACATTTAGATGTTATTATCGTCTCATTTGAGGACATTGGGACTTTATGATCATTGACAATGTTGACAATGTGTTAAGGTTTTTATTCATATTAACTGGGTCCTACTGATCCCAAATAGCTAGAAAAAAATAAAAAATGCTTACTGAGCAAAATATCTGGTCTCAGCGGGTTAAAAATAACGCTTACAAAATAACAGTCCTTCGATCACATGTGCTTGGTCACTGCTGAGTGGAAAATTGTGAATTCATCCCTTTTGACCACATTGTGATTAAAATGAATCTTTGTAATTGGGAATGATTAAAGTAGCAGTAAATATTTTGGCTGATTTCTATATTTTAAAAAATCCAAATGTAAAAACCTTCTTTTTTTTGACAAAAGCATCAACTGTGCTTCCTCTCTTAAATCCAAAGACTTGTGCTGCTTAATAAGAGACACAAGCTCACTCAAAGTGATTGTTTTATAAACTCATTCCACCAAACACACATTGTTTTAAACATCTACCAAAGTTATGTAAATATTTACATAACTTGCAAAAAAAACTACCAAGCAGACATGGCCTTTTACACAACTTTATTCAGCAGGGCAGCTTGCAATATTTAGCAATTTTAAATGTTTAAAACCAAATTGTAGCTGTGCCAAAAATAACTACATCTGAAGTAGTTTATACAAACTCCACAACAGGTTTGTTAACTCATGTTTTTGTTTCTTGCTTTGCAAAGCAGAACGCTGTGGCTCAGATCTTCCCTTTGATTGAACAGATTCATTTCTGCCAGTATGGCGGAGTTCCATTGTCCACTTCGTTTCCTCCACCCCTAGTTAGAGAGAGGAATCAAAGAATTTAATAAGTGGATAACCTCGCAATATTTTTTTCAAGCGATAGTTACAGAATTCCACTGATTCCAGTTTCTTGAATAAATCTGCTTTACTTCCCGGTACACTCTAAAAAAAAAAAAACGTAACACTGCAACTTAATTTATGAAGTTGGTTAAAATCAAAACATTTTTAGACATTTTTGAATAGGATAGAATTAAAATAGATAAGTTGCAATATCTTAAGCAGACTTATTTGACCACTAAATGTCACCACAACTTTTGGATAAATATTAAGTTGTTCAACTTAATTATTTCAATGTCAAAGCAAATCACATTAGTTCTACTAAATAACTGAGTTTGTCAGATTATAAGATACTCATAGGATTCACTCAATAATGCCAATGTTGGAACTACATAAAAAGATGCATGCACACTGTTATCTTGTGTTTTTTTAAGCTGAAGCAGTGGATTCTTTTTTAGAGTGTAAATCATTGTGAATTTAACAATAGTGGTTTTTAAATAGTTGTATATAATAAGGTATGTAAAGATGTCTCGGTGAAATAGTGATGAGTATGTCTCACTGCCATTTTGTAGGTCAGTTGAATCAGTTAGTGAGAGTAATCACATAAACCAGGTGAACTGGTAATAGATAATTACACTCTTCTTGAATTTGTTGTGAGGTTTAAAGTTTTTTTTTTTAACTCATTGATATCAGTAAGTAATATTCAGTGCTTACCCTTGATCCATCTTGCGCTGCTTAGACAAGGCTCTGTGTTCTAAACAGACAAAAAGATGTAATTGACGTAACATAATTATATTATCTTGTTATCACAGTCTATGAATTTATTCATATTGGAATGTTTGAAATAATAAGCAACACAGAAGCTCTCTTTACTTATGTTTAGGGTTAGTGCTTTGCAGTAAACACAGCTGAGATGCAAGGACTAAAGAAAGACTTAGCATATATTGGAGCTGTAGTTGTATATATTTATGCATAATTTATACCAGATTGTTGTTGATGTCAGGTTAGGGTTACGCTAATAGAAAACATAGTGCAGAGCAAATGATGTTCTCTATTAGCCTAATGAGGAAGTGAGGTCTATCTGTTGAAGTTAACACAGATGCACACTTGTGATTTACCTCTCCATCCCTGCCTGGCACCCCTGAATATAGCCTTCGCCCCTCTCCAGATATATTTTAAGTGTCTAAAAAAACACTCCCCGGGTTCGGCCATGAGGACGACCAGCGACAGCACCAGAAAGATCATAACAAACTTCATCCTGAAAAGCAAAACACATTCAGATAAGATAGCTAGATAAGATAGCTAGGTAGGTAGGTAGGTAGGTAGGTAGATAGATAGATAGATAGATAGATAGATAGATAGATAGAACGACAATGTAACAAGACTACATGTCGTAATATTTCTAAAATGTCAATTGATATAACTTATCCTAATGACTTTGCATTAAGTAAAGCAAAATGAAAATGAAATATTAACTTTACCTTCTGACAGACTGATAGTCAAAAGACTGTTGTCAAGTTGCAGCTGTGGTCTCAACAGTTGATGTGAATTGTTGTTATACCCCACAGTTGTGATATAAGATCATTTCAAGTGGGTGGGACAAACGTCACTTTCTCAGTATTAGTGTGAAACAGCCTATTACTGTGTGATTTATTTCACCATATTCTTCAAGCCACAAAACAGTGGTTAGATTCAAAATCAACTTCCCTATATGAGGATACTTTGTCAACTGAACAAACTGGTTTTTACATTGCTTTGATATTATTGTTATGCTGGTGCACACAGGGTCGTGTCATGGTCCAAACATGAATCCATAGTTTACACAGACAAAGTACACTGATTCTGCTCCTGGAGACACAAATGTGCTATTTAGATAAAGTTGACTTGACATTTTTATGCCTCCACGCTGATAACAGCCAGAGGCATCATGTTTTTGGTTTGTCTGTTCCATTTTTTTGAACGTGCTATCTTGGGAACACCTTCTCTTCTAATTTGGCACAAACATCAACTTGGACTTGGATGAACTGATTAGAGTTTGGTGGTCAAAGGTCAAGGTCACTGTGACCTCAGAAAACATGTTTTTGGTCATAACTCAAGAAATCATCAACTAATTCTACTAATTCAACTACTCAACTAATCATACATGTCAATATAATGATAATTTGTATTTTGCCAAAAAATAAACCTAATATCTCTTATTAAATTATTAAATTCCTTCAAAGTCTTCACTGTATTAGTCTGGACAGACATGGATGTAAACAGCAGCTCGACTGATTGGCAGAAGCATACAACCACAAGGTGGTAATTGTGGTTTCAGCGCATTTTTGCTCGGTCAAATAATTTAAAAAAAAAAAAAAAAAAAAAAGGAGGTGGCACGGTGGTGCAATGGTTAGCATTGCTACTTCGAACCCAGACTGTGGGTGTTCGAACCTCAGGGTGGGGGAGCCCTTCTGTGTGGAGTTTGCATGTTCTTTCTGTGTCAGCGTGGGTTTTCTCTGGGGACTCCAGCTTCCTCCCACAGTCCAAAAACATGCAGGTTAATTAGTGACTCTAAATTGACCGTAGGTGTGAGTGTGAATGGTTGTCTGTCTCTCTGGCCTCTAGTTTCGCAGACCGGGCGAGGGGTGTGGCCAGGCGGATTTTGCAAATTTGACACACTGGCACAGCTACTCCTCTTTCCCACCTCAGTCCCTCCTACCTGCGCAAGTCGGAAAGAGGGAGGAGAGAAGGCAGGGAGTGGGTTTTACACAGCCCATTCACACCCCATTCTCATTCACATCACACCAATCAAATGAGCCCCTCTCCTCGACTTTTCTTTTGACTTTTCTAAGATGAGAGCAGCAGCGTCAGACAGCTAAACTTCTCCCAGAAGGAAACTGATGTTTTGGTCTAGGAGGTCTGCTCACAGTGTCCGAATATATGGAACTGCGAGTAGACCTCCACAGGCTGATGATGCAAAGGCAGCCTGGGAGGAGGTCACCACATTTGTAACTCAATGTTGCGTCTCTTTCTCTTCTCACTCTGTTTCTTTGCTTTTGCTTGACTCATTAGTTGCAGCTGTGTTAATCATCATCAGCGTGCCACGTGCCATTGCCAAGTGCCAATCCCCTTTGATCTGACATCAGATGTGACAGGACAGTCGATATAGAGATACATTTATGTGCTGATTGCAGATAGTTGCATTGAATAGTGTTTTTTTGTGTATTTATTGCATCGTTAATGTGCCTGACATTCTGAAAACCTGCCTGTGAGGTTTTGGTGACGTGTGCGCACTGTCCGCTAGTCAGCCAAACTTCCACTTACACTGGCTGCGCTCCCCCTGCGCTGACAGTAGACCTGGTTTCAGCTGGCAAGCTTTTAGCGCACCTTAAGTGAAGCCTTTTGGCACGAAACTGTGACTGCGCCAAGCTGGTTCTGTTGACACCTCCCCCTGCTGCGCCGCCACACCCATCTCAGCGCACCTTGGTCTGCCAAATTACCAAACTGAGCGTGCCTCGGGTTGCGCTGCTCGAAACTAGCTCTGCGCGGGGTTCGCCACCCTGCACTGTGCTGGGAAACTAGAGGCCTATATGTCAGCCCTGTGATAGTCTGGTGACCTGTCCAGGGTGTACCCCGCCTCTCACCCAAGGTGGGCTGGGATAGGACTGGCTGGGACCCCTAACAGGATAAGCAGTTACGGAAAATGAATGAATGATTGAAAAAAACCTGGAAACACCCTTTAAAGTGTGGATTACTCGCAATTAAAGGTTCATACTTGTATTTAGTTTTCACCCTCTGTCTTAAACACTTTTTTAGTGCCCCTACTGAGAATGCCCTGTTTGCTCTGATTGGTCAGGGTTTCCAGGTCTCTGCATCATCACTGCAGCCAGAGAATTACTGTAAATCAGTACAGCTGCACTTTTTACTGTGAAAAATCAAAGCTTCTAAACCAAAGTTTTCACAACAAGACATGTTCAAGCAGGAGCATTATCCAACACTGGGGAGAAATCAACAGCATCACCAGCCAAGAGTACATGTTTCCCTGATGTTAGCATGTAGCTACATGTAGCAGTGTAGGCTACATAATGTAGACACTTGCAGTAGCGTGCCTGGAGCACATGATCATATGACAGATGGGTCAAGATCAGTCTTATAAATAAAGGAAAATATTTGGAAAAAAGTGTATGGAGAATGGTCTAAAGCTTGAGGTTGTTGTTTGCCGTATTAACTTTACCATACATTAAGCTCATTATTTGAAACTTTTGCCATGTTTATTATGAACACCTGACACTGTAACATTATAAATATGACAAAAAAATTAAAAAGCGTTATAGGACCCCTTTAGAGGTTGACAGTGGTACTACATTTATTCATGCACGTTTTCAAAGCAGTGCTTTTGTTCCTGACTGATGTTTGCAATAGGATATGGAGTCATTACATTTATTTGGCAGCAATTTACAGTTATCCTACCCACATCACGAGAAATTCAGGATTTTGGTGTCTTGCTCAAGGACACTTCAACATGGTGACAGGTAGGGCTGCGGAACAAATCACGAACCCTACAATTAACAGCCACTTAACAGTGGATTTGAACTAAACAAATACAGTATTCACTAGGGCTGCCCCCTTATAGTCAACCAAATGTTAGTCGACCAGAAAGGTCATCAGTCGGAAAGATGTCATTGGTCACTTAGTTGCAGTAAAAAAAAAAGCCAACAGATATCTTTCCCTTCTTCTGTAAATATTCAGTCTGATAAATACCGAAAGTTGATCATTTTAGTGCAGGGCCATTCAAAGTTTTACATCTGTCCCACAGACGATAGGCCCACAAACTTATAAACAGCACCTTGAAGAAGATCAGCTCTGCACTCAGGATTTCAGGTTAATAGGCTATATGAGGCTTGTTAAGGTTGCTTAGGAACCTCAGATGCAAACCGCCGCCGCGCTTTTTGGGATCATTTTGAGAAGGTGAAGGACGAACCCAAGGTGATATGTAAACTCATTGTCATTGGTCGACTACAAACATGACGTATCATCTGAAACATGTAAGTAGCTACATGCCCATTAGCCACTTAGCACAATCATTACTGCTTTGCAGACAGCGTCATTAACAGGCAGCTCGCTCAGTGTGTGACGTGCACTTGTAGATAAAATATAGGCCTATATTAATGAAGGTTCATTAGTACGGTTTGTATTTCTCTGTAATGTAGCACAGTGTTAACAATGTTACTGATACTATTCTTTCTCACAGCTTGAACCTTTGTGTTGCACCACCCAAAATATATGTAATTTAATAATTAAAACAATAGGGCGGCACGGTGGTGTGGTGGTTACTCTCGCCTCACAGCAAGAGGGTTGCTGGTTCGATCCCGGGCGTGGGAGCCCTTCTGTGCGGAGTTTGCATGTTCTCCCCGTGTCAGCGTGGGTTCTCTCTGGGCACTCCGGCTTCCTCCCACAGTCCAAAGACATGCAGATTGGAGACTAGGTTAACTGATAACTCTAAATTGTCCGTAGGTGTGAATGTGAGTGTGAATGGTTGTTTGTCTCTATGTGTGTCAGCCCTGCGATAGTCTGGCGACCTGTCCAGGGTGTACCCTGCCTCTCGCCCGATGTCAGCTGGGATAGGCTCCAGCCCCCCCGCGACCCTCAAGAGGATGAAGCGGTTAGAAGATGAATGAATGAATGAATTAAAACAATACTGTAAAAATGCAGGCGACTAGTCGACTAATGGCCCTAAATGATGGCTATTGGTTGACTAATAAAATTCTTAGTCAGGGGCAGCCCTAGTATTCACTTGTGATTTACCTTTCCATTTACTCTTCAACCATTTCCAGAAAGCCTTTAGGCCTCAAAAAATTCTCTTTGGGTTCAGTTATGAGAACGACCAACGTCAACACCAGAAACAGCAAGTCACACTTCCTCCTGAAAACAAGAACATACTGGCCACAGCAACTGTACAAGTCATAGTATGTGTTGACAGCCAACTTGTCATGTTTCTCAAAGACTTTGCATAAAGTACAAAAAAATGAAAACCTTTCCCACCTATTGATCTTCAGACAACAAAAACTGTTTGCTCAAGTAGAGCAAGGTAAGCAGTTGTGAGGCCTACAGGTGATATGAATCTCTGTGCCTGTCCAGTACCTGTGTCTCGATAAGGCTTGCTTTGGGGTAATCTCACTGTTTGTCCATTTTACAGATAAAGGCTTGTTTCAGTCAGACTCCTGGCCTGGTTGCCAGATGTATAGGGTTGTTGGCTACTTCAAATTTTGTGTCCATTCCTTGAATACTCTGTAAGTTATTCATATTCGTTTAGTTCCTAAGGGGTCCTCAGATCAAAAGAATCAAAAAGGTTTTTCATAAAAAATGAGTCCAAGTTGTTAGTATTGTTTTAACAGGACGAAGTAATGTGTTGGTATGCTGGGTGCCGTAACTCACTCTTCCTCTTATGCTGTGTCTGTCGGAGCAAGAACAAATCAATGATTCGTAAATAATGTATTATCTAACGCCTAATTTTTAAACAAGTAATATTAGTACTGGTTTAAAAAAAACAATTTGATCATATTTCCCATCTTTGTTGAGCAACACTTTTGTGTGAAAGGAATTAAAGGCCTGTCCCAAATATACAGTATGTCTGTTGATTTCAGTGATTTAAGCAAATAATAGCCTAGGCCACTAATTGAAATTTTACGGTATTTAAAAACAAAATAATTTCTAAATCTTTTTTCTTTACTGTTTTTAGATTTTGACCTTTACAAAGAATGGGGAAAAAAGTGCATGTGAGGTTGTGTCTGTCAAGGGTTAATCCATAGCACGCACTCTACAATGTCTCATTAATTGTTTATAATGACAGTCATGATTCTTCAGTTTACTGTCCCACCGACATTTGGCAATCTTAACAAATATTTTTGCAAAACCACATCAGTACATACAGAATACTTTAAACATCTACTTTAATCTGTTGAAAAAAACAGCAACTAATGAAAAGTGAAATCAGCATTTAATAAAATGTGTAGTAATGTCACACATAGGATAGGCCTAATTTTTGCAATATTACGCAGATGAAAAAATGAAGTCCGTAAGATTTGTTTTAAATGAGAATTAAAAGATAAATCTTAATCAAATATTACTCCAAGGTTTCTTACGGTGGTGCTAGAGGCCAGAGCAATGCCATCTAGAGAAACTATGTCATCAGATGAAGAGTCTCTGAGTTGTTTGGGGCCAAGAACAATAACTATATATATATATATATATATATATATATATATATATATAATTTGTCTGAATTTAAGGAAATTTGTGTTCATCCAGGTTTTTATGTCTTTAAGGCAATTATGAAGTTTAGTTTGATTATATATTTGATTTAGTTGATTACTTTCTTCTGGCTTCATCGATAAATACAATTGTGTATCATCTGCGTATATCATCACATATTGTTGGTATTAAGCAGTTGTAGCACATAAAGTGGCTGAAACTGTAGACTGTATGGCTTTGCTAAATGTCACCAATGGATGTCTGCTCCATCAATGTGAAAACATGTTTTTAAACTGCATCTGTGGGGCGTCCGGCCTGCAACCCTTTGCTGCATGTCAGTCCCCGCTCTCTCTCTCTCTCTCTCTGTCTCTCTCCCTCTCTCTATCTCTGCCTCCCCATTTCACACACTGTCCTGTCCATTAAAGGCAAAAACCCACAAAAATAATCTTTACGAAAATAAACTACAGTTGTGTGATCTTTCCAAAAAAGGAAGAAATATAGCCTTTGTTTATCAGCAGAATGTTGTGAAACCAGAATGACTGAGGCGTTTGAGAAAACCAATTAAGGGAAACGGTCAACATCCTCATCATGGTGTGAAATGATGTAAACAGCCAGCTCGCCCAACTGTGGGAAGTGTGTGAATCTTATCAGATGTCAAGTCACCGTGATGGTGTAAGAATGTTTATCAGCAATTGACACATTGATGCTGATGAACGTTTTGACATGCAGCACCCGCACGAGAGCAAGAGACACCCATGGGAGCTATATGTTTCATTTTAATCACTTATTCACATATGCAGTGCATCCATATTCTCACCAGTTATCTTTGAAGTGTAAGGCCTACAGTATTAATCAGTCTTCTGTGTGCATGCACTTAAATGATTTTGTTCTTCACCTGCCAAAACAAACTGAGGCCATCATTAGCCAGTCAATGTTTGTTAATAGCATGTAGAACAGTGGTACTACATTTATGGGTGAGGTGCTGAATGACTCTCTGCCATTTTTTCTGCCATTTTTTTTATTTACAATGAATTATTAATTGAGGACACAAAAAAGAACAAAGAAAACAAACAAACAAACAAAAAAAGCAAGACCTGTGTATATAGATAGATACCTCTAATATTTCACTTTGTCTTCATTATTATTGTATGTGTCTGTCTTTCCTTGTATACTGTCTTACTTGTGTCTGCTCATATCCCTGCACTTGTCTTCACTTGTTATCACCACATTACACACACAAAAAAAGAAAATCAGTTGATTCACACTGGGATTTTTAATTTTTAAAAATTTATTTTGTGTGTTTATTGTAAAAAAAAAAAAAAAAAAGTGACACAATGCATTTAAAAAGCATCAAAATAGAGCTTGTTTATTTAAAATAAATAAATAAATAAATAAAAGTGCCGGGGCAGGGCCCAACTAAGATCTGGCCTAAGGCCTGAATGTCCTAAAACACTTGAAACACCCCTGCATACAGCAAATGTCAAAAGATTGAAAACAGGTAGTTCTTTTTTTTATATACAGTACAGGCCAAAAGTTTGGACACACCTTCTCATTCAATGCGTTTTCTTTATTTTCATGACTATTTACATTGTAGATTCTCACTGAAGGCATCAAAACTATGAATGAACACATGTGGAGTTATGTACTTAACAAAAAAAGGTGAAATAACTGAAAACATGTTTTATATTCTAGTTTCTTCAAAATAGCCACCCTTTGCTCTGATTACTGCTTTGCACACTCTTGGCATTCTCTCCATGAGCTTCAAGAGGTAGTCACCTGAAATGGTTTTCCAACAGTCTTGAAGGAGTTCCCAGAGGTGTTTAGCACTTGTTGGCCCCTTTGCCTTCACTCTGCAGTCCAGCTCACCCCAAACCATCTCGATTGGGTTCAGGTCCGGTGACTGCGGAGGCCAGGTCATCTGCCGCAGCACTCCATCACTCTCCTTCTTGGTCAAATAGCCCTTACACAGCCTGGAGGTGTGTTTGGGGTCATTGTCCTGTTGAAAAATAAATGATCGTCCAACTAAACGCAAACCGGATGGGATGGCATGTCGCTGCAGGATGCTGTGGTAGCCATGCTGGTTCAGTGTGCCTTCAATTTTGAATAAATCCCCAACAGTGTCACCAGCAAAACACCCCCACACCATCACACCTCCTCCTCCATGCTTCACAGTGGGAACCAGGCATGTGGAATCCATCCGTTCACCTTTTCTGCGTCTCACAAAGACACAGCGGTTGGAACCAAAGATCTCAAATTTGGACTCATCAGACCAAAGCACAGATTTCCACTGGTCTAATGTCCATTCCTTGTGTTTCTTGGCCCAAACAAATCTCTTCTGCTTGTTGCCTCTCCTTAGCAGTGGTTTCCTAGCAGCTATTTGACCATGAAGGCCTGATTGGCGCAGTCTCCTCTTAACAGTTGTTCTAGAGATGGGTCTGCTGCTAGAACTCTGTGTGGCATTCATCTGGTCTCTGATCTGAGCTGCTGTTAACTTGCGATTTCTGAGGCTGGTGACTCGGATGAACTTATCCTCAGAAGCAGAGGTGACTCTTGGTCTTCCTTTCCTGGGTCGGTCCTCATGTGTGCCAGTTTAGTTGTAGCGCTTGATGGTTTTTGCGACTCCACTTGGGGACACATTTAAAGTTTTTGCAATTTTCCGGACTGACTGACCTTCATTTCTTAAAGTAATGATGGCCACTCGTTTTTCTTTAGTTAGCTGATTGGTTCTTGCCATAATATGAATTTTAATAGTTGTCCAATAGGGCTGTCGGCTGTGTATTAACCTGACTTCTGCACAACACAACTGATGGTCCCAACCCCATTGATAAAGCAAGAAATTCCACTAATTAACCCTGATAAGGCACACCTGTGAAGTGGAAACCATTTCAGGTGACTACCTCTTGAAGCTCACGGAGAGAATGCCAAGAGTGTGCAAAGCAGTAATCAGAGTAAAGGGTGGCTATTTTGAAGAAACTAGAATATAAAACATGTTTTCAGTTATTTCACCTTTTTTTGTTAAGTACATAACTCCACATGTGTTCATTCATAGTTTTGATGCCTTCAGTGAGAATCTACAATGTAAATAGTCATGAAAATAAAGAAAACGCATTGAATGAGAAGGTGTGTCCAAACTTTTGGCCTGTACTGTATATATTGTAAATATTATCAATTTTTGTTTATTTATTGGTCCCTGGCCTCCTGTTGTTTTGCAAAAGTGGCCTCTGGGTAATGCAAGTTCAGTATCCCAAATGCAGGAGAAGGAAAAATGGATTAAACTCATTTAAGTGTTTGTTAAATTTAAAGCAAAGCATTATTTATTTGTCTTTGCGTATCTCCGATTTGCAGTAACTTTTCCAATAGACTCTTTAAGTAGAAGTTTACCAATTCAATTTTTCTGCTTTCACAATTCATTTACTTTATGTCATAAAAAAAAACAAAAAAAAAACTTTGGATGTGTTTCAGGTAAGTAATGTCTCATGGCTGAGACAAAATGCAGTACTGTGGTCTGCACCCACTCTGGTGATCTGGTCTAATCAACTGAAAATTATTCAAACACACATCACTGAATGAGTCTACTAAATTTGTGAATACATCCAAATACTTGAACCACTTGCTAAAATAACTCTGACATTAAAAATATTTGGTGTGGAATAAAAATTCATTTTGATGAAACTTTAACTTTAATGTGAAAAACACTGCATTTAGACTTCAGAGGGCATTTTTATTAACTCACACCTCATGTATTTATGAGGCCTGTAGCCAAGACTGAACTGAGAATGCACAGAATGAACTGAAAGTCTTGATAGTTATTGCTTTATGTCCACATCACGCTGCAGCTGTGCATTTTTTATTTTCATTTTTGCAAAATAAGATTGAAATAGACATTGACCATGCTTCTTCCTGAATGTGATACCAAGAGCTTTAAGGAAGAAGACAAGTTTATAATTTCTAGATTCCACCTTATTACATTGTTGTGATCAGTCTTAACAGCGGGCCTGCTGTCATGGGGGGGGATCAAAGGGTACAGATGATCCCAGTCCAAGGCCAAGGGGGGGCCCATGAAAAGGTCTATGGGCATTTAAATGGGATCAAATACATGAATTGACTTATATCATGGACAGCTTACATGATATATATTTTTTTTTACTCAATTTCAACTCCCATTTCATCATGCCATCCCCACTGGTATTGTGAAATGGTGCGGTCAGGTGCATGATATGCACAAGTGCCGCTAATGTCAACACATGAGGCAGACTGCAGCCTGTTAAGCAAAGTCAGAATGACTCACCAAACATCACGGCCTCCTAAAAGAAAAAGTCAGGGTGCAGAGAGAAGAAGACAATTAAAGGGACAGAGAGACAATGGCGAAATGTCTGGCATAAGAAAAAAGGGAAGAAGCAGCAAGTATGACAGGTGAAGCTGAGGGTGAGAAGTGAGGCAGACTAAAACCTGCTGTATCAGGCTCAGTTTAAAGCCACAGTGAGGACACTAGAGGACCTACGACACCATGTTATGCTATCTTGTCAGAAAGGGGGGCAAATACCGCTCCTAACGTGCACTTAATTTCGGCCCAGGGAAAAAGGAACATTTTTGAAAATGATGTATTCTGAAAATGTCCCCCTGTTCATATTTTCTAACGGCTGGCCAGCTTAAGAGTTCACACAAAACAGGAAGGGCTGGGCCAACTTGACTGGTTGGCACAAGCTCGATAACATACTTGTTACATGCTTGTCTCTGTGTCAGAGTAATTATAGTTCTGTATTAAAAATGTTGAGTTTTAGTTAGGTTTAATTTGTTGGGCCTCATTCACAAACAGTGCGTACGCACAAATCTGTGCTTAAACTGTGCGTACGATCATTTGACGCACAAATCTGGGATTCATCAATATTTTCTTACCCGAATTTGTTCTTACTCTGCGAACAAATTTAGAACTGCCTCAGACCATGCGTACGCACAAATGAGGAAGGCCGAACTCACTTAGAAAATGCAGACATACCTTTTAAGTACACACAGAGTCTATAAAACCACATTCATGAAAAAGAGATTTAATTAACATTTTTTAAAATAATTAATTTACTAATATATTGGCCAAATGGATTAAATTACCATGAAATTGACACACGTTCACCCTTATCATTGTGACAATTAAAATATTAACAATAACATGAACAGAAAAACTATCACTCCATCAGCGTGCAGATGATCTGTAATGCCGACTGCCATATCCTTAAGGCTGTGGCCCGCTGGCCAGGAGGCACCCACGACTCATTTATTTTGCAAAACAGTACAGTGGGAATGTGTTTGGAGGCAGAGGCTGTGAGAAGTGCATGGCTTGTTGGTGAGCTAGTCTTTTATTTCAATTGTTTTAAGTTAGTATTTTCAGTAAGTCTCTATTCCGTTAATGTTAAAATGTTATATTGTTTGGGTGACCGGGCATATGGCCTTAAAACATGGCTGATGACACCATACGCAAACCCTGAAACCCCTCAAGAGGTGCACTATAATAACATACATGCCCACACACGTGCCGTAGAGCGTACTTTTGGCGTGCTTAAGGGCCGCTGGATGTGTTTGGATACAGCCGGTGGCAAACTACTTTATACCCCTGAGAAGGTGTGCAAGATCATCCTGGCATGCTGTGTCCTCCACAATCTTACAATGACCCATGGCATTCCTGTAAGACCCGGCGCCATCGCTTCTAACAAACTGTGAAATTTACTACTTCTCTCCTCGCGTAACCGCTTCCTTCATTCATGAATCAACTCTAGGCAAGCGGTTTCCTTATATGGAGAAATGGGGGCGTGGTAGTATGCTGATTGCAGATCGCGCACACACGCCTGTCAATTTAGAATGGTTCTGATTTACTAACATATGCACGGTGGTGAGAACAAAATTGGCCGGTACGCACGTGTCAGGAATCCGACGGTGATTTTGCGCAAGTACTTATTTTTTGCGGAGAGTAAGAACATTTCTGCACAGATATTAGTGAATGAGGCCCATTATCAGGTTTAGTTTTTTATCCTAAGAAGTTTATTAAGAAGGTATTAAAACACAAACACAACACTTTGTGAAGGCCATTGACTCAAAGTCATGTAGACATCCTCGTCTTAATAAACATCAGTGCCTCTTCATGCTTTGTTATGTTGCCAAATTTAACCAAAATGTCAGAAATTAAAACTAAACACACATCCTGCATATTTTTATTTTATTTTAATAGTTTTGCAAGAACACTATTTTCTTCATCCATCCATCCATCCTGCATGTCTTTGGACTGTGGGAGGAAGCCGGACTACCTGGAGAAAACCCACGCTGACATGTGGAGAACATGCAAACTCTACACAGGAGGGCTCCCCCACCCTGAGGTTCGAACCCCAGTTATTTTTAATTACTAGAGTCTATTTTTTTTTTGTTTAGTTTTAGCTAACTGTAATAACCTTGCTGTATGTGTGGGTTGTACTCACTGGTGTACTGGCCATCTGGCATACCGGGACAAATCCCGGTGGGCTGGTGGCCCTCTATTTCTGACTGTAATTTATAGAGTGCATGAGAGTGTGCTGTGTGTGTGTGTGTGTGTGTGTGTGTGTTCTGTGCTTGGGCTCACTGGCCAGTTACCACTTTGTAAGTTCAACTTGTGCTTGTCGTGGCCTTTAAAATGGTGGATACATTGTTGAGTGTCACATCCCCTGTGAAATGACTAGTTTAACCATCAGAATTTGTTTAAAGGTGCTGTATGTAAGAATGTGGCCAAAACGGTTACTGCACTCAAATTCAAAATACTGCCGCGAGTCGTGTCCGCCCCCCCTCCCCTACAGATTTGAGGTTGCTGGACAGCGGCACGCTGGAGACTGATTTGTTTGCCCACAGGCAGCTGCTGTGGCAGGGCTGTGTCACCGCGTTGCTGATCTTCGGTTTTCCAGCGGACCGTTCGAGCAAGTCTGGCTTCTCTGCTGCTAATGCTGCTGCCGGGATACAGCTGAGGATGAACCAGCTGCTAATGCTATGTACCGGGACACTGCTAACGCTGCTGCCGGGATAAAGCTGAGGAGGAGCCGGCTGCTAATGCTATGTACTGGGACACTGCTAATGCTGCTGCCGGGATAAAGCTGAGGAGGAGCCGGCTGCTAATGCTATGTACTGGGACACTGCTAATGCTGCTGCCGGGATAAAGCTGAGGAGGAGCCGGCTGCTAATGCTATGTACCGGGACACTGCTAATGCTGCTGCCGGGATAAAGCTGAGGAGGAGCCGGCTGCTAATGCTATGTACTGGGACACTGCTAATGCTGCTTGCCGTGCTGCTGTAGCTCAGTCGTAACTGTAACTGATGCTGAGACTCTACTGACTGTGTGACTGGTAGATGGCGGTGGGTGGCGCAACAGGCCAAAACACAAATTCAAAACATAAACATGATTTGCGGACTGTAAAAATGTTTTTTAAATGCGAATATTCTGGCCGTACTATTGTTGTCTGTGAGATCAGTATGTTATATGAACATTATTCCTTAGTCTCTGTGACATATTAGGAGGATTTTATGACTATTTGCTTTATATTTCTTACATATAGCTCCTTTAAATTGGTCTGGTAACCTGGAGTCTAGAAAAGCTGCACAGGTTGATTATTTTATCCCTATTCATGTTACCGTAAGGCTAAACCAGAGGTCTGTGGTGCCTCAGGGTGACTTTTTGGTCCTCAAAACATTATATTTAGATCCTAAGCTTCACATTCTTAACGTATTGTTCACTTGGCATTTTGCATCACTTTCACACAGTTGGTGAAGTTTTTAATTTCCTTGTCTTTGCCTTATTTATTTTCAGGGCACCATGTCATGGGTTCTCACTTTCTGTGATCTAAAAAATTTCAATTCTCCAATTCAGTTTGTCTGAATGCTAAAGAGTTCAGGCTCCTCCAAAGATTACCTTGATAGTGAGTTGGATTGAGAGTGAGAATGAAAAGGCAAAGTGAGCAGAGTGAGATCTATAGACGATATGAATCTCTGAGTCAAGTGGGTCACGTCACTTTGTGTGGAGTTAAGTTGAGTCCATGTTCCTCTCAAGCATGTCCATCCATCTCTATCAGTCCATCTCTTCTTCAAGTTCTTGTTTATGTTGTTCAAGCAATGACTGAGTGATTGCATTCAAAATAATTTAGTGTCTCAAGAACAACAGTCATGCACTTCTTCAAAGACTTTGATTCATAACGCTTTTATTCTTAATGTCAACATAATGATTGATGGGAATTCAGATTAGATTTACAAACATGAGAATGGAGGTAGTGACTGCAGTGTGGTGACCAATGCACTGAAAATCTCAGGTATTAACACTAGATTCAGTCTTCTTGCCAATTTATAGCAGGAATGTACTTCATTTTGCTTTTTAAGTTCAGCTATGTCTTTAAACTTCACGCTCAGAAATCATTTATTTGACAAGACCTATGATGGAGTCAGTTTTGGTTTAAAAAAAAAATGACAGTAAGTGGATTTGATGTTGTCAAAAGATGATGTAATGGTTACTGCTGACCACAAAAAGTGGTCTGAAGTATTAATGGCGCCACTTAAAGGCTAGAAACTCCAGAAGACTCAATTTATTTGTTATCTCGACTAGGAGTAAGCCTGGAGGGGACCATGCGAATTAGTTCAATAGGTTTCTTTTCTTGTCTGTTTTAATGTGTGTTTATTGTTGTTTCTTCTGACTTTGTTGAACTCTAGCCTACAGATTTAACTCATACTGTTCTAGGCCCAGTTATGCCACAACTCCTTCAAAAAAAGATGAACCACATATTTTTCGTAGCTTCTGAAACATGTCTGCTGGAATTAAAATGAGTGCCCTTTCACTAAGCCCCGCCCCTTTGTGATGGTCCAACAAGCTGTCAGAGTAAGCATGGAGCCCACACTGTAACTAACTGCACCTGTTGAAGAAATATTATCATATTCTTGGACAAATGAAACAGTGATTCCAGAGAGAAGCAGACAGAGGGATCTACAGTCTATGTTTGAAGGATATATCCAGGATGTCAAACTGACTCAGCAGCAACAACAGGTTAAAAAGACAAAGATAGTTAGAAGCTAAAGCCGAACTATAGGCTACAGATCACAGTGTAAAAGTGAACCACCACATCACTGCTGATAGACACAGAAGACAATGAATATAAAGGGAAACTTTGCTGATATTGAACCAGCTGTGTGGCATCACAGTGTGCGCAGATGAATGGTGTTTGGCTTCAGCCCCGTGCCGCTGCCAGCACCCGCATCTCCGATACCAAATGGGCAGGGATCTCCGGGGGAAGTCAAACAATGTTCATCTGCACACACTGTGATGACACACAGCTGGTTGAATATCAGCAAAGTTTCCCTGCTTCCCTTCACTGGTTCCTGTACAGCAGGGTCGGTCTTTATTCACTGTTATAATCATTAAAAAGCAAAAGCAGCATGTGTATACATTCAGTAGGCTATATCTTCAGTAGCTAGCTAGCTAACCCTACACTTTTCAGGGTTTGATTTTGGTTTTGGAACAGGGAAGAAACGTATGTCTTTTTCCAACCTCTGCAGGTAACGAGTATCATTAATACACGACGTGCCCCAAGCACAACATTTAGCTCCAAATCCACAAAACCAGCCTGAAAATGAAGGAAATCTGTTGAGTCGATAGAGCACAGCTGTGTTGCTGTCAGACCCTGGTCTGAGCCGGCCCGATGCTACCATATGATTGGCCAGTCTGCATACAGGGATGAACTTGGCAAAGGGTCAATTGTCTGGAGTTGCAGCAACTAGGCCAGGCAGCCACTTGGCTGCCTAGCAGTGATCTGCACTCTACTGAGTGACCTTTTCTTGTTCATCATATGTTATACTTTAAATATACTATTCTTGTCCTTTTTATGGCTCTAGTTGTGGTTGAAAATATATCTCAATTCATGGTCCTTTCTAATAAGGTGTCCCCTTCAGAGTAAGGGGTGTATTTCTTCTGGATTGGAAAATGTTTGAGGCCTGAAACACAGCGGTTGTTTTAGTGCTTGTGCAACAACTCATACTTTTTGTTGATCATGTTACACAATTGTTGTTGGGGATTGCATGCACGCCGGAAATGTAATAATGGATTATACACAGAACCATAGAGTAACTCTGAGAATTTGAAATTTTGATATAACTCAGTACATACACCCAGAAATCTGGGCACATTTAAGTATTCCTATGGCACGTAATACTTAAATAACACCATAAACTTAATGCATGATTCATGGGTTCGGTGTGTGCAAGTACTAAGTGAGTAAGGATAAAGCACACTTGATTTATTGTCTCACCCTTTTTAAATTGTCTGGACTTCATTGTTGTCTACATACTGTATATGTGAATGGTAGTTAATTAATGTCACTGTGTTTTGTTTTTGACGGGAAAAGGCAAACAATTCTACACATGTTTGAGAGGAAGCAGGAAAACAGCAGCCAGTTCAAACTTCAGTCTCATTATTTACAGCTCGCTTTAATGATTTGGTCATTTGGTGTTGTTCATTTGTAAAACACTGTGTGTAGAGTGCACATAACTTCTGCATTTGTTGTCTATTTATAACAGTATTGTGCAGTGCTGTGCAGCCATTTAGTAGCCTCCCGTGTTACCCTGCCTTGTGCTCAGTTACCTCAGTGGAAGCAATGAAATTTCAAAAAATGTTTGTTCTGGTTTGTACAAAGTAATTTGGGTTTAAAATTCCCAATTGTGAAGCAGTTTTAGAGAAAAAAAAGATATTGGTTATCAGGACATAAATACTGACACAGAGAGCATAATTACACTTACACTGTGCAGTAGTGTCTCCTGTGCCTCAGTTTGTCATCGAGCAGTAGATTGTGAAATATAAATCTGCGCAGTTTTCAAGATAACATCACCACTTAGTGATGAAAAATATTTCATTTGTAGGTTGAAGTTCTCCCGTAGTGCATCGTGGACAGATTGGGGATTGGTGGCTTAATGATTTGCACTTTTGCCTCACTGCAAGGACATCCTGTGTTTGAAACCCACTGGTGCAAACCGGGGCTGTTCACATGGGTTTCCTCTGGGTGCTCTTGTTTTCTCACAGGTATATTCCTGCAGTTGCCCTTGATCAAGGCACTGGCCTCAGACCTGGAGTTGGTCCCTTGGCTTCCACAACACTGAAGCTTCCAAATGCTCCTAAAAAGGGTAGGTCAAGTGCAGAGGACAAAGTATAAACTATTCCCTGAGTAGAACTAATTTCCCTAGAAACTACACAACAGGGACCAAATGTTTATTTTGCCTTTGGCCACACATTTGTGTCTGCATGTTTGCCGAAGCTTCACAGCTGCTTATGTTAAAATTTTTTACTGTGTCTCTTGTGTATTGACCCACAAAATGTATCGCATTAAAGCCTGCTACGCATCTGTCACTGCTGTGTATAAAAAAGTGAGCATAGCATTAGTTCAGGCGGGGCACGATGTCAAGATCAGCTCACATCCCAGCTACATCAGCTGATCTCAAACAGCCAATCAACTGATGGAACAGCTGACTGATGGAGGGAGCTGCTGACAGATCACATGATTCCTTTCTGTGCAACCAGTTGGCAAATCTCATTCAGGGCGCCCTATTTAAACTGCTCTGGCCTGCCTATCGTTGCTGCTTCCTCTGCAAGCCGCTTTGCAACCAGCTCCTCCTTTTCATGCTGTGTCTGACGTATCAGTGTCATCTCTGTTTGTCATTGATGCTGCTCTGTTTTGTTGCCTTGGGGTCTTTGCTGATGGTGGTGCAGGGAGGTTTGCTCTCTCTGCCTCAGGCTTTCCTCATATGCATGTGGAAGGGCAGAGAGATGTGCTCTCTCAGACCTAGGCTTTCCACGTACACTGTAGGCACGTACAAGAGACTTTCTGCGTAGGCCCGAGGAAAGACAGAGGGGCCCCATAGAGCCATACCGCCAAATATAATACTGAAAAGGGAAATAAAGTTTTTTTGACTGAAGTGTTCCTGACTGAAATGAATGTTAATATACACAGGAAGTACTTTTGTCGATGATCCCAACTCATAAAGCCACAAACATCGCTGTTTGACTAGTGAAGCCATACAGTATGCAGTAAAGCTGTGGTGATTGAGTTACATCGATCTGATACATGATCGGACTTCAAGGAAAGGAGGAAGTCTAGGAAAATATGTATTTCCCTGATTGAATGTGTGTGTCTGTTGGATAGAAGCCATTACAAACTAAGTGATTTAATAATATAAAAACTAATCTCCTTTTAGTTTTGAGCTTTGGTCCTGATTATATTACAGCTGCTGGAGCTGACAACTGCCACAAATGCTTGGTGTCTAAGGCTGTTATCATTGACATGCATGAACTACAATCCTACCCGTGGCAGGGCTGTGTCACCGCTTCGCTGATCTTCGGTTTTCCAGCGGACCGTTCGAGTCAGTTCGAAGTCTGGCTTCTCTGCTGCTAATGCTGCTGCCGGGATACAGCTGAGGATGAACCGGCTGCTAATTCTAGGTATCGGGACACTGCTAACAATAATGTGTTGACTAGTTACTGTAGCTCAAAGTAAAGTTGTAGTGTCGTACAAATGCAGTTGTATACATGGTAATAAAACATCAAAACAAAGAAATGAACAACATTCACCAGTAAACTTGAACTGGGCACTTTAAAGCAACAGAATGAACTACTGTTAGTATAGCACAAGACTCCTGAAGCATTACTTGCACACCTAAGTCCCGTTTTCACAGTACACTACAGTTCTGTTGAGTTAGGTACACATTTTTTTCTGTTTCCACTGTAAAAAGTTGAGGATGGTACCATTGGAATCGTTCTGTACTGTCCCCATTTTTGGTCCCCCCTCTGTTGGGGTACCTAGCACATAGATCTGGTACGAAAAGGTGGAGCTGTGTGTTGATTGGTCAGTACTGGACAGTCGCTCTTGCTCAGGGCTGAGTTGTGGCTGGTTTTCTTACAACTGTTCAGACTGTGGCAAATCTTACATACATTAGTAAACTGTAACTATGAAGATAAAGGTCAACATTTCAGGTGGAGCGTTAACTTGTAATTTTACTCAATGCATGAGTTGACAACATGTATCCATTGACACATCTTAAATTTCAATATGACAACTTAATATGACATTTACTTTTTATATTGTCTCTCTCGTATGTGACAGACTTTTAGTAATGAATTGATCTGCAAGCGTTTAAGAATATTTCGATCTGATTATGTGAACTGCATATGTAATCCTCACTCTGAGGAGAAAAAAGCATGGCAGAGTGTTGTTCCTGTGGGCTACGGCAACATTAAAGCCCCTGAGCTTGCCTGAGGAGGACTGCATACACAAACAAACGATTTTTAAATATCCCATTGAAAAAGACTCTCAGTGCAGCCTGTTCTATTTTGTTCTGAAAATGTCGTTGTGCTACCCCATTCTGCGGTCGGTAAACATCCATCTGTATCTCCAGTAATGAAGAAATATAGTGAGTGCTGGACGGAGTAGTGAATGACAACAACCCAGCTCACAAAAGTACTGTTTGCAGTGGAAACGCTTAACAGACCTAGGGTCTAGGTACCATGTCTGAGGGGTTAGTTTTGGTTCCAAAGGTCCCATACCGAAAGTGTTTAGTTTTTTAGCACTATGTATCTTCTGTTTACCAAGAAAACAATTGAACAGTGTTACCTGTTTAAGAGTTTTTCCTTTAAATAAGACAAGGGAGGAATGTTTATGCGTAACACAGATTCCAGATTTATTTCAAATAACTAACATTTTTCCAAAATCAATTAGATCAGTGTAAAATATTTTGGTTACCCAATTGAGCTAATACTTCCTATACTCAAAAACAAAAATCTTTTCTTTTTGTGTTAACAATGAGTGGCTCCTTCACTGGGCTATCATGGACTCAGGCAAAAGCTTTCTCTCGTTCAAAGGCACGTTGGTCCAGGTCTTGCAGCTCTTCCATGCCATGTCGATGTCGTCTCCTGGTGACAAGTCTGGTGGGTGGAAAGAAGAGTTTAAGAGTTCCACTAACGGCTAATGCAACAAGAGTATTTGTCAGATTATACAAGTATCATGCAAAGGTCCTTACCCATGGATCATCTTGCCAGCTAAATCAGACGTGAGAAAATAAAACAAACAGGACATTATTCTCATTACTCTTACTTTGCAGTAAGTAATTCATCACAAGACACTGTAAGGCCTTATAGACATTAAGTTATCGCACATACACAAACACAGTGTGGATTCTACATTAGGGCTTGGTATTGAAAACATTTTTGAGTTCTGCTATTTTAACAAACATATCCTTCATTTTTTCAACACCTTTCTTTGGGGAATCAGTTCTTCCAAAAAATGCTTCTTTATATTTAACAAAAAAGACAAACAAAACAGTCGTGCAAGACTCACAGCAAAATCATGTTCTATGTAAATTCATATTTGGTGTAAGAGGAAGTAAAACAGACTGAGAATCTTTAGATATCTGACAGTTTTCAATATTGACTGAAAATTTCTGTTACTATCTGAATATATAAAGGTTCAGGTTAAGGTTAGCTTTTATACGTACATATTACACATACATTCATGCATCATGCATCATATAATTTTCAAATCATTCATATAAGTAGGCCAATCACAACAGACATTCTTGCCATGTCATAGCAGAAACACTGGCGTTATGGATGCTGATTTACAAACAAAGTCATCATTAATGTCATTAGCTGAACCTGTCCATTCCCAGCAAGTGAAAAATATATTCTGTGATTGATTACCGTGAACGAGTCCTTTGATGATGTGGAAGATAAAACCCTCCCCGGGTTCAGCCATGAGGGCCACCAGCGACAACACAAGAAAGAGGGTGATGCACCTCATCCTGAAAAGCAAGAAACACACCACAAATATTTAGACTGCCTGTGTCAGGGATTTTACTAAAACTGAAATTACATATATACATTATCAATTCTCAGCAGATGCTCAATTTGTAGATGAAGAAGGATGAGATATTTACCTCTTTCCAGTGACTCAGCGTGAATGTCAAAAAGCTGTTACTGAAGAGGGCCAATCGAGCAGTGTGAGATCTACAGATGTTGTAAGTCTCTGAGGGTTTGTAGGTACACATGTCCTTTTATAGCAAAAGACCACCTCTCCTTCCTCATTGTGCAAGCAGTGTTTATTAATACAGAAAGGTCAAGTGTCACACACTTATTTAATATTTTCCCTGCTGAGTCAGCACACATGTAGGCATAGTTTACTTCTCCATCCTCTGTTGTGTCTGTTTGGGGATGTAACCACTTTAAATGTGCACATGGCGCCTGTTCACACCCATGATACATGAGTTCAGCAAGACTTCTGCTTATGTTCAAAACTTTGTGTTCTCTGGCAGTTTTCAAGGCAGAGGGGTTATTAATTGATTGATTGATGATTGATATGTATTATAACTACACAACAAAAGTCTTATGTGTGTCAAAAGAGCTGCTACAACAAAATATCAATTTGTGACATGACAATATACAGATAATATATAAGAAATTTGATAATGCAAATTTACAAACACATTTTTACACGTGTAGCCCCTGATTATGTTTTTTATTTGGAAAGTCCAAATGTAAGATTCATTTCTGACCTTAAAGGAAATGGTTTCATCAATTTATTGCACCAATGATAAAAAAATATTCACCATTTGTGATAATGCTTTCTTTTATACTCGTAGAGTTAGAACTATGCAGACGATTATGTTGTGTTTATATTACAAACCTATTTTAAAAATTAACAGGCTGAAAACCCTCATAAATCTACAACATCAGATACAAGACTGCAAATGTAGCAGTTGTTAGAAGGCGCACAAGTTTAGTTTTTATTACGTTAAAAATCCTTTAATCCATCATACATCTGCACTGCACTGCATCCTATCAGCTAATTGTCTTGGGTTTTATTGCCGTTAATTCTGGATGATCATTGATGGCACTCTGCCATTTGTTATTACTCAATAGCAGATTGCTGCTATAGAAAACAGATTGTTCCTATGGAGGTAGTTCTAATCATGGACACTAAGAGGAAGCAATAAAATCATTTTTAAATCAATATTTATGAATTTGTAGCAAGTAACTGCATAATAGGCGGGATAATATACCGCAAGCGTGTTATTACTAAGACATAAACCCCTGCACATTGGAGTCCTGCATCACCCTGTCAGGATTTACTTTGCATTATTACATTACAAATTAATGTTTTGTGTCAAATCATTGATTTCTTTAGCAAGTAGCTGTGTAATACGTAGGATAACGTACAGCTTTGGGTCAGGGTGCTGCATCCCTGGGTTCATTTTGCAATATTGGCCCATTCACTGTACATTATCCTTTACTTAATAAAGCATCAAAATGTCAACTAGGTGACAAATTTAATGTAAAACCTACCTACCCAAAATCTCCCCCAGGTGTTTAATTGGGTTGAGCTCTCATGACTGTTACAGCAATAGCAAGCAATTCACATCATTTCCATGCTGATGGATTCAGAGTTTTTCCTTTAAATAAGACAAGGGACAAATGTTTTTGCGTAACACACATTCCAGATTTATTTCAAACAACTGACTTTTTTTTTCTTCCAAAAAAATCAATTAGATCAGTGTCAGATATTTTGCAATGGTAACCCAAGTGAGCTAGTTTTCTTCTTCTTCTTTTTTTTTTTTTTTTTTAAATTATATTCAACAGCAATATATATATATATATATATATATATTTTCCCCATCTGAAGCAAAGAGTGGCTCGTTCACATGGACCATCATAGACTCAGGCAAAAGCTTTCTCTCGTTCAAAGGTACGTTGGTCCAGGTCTTGCAGCTCTTCCATGCCATGTCGTCTCCTGTTGACAAGTCTGGTGGGTGGAAAGAAGAGTTTAAGAGTTCCACTAACGGCTAATGCAACAAGAGTATTTGTCAGATTATACAAGTATCATGCAAAGGTCCTTACCCATGGATCATCTTGCCAGCTAAATCAGACGTGAGAAAATAAAACAAACAGGACATTATTCTCATTATTCTTACTTTGCAGTAAGTAATTCATCACACGACACTGTAAGGCCTTATAGACATTAAGTTATCGCACATACACATACACAGTGTGGATTCTACATTAGGGCTTGGTATTGAAAACATTTTTGAGTTCTGCTATTTTAACAAACATATCCTTCATTTTTTCAACACCTTTCTTTGGGGAATCAGTTCTTCCAAAAAATGCTTCTTTATATTTAACAAAAAAGACAAACAAAACAGTCGTGCAAGACTCACAGCAAAATCATGTTCTATGTAAATTCATATTTGGTGTAAGAGGAAGTAAAACAGACTGAGAATCTTTAGATATCTGACAGTTTTCAATATTGACTGAAAATTTCTGTTACTATCTGAATATATAAAGGTTCAGGTTAAGGTTAGCTTTTATACGTACATATTACACATACATTCATGCATCATGCATCATATAATTTTCAAATCATTCATATAAGTAGGCCAATCACAACAGACATTCTTGCCATGTCATAGCAGAAACACCCCTGGCGTTATGGATGCTGATTTACAAACAAAGTCATCATTAATGTCATTAGCTGAACCTGTCCATTCCCAGCAAGTGAAAAATATATTCTGTGATTGATTACCGTGAACGAGTCCTTTGATGATGTGGAAGATAAAACCCTCCCCGGGTTCAGCCATGAGGACCACCAGTGACAACACAAGAAAGAGGGTGATGCACCTCATCCTGAAAAGCAAGAAACACACCACAAATATTTAGACTGCCTGTGTCAGGGATTTTACTAAAACTGAAATTACATATATATATTATCAATTCTCAGCAGATGCCCAATTTGTAGATGAAGAAGGATGAGATATTTACCTCTTTCCAGTGACTCAGCGTGAATGTCAAAAAGCTGTTACTGAAGAGGGCCAATCGAGCAGTGTGAGATCTACAGATGCTGTAAGTCTCTGAGGGTTTGTAGGTACACATGTCCTTTTATAGCAAAAGACCACCTCTCCTTCCTCATTGTGCAAGCAGTGTTTATTAATACAGAAAGGTCAAGTGTCACACACTTATTTAATATTTTCCCTGCTGAGTCAGCACACATGTAGGCATAGTTTACTTCTCCATCCTCTGTTGTGTCTGTTTGGGGATGTAACCACTTTAAATGTGCACATGGCGCCTGTTCACACCCATGACACATGAGTTCAGCAAGATTTCTGCTTATGTTCAAAACTTTGTGTTCTCTGGCAGTTTTCAAGGCAGAGGGGTTATTAATTGATTGATTGATGATTGATATGTATTATAACTACACAACAAAAGTCTTATGTGTGTCAAAAGAGCTGCTACAACAAAATATTATCAATTTGTGACATGACAATATACAGATAATATATAAGAAATTTGATAATGCAAATTTACAAACACATTTTTACACGTGTAGCCCCTGATTATGTTTTTTATTTGGAAAGTCCAAATGTAAGATTCATTTCTGACCTTAAAGGAAATGGTTTCATCAATTTATTGCACCAATGATAAAAAAAATATTCACCATTTGTGATAATGCTTTCTTTTATACTCGTAGAGTTAGAACTATGCAGACGATTATGTTGTGTTTGTATTACAAACCTATTTTAAAAATTAACAGGCTGAAAACCCTCATAAATCTACAACATCAGATACAAGACTGCAAATGTAGCAGTTGTTAGAAGGCGCACAAGTTTAGTTTTTATTACGTTAAAAATCCTTTAATCCATCATACATCTGCACTGCACTGCATCCTATCAGCTAATTAACTGTGTTTTATTGCCGTTAATTCTGGATGATCATTGATGGCACTCTGCCATTTGTTATTACTCAATAGCAGATTGCTGCTATAGAAAACAGATTGCTGCTATGGAGGTAGTTCTAATCATGGACTTTGTAGCAAGTAACTGCGTAATAGGCGGGATAATGTACCGCAAGCATGTTATTACTAAGACATAAACCCCTGCACATTGGAGTCCTGCATCATCCTGTCAGGATTTACTTTGCATTATTACATTACAAATTAATGTTTTGTGTCAAATCATTGATTTCTTTAGCAAGTAGCTGTGTAATACGTAAGATAACGTACAGCTTTGGGTCAGGGTGCTGCATCCCAGGGTTCATTTTGCAATATTGGCCCATTCACTGTACATTATCCTTTACTTAATAAAGCATCAAAATGTCAACTAGGTGACAAATTTAATGTAAAACCTACCTACCCAAAATCTCCCCCAGGTGTTTAATTGGGTTGAGCTCTCATGACTGTTACAGCAATAGCAAGCAATTCACATCATTTCCATGCTGATGGATTCAGAGTTTTTCCTTTAAATAAGACAAGGGACAAATGTTTTTGCGTAACACACATTCCAGATTTATTTCAAACAACTGACTTTTTTTTCTTCCAAAAAAATCAATTAGATCAGTGTCAGATATTTTGCAATGGTAACCCAAATGAGCCAGTTTTCTTCTTTTTTTTTCTTTTTTAAATTATATTCAACAGCAATGTATATATATATCTGAAGCAAAGAGTGGCTCGTTCACATGGACCATCGTAGACTCAGGCAAAAGCTTTCTCTCGTTCAAAGGCACGTT
Source organism: Epinephelus fuscoguttatus (assembly GCF_011397635.1). NCBI lineage: Eukaryota > Metazoa > Chordata > Actinopteri > Perciformes > Serranidae > Epinephelus > Epinephelus fuscoguttatus. The sequence continues at coordinate 27,228,512 of NC_064762.1, forward strand.
GGTCCAGGTCTTGCAGCTCTTCCATGCCATGTCGTCTCCTGTTGACAAGTCTGATGGGTGGAAAGAAGAGTTCAAGAGTTCCACTAAAGACTATAACAGCTAATGCAATAAGAGTATTTGTCAGATTACACAAGTATCATGCAAAGGTCCTTACCCATGGATCATCTTGCCAGCTAAATCAAACAGATGTGAGAAAATAAAACAAATAGGACATTATTCTTTGTTATTCTTTGTTTTAACAAACAAAACAGACCTGCAAGACTCACAGCAAAATGAAAGCAAAATTTTATGAAAATTCATATTTGATTAAAGAGGTAGTAAGACAGACTGAGTCAGTTTTCAATATTGACTGAACATTTCTGTCAGTATCTAAATGTAAAGAGGTTCAGATTTAGATTGCTGCTTTATGTACATATTACACATACATTCATGCATCATGCATCATATAATTTTCAAATCATTCATATAAGTAGGCCAATCACAACAGACATTCTTGCCATGTCATAGCAGAAACACCTCTGGCGTTATGGATGCTGATTTACAAATAAAGTCATCATTAATGTCATTAGCTGAACCTGTCCATTCCCAGCAAGTGAAAAATATATTCTGTGATTGATTACCGTGAAAGAGTCCTTTGATGATGTGGAAGATAAAACCCTCCCCGGGTTCAGCCATGAGGGCCACCAGCGACAACACAAGAAAGAGGGTGATGCACCTCATCCTGAAAAGCAAGAAACACACCACAAATATTTAGACTGCCTGTGTCAGGGATTTTACTAAAACTGAAATTACATATATACATTATCAATTCTCAGCAGATGCTCAATTTGTAAATGAAGAAGGATGAGATATTTACCTCTTTCCAGTGACTCAGCGTGAATGTCAAAAAGCTGTTACTGAAGAGGGCCAATCGAGCAGTGTGAGATCTACAGATGCTAAAGTCTCTGAGGGTTTGTAGGTACACATGTCCTTTTATAGCAAAAGAGTTACACAATTACCTTCTTGCATCACAAAAGCAGGTGACAGTTCAAAATATTGAAATATAATAGAATACAATGCAGTGAGGCTCTCAGGCATTCTGGGTTGCTTTCAAATACTTATAGTCATGTAGATCAACTTTTGTAATCCAATGTTCTCAACTAAGCCCACCGACACCCCAGCATCATAGATTCACAGAATTTAGGAGTGATAGATAACTGATCATACTTGAACCTCAAAGCCAAAGTCAGATCATACAGGCCTTCTCCCCCCATCACTTCCTAACAAGTGATAACTCTTAACAAAGTAAAATGTCTCTCGTGACAGTTCAGTTTTGGCGGGTCCATCTGCATTATTTTCTGGGTTTTTCAAATTGAAACTCCACCTCAGATCCACAGTCATTGTATTACGCTGTTTGGAGAAGCAAACTGGAGTAACAGGGCATAGAAACTGTATTGGACTGTCCACAGATTCCATATTGGCCCCATGACATTTGCTCACATGGATGGGTTTACCCAAGTGGGGCCCAGATAAGATGCCTATCTTGGACCCATACCCCCAGCATGACCCATGTGGAGCCCACTTGGGCAAACCCACTTATGTGATCAATTGGCATGGGGTCAATATCGAGCGCATGGACAATCCTGTATAGGGCCCATTTTTCAGCCCATTCACTATCCACATTGGTTCCACATATTTCACAAATGCTGGCTGAGTGGTTTAAGTCTATGCTAAATTTGATTACTTGTACCACCAATACATTCTTGCTCTGACCTTGTCACATATTGACGTTTGGTTATGGACTTTCCATGTCCAGATACAATGTAAACGGTACCTTGGATGCATTGGTTTTTGATGTTGTGCAACGAACTGTCAAGTTCTGTCTGTTACATGCATCGTCTTCTTTTAAAATGTACTTCCATTTTCATAGGAAATTTACCATTTACATACAGTGTCTTGCAAAATAATTGCACTATGTCCAGGGCAGGAATTTCACGAGGGCCACGAGGGCCATGGCCCAGGTGATTTTGTGGTTTTCTCCTCTGCCTCTTCCCTGTCAACACGGCTTTGACACCGGCATCTTTTAAGAAAAAAAATGCGTTGACATTATGGATTCTTATTGGGCAACATCAAATGAGACAATGCGTACATCACCAGTGGTGGGTTTGATTTGAGCCTGGCATGAAGCACTCGGATGGGCTATAACGACAGTTTGACACCAGTCTATCACCGGCCAACCAGGAGACTTCATCAAACTCCCGGGCAGGGATCAGTACTGAGACCCGATATTAAACAACCCAAGGCACATTTAATCAAGAGTGTAATAATAGTAAGCTCCGCCATTATCGGCCTCACTTTTTAAAGTTTCGGTTTCATGTAGCTATCATTATTCTGCAGCGGTGGGGCCGCGGTGCAGATGAAGGGAATATAACTTCAAGATTACTCTAGTTAACAACAGCTATGCTTGTTACTGTGAGTAAGTGCGATAAATCCTCTGCCAGCCAAACCAGTACTTTATCAATACATGTGATCAGCATGTAGAATATTTCAATCTGCTCTGTCCACAGTCTCTCATTCGCGTTCGCAAGGCTAACAGCAAAGTGTTAAAGACAAACTAAATGAAAGCTGTCTGTGTGTAGGCTAACACTTTATCTGAACATGAACCTGAGACAGCCGACCTGCAGACAGTGAGTCTCCTCAGGAGAGGAGGGACAGAGAGTAGGATGAATGACTGATACCGATGTTTGTCTTCATGCTGAAATAACGTGACTTTCTTCACTCAGTATTGTGATGTCAGGAGGAATATCTATATTCCAGTGAGATATTATTGGGTTTTAAATAGTGACTTTGTTGTTGTAAACATGAGTGTTGCTGCCATGGACTGTATAAAACTATATCCTGTGTAACTGACCTATAAGGAAAGCATCAGGTGGTGAGGTGTGTGCATGTGTGTGTGTGGAGGAGAGAGGGAGATGCTGGTAGAGAGATAGTGTGTGTTATTAGATACTGTTAATGTCACTTATTATGCTTCTGTGCATTGATAGCTCTTTTTTATTGTTTCTGCATCATGTTGAGGAGGGCCATGCCTGTATATACAGTCAGGTCCATAATTATTTGGACAATGATACAGTTGTCGTCATTTTGGCTCTGTACACCACCACAATGGGTTTTAAATGAAACAATGAATACCTGCTTAAAGTGCAGACTCTCAGCTTTCATTTAAGGCTTTTTTCAAAAATGTAGTATGAACCGTGTAGGAATTACAACCATTTCTTCACACAGTCCCCTGACCTTAAGGGCTCATAAGTATTTGGACAAACTAACATAATCATCAATTAAACAGTCAGTTTTAATACTTGGTTGCAAATCCTTTACAGTCAATGACTGCCTGAAGTGTTGGACACATAGACATCACCAGATGCTGGGTTTCTTCCCTGGTGATGCTCTGCCAGCCCTTACTACAGCCGTCTGCACTTCCTGCTTGTGTTTTGGGTGTTTTGCCCTCAGTTTTGGCTTCAGCAAGAGAAACGCATGCTCAGTTGGATTCAGGTCAGATGATATGACTTGGCCATTGCAGAACATTCCACTTCTTTGCCTTAAAAATGTCTTTGGTTGCTTTTGCAGTATGCTTCAGGTCATTGTCCAACTGCACTGTGAAGCATCGTCCAATGAGTTTTGAAGCATTGGGTTGAATCTGAGCAGATAATGTAGCCCCAAACACTTCAGCTTTCATCCTGCTGCTCTTGTAAGCAGTCACATCATCAATAAATACAAGAGAACCAGTTCCACTGGCAGCCATACATGGCCATGACATAACAACATACCTCCACCATGCTTCATTGATGAGGTGGTGTGCTTTGGATCATGAGCAGTTCCTTCCCTTCTTCCTTCTCTTGTCTTCCCATCATTCTGGTAGTTGATCTTTGTTTTATCTGTCCATAGTATGCTGTTCCACAACTGTACAGGCTTTTTAGATGGTTTTTGACAAACTCTAATCTGGCCTTCCATTTTTAAGGCTAACCAATGATTTGCATCTTGTGATAAATCCTCTGTATTTATTCTAGTGAAGTCTTGTCTTGCTTACAAGGATTGTAAACGCGCAACCATGTAGAGACAGAAATGACACGCTGTCTGTAAATAAGATAAATAACATAAGGCTTTTTAGTTTGTTTAATAAAAGGACAAGGTATAGACCTGTTCTATAGGAAAGGTTACCTTAAGTGACTTCTTTGTGATCTGGCACTATACAGAAAATAAAATTAACTTGACCTTCAAGGGGGGGCGGGGCGGAGTGCCCCCCTAATAAAATGGTAGAGGAAACACTGAAGTAAATAGTCTCAAAGTCGCCTGTCGTCGATACATTGCTGGTGAGAGTTGTACCAAGGTAAGCAAATTGCAGACAAATTTACATTCAACTGTGTTATGAAACCATGTGCCCTGCCTGAATAACTATAACACACTTATGATAAAAAGACTTTTTGTTTGATGAGTCTGCTGAATTTCTATAAGAAAAACAAGGCAATAAGAGAGTAGTTCTAATAGGTGTCGTACTACACAAGAACATGATGAGGAATGCTAATGTAATGCACTTGTCTATGATCTATTATCTATTTCTGTATGAAATTGCATGAAAATAGGATTTCGCCATGTGATGTTTCAAAATTTTCTCTGGGGAGAACCCCCCGAATCCCACTTAAAATCTTTCTTTTTGTTACAACAGGACATATTACTGTATTTTTTAAGCAGATGATCAATACTACCATCAGATTGATGAAATTGACCTTGATCTGCGCCATAAAACAAATATTGGGCGTCTATGGAAATATGTGGGGCTTAGGCCTATAGATATGAATATGTAAACGTACGCTCGTTTCTTCTGTTTGCCACATGTGCATATTGACTTTTATGGTAACAAAAAAAAAAAAAAAAAAAGTGCCGCCGTGTCCACATATGTTCATGACCACGCACGAGCGTCTGGTAAGGTGGTACTCATAACCTTTCTTCAAGGTTGGCAGGTCTGTATTAAATAAATCACATTATTATTTATCATACTCATTATTATTACGTGAGCTCATTTTATTTATTCATTTCACAGATAGTTATACATCCTTAGTCCTTAAATTAAATTCATTATGAATGTGGACTTAAAATCATTGTTTTATCTTATGGCCTGGCTGCCCTGGCTTTTGGCCTTTGTGCCCTCAAAAAATTGACCACATGAAAGGCCAAGTGGCCTTGCCCCTAAAATGACGAAATTCCAGGCCTGACTACATCGATACAACACTACGAATTGACATTGCCTGATGCCGCAAGTCATTGACCAAGCACCGGATTTCTGAAGTGAACTTTCTGAACTGAAGCTGTTAAATCACCCTCTTCAAAGCCACCAGACTTCACTGACAGTAATTTTAACTCACACAGTGGAGTTGCTTGTCTACTGTCGACTCAGTCAGTTAGTATTTTATATTATTGTGTGACTTACAAAACCAAACTAACGTGGCCTCCCCAGCGGTACATGGGTTTATATGTTGCAACAAAATCTAAGACAGTTCACTTGGGAAAAAGAGAAAAGCTTGGGACCACAGCTTTGGAGTCCAACACTGAGACCAAAATTGGATTTTTGTATGCATAAGGAATACATAAGAAAGACTACTATAAAAGTGACAGAATGATATAAACAGTTGAAAATATAAATAATAAATAACAGAGCCGCCCTTCAAATAATACTGAAGACATTTTCTGAATCAATGAAACCTTTATTGTCCATAGAAGATTTTGCTTTTCACATGAATGTAATAGAGTATCAAAAACATGTCAAGAACACGGAACATAAAAACATGCGTCATAATTTTTTTTTACTTTTTCATGTGTTTAAAGGCAATTTAATTTTATTTTAGTTTTATGACTTTCACTGTACCAAATTAATTCAAAATGTTACCATCACTCAGTGTGTTTTTATTTTCAAGCAATGGTTTCTGCGCTTGATAGACACTTTTCTTTCTCATTTTGAAGAGGAAGAAGCCAGAAGCAAATCTTTTAATCCAATTCAATTCAGTTCAATTTATTTAGGATAGCCCCTTGAGATGCAGCATCTCGTTTTCGACGGGGATCCAACATGTAGCTTCAGAGTTGCCCCTGCAGTCTAGTCAAAACCAGGCCGCCCAGGGTTATAATCAAGTGCACGTTTGTCCAGCTGCTCTAGGTCATCCAGCTGCTCTTCCCCATGGCGCCTAACGAGCCTGGTGGACGGAGAGAAGATTCAACACACATCACATTCCATGAGACATTTGAATAAACATTAAACTTTAATATTTATTGTAACAGTGGTAGTTTAGGAGTTGTAAAAATAATGACAATAATGGAAGAAGCACAGTGCCTTACCCATGGATCAGTTTGCCAACTACATAAAACAGTGGAGGAAAAACACAATTACATAAAATACGAACTCTTTGGGTTATATTACACAACACAGAAAAAAGTATATATTACTTAACACAGAAAAAAGTATCACAATAACATCATTGTTTGCAGTCCAGAGTAATGAATTTGATATAAACATTTATTATTTTTATATATTAAATGTGCACATTATTTTCAATGTAATATATTAATATGATGACATTCATTTGACATTTACAGTTGACCTTGTCGCAACATTCACTTTGCAAGAGTCAAAAGTATTTGTGAGTTTTACCGTTTCACAGTCATGTGTATTTTCTCGCTAATGTTGTGTCAAAATATTTGCTGGTAATAAAAGAGCAATGGATTGCATGACTGTACCGTGAATGGCTCCGTGGAGAAGCAATCCAAAGATACACTCTCCAGGTTCAGCCATGAATACGACCATGGACAGCACAAGAAAGACCACAGTACACTTCATCCTGAATAAGAAAAAAAAAACCAGTCGATTTTAGTTGCAGTTATTTTTTCTTGTTCACAAGAAAATTAGGTTGAAATAATCAACTCCTACCTTTCCACTGACTCAGAGTCAAAGGCAAAAGGCTGCTCTCAAACAGAGTAGTGAGAGATTCACAGGTTATCTAATATATCTGTGTCTACTGGTAGACTGATACACTTCTCTATATATATGCAGGACTGAATTTGTTTAGTTATTGCATAACATTTAGCAGAATGGCGGGGGGGTTGTGGGTTTGGGGTGTGGATCTCACAGCGCTGCATTTTCTCATCGCATCTTAACCACAAAAACTGAGTCAGGGTAGGCAGGGTCCAGTTTTCTCAGCGTTTCATATTCACTTTACCCCCAAGTGAAGGAGTGATCAGACAAGGGGTGTCAAACTCATTTTAGTTCATGGGTCATATACAGCCTAGTTTGATCTAAACTGGGCCGGACCAGTAAAACCATTACACAGTAACCTATAAACAACAGCACCTCCAAAATGTTCCCTTTTTTACTGTATAGAAGTGCAAGTACATTCTAAAAACATGATAAACAACCTGAGATGTCTTAAGAATAAATTAAGTGCAATTTCAACAATATGTCTTAGTTTTTCCACGTTCAGTCAGTCTACTACTCACTGTCATTACATGTACATTTTCCATACAATTCCAGGCCTGTTTAGTACTGCTGGCATCACAGCACCAAACTGAAGTTGAAGCTTTTGAGGAAGTAAGTGAAGTTATCCCCTACCTCACAACACTTCAAATCAAAAGTTTTGGTGGCGTCATACCAACCACGGGGTACCACCCATATTGTTTTAAGATAGAAGTCTGACACAGGTTGACAAAATTGACGATATTTTGCACACTGTCCAGTATATTTAAATATGACTACAATATGTAATCATTGTTTTTGCAAAGAACTGTTTTCTGGTCAAGTGAACAAGTTGAAGTATCTCAGGGTCTTGATCAGAAGTAAGGGTAGAATTGAGCATGAGATGGATCAAGGGTTTGGTGCGGCATCTGCAGTGATGTGGGTGCTGCGTAGGACCGTCGTGGTGAAGAGGGAGCTGAGCTGGAAGGCAAAGCTTTCAATTTACTGGTTCATGTATGTCCCAACCCTCACCTATGGTCATGAGCTTTGGGTAGTGACAGAAGAATGAGATCACAGATACAGGCAGCCAAAATTTCCTCCATGGGGTGGCTGGGCTCAGCCTTAGACGTAAGGTAAAGAGTTCAGCCATCTACAGGGAGCTTAGAGTAGAGCCGCTGCTCCTGCACATCAAAAGGGGTCAGTTGAGGTGGTTTGGACATCTGATCAGGATCCTCCTGGGTGCCTCATGTTAGAGGTGTTCAGTGCATGTTGCACTGGTAGGAGGCCCTGGGGCAGACCCAGAACATGCTTGAGGCATTACATATCTTATCTGGCCTGGGAACGCCTCAGGGTCCCCCAGGAGGAGCTGGAAAGTGTTGCTGGGGAAGGGACGTCTGGGGTGCTTAGCCTGCTGCCCCCACGCCTTGGCCCGGATAAGCAGATGAAAATGGATCGATGGATGTATTCTGGTCAGGGGGAAAGCCTCTGAAGCAGTATTTTACATGAAGTAGGCTACTCACTATTTAATTTGCTCCTGAAACCTGGCACCTCTTAGCATACACAAGTGCATCACTACTAGTTAAAAGTCAAAGTCATCCGTTGGGTCAGATTGAACCCTTTGACTGGCCAGTTCAGGACCCCTGGTCCATTTGTTTGATATCCCTGGGTAAGATTTTAGTATTAGGCGTATTAGTCAATTAAGCAGAAAGACAGTTAACAGTTGCTTAACTGTAAGGATTTGCTGTTTTCTCTCATTGTAAGACAAATATTTGTCTACGATATTCTGAAATTTCATTGATTGTTGGGTTAACACCAGTTTCTCCAATAGTTCTTCAACAGTGTTCGCTGTATTCTGAATTTTAAATGTTGATGTATATCTCTCTGTATGTTAACATTTTTCATAGCTTCCTGGCCCAATCGCAGTTTGTGTATGCCTCATTTTATTCCTTTCTTGGATTTGTGTTATGCTGGAGGGCTGCACCATGCTTCTGTTCGGTATGAAGGGAAAATTAGTCAGTGAAAACAGTTTACAGACTTAACAAATATCGGTCCAGTTGTTTTGGTGCGCACACGAGTGTGATTGCTGTGATTACACCTGCCCAAATGAACCGCACTTAGGTGGGAAATGAACTTGAGTTCAATTGAACCAAACCAAAGAGGGCAGATATGAAAGGACCCTTGTGCCCATGACCTTAAAATGAGGTGTGGTCAAGTGCATTGTTGCCGTATTTCTATTTTGAAGCAGAAGAAAGCAATTATGCCATTGACACACAAAAACCTGGTCTAAAATCAATGGCGGGGAATTTTCCTGCTATTTAAAGGGTAAAATGAGCCGATATAAGCAGATTCACAACGAGTGTACAATCTGCCGATCTGTGCAACAGGCAATCTGTTACACACACAGGGATGGATAGATGGGTTGCAGTTGGGTAAAATAATACATCAGTACACCAGTAATGAGGAAAATATTAATTACATTGCCTTAAACATGAACTTAGCAGAAAGCAGAGCTGCAGAGCTGCTGTCCTGTGCTGCTGCTGCTGCTGCTCTACAGCAGACTCCACATTCAGAGGGACATTGTGCACATTTACACATAGGGAGCAGTGTAACTTAATTGATTATTTTAGAAGCTAAAAGTTTTGTTCTGTTTTGTTCCGCTGTCAAGCTTGCAATTTTTAGTTTTGGTGCTGAAATGTCCCATGATATTTGCTGCAGACAATACTGTTTTTACTGCATTACTCTCAGCATAAAATTGCTCACCTCCCCAATTTGCAGAATCCACCATCTAAATAACAATGAGCCAGGTGCAAGCACACCTGGTTTTTAAAGAGATGGGAGATGACACTGATTGAATTCATGTTACGCCAAAAACACACCTATGATTAAATAGAACCTCTTTGCCCCTTGCACCTTACTTTGTGCCCAGATTATGTGACACTTAACAAGCAAAAGTGGTCTAAATGCACTTGTGCCATGCACTTTAGGCCATGCTTTATACTGTAGATGGGGCACTAAATACAGTTGCCATAAATGACATTTGATTTCAACACAGAGCTGTGAATAATGAATTACAAGGTGGAACTATTCTTCTGTATGCATACAATATCTTTATAGTACTGATCAGAAGTTTTTACTTTGTTGAGAGGCAAGAAGTCAAGTCTGTTACATGCAGCCATTTTGGTGTGTTGTTGTGTTGGTTTTGAGACACGGGAACATAATCCCTAGATGTGGTGCAGAAGCATTCTTTTAGTTTTGTTGCTCGTGTTGTTTATTTTTGCAGGAGCCTCATGACTTTTCCTGCATTCAAATGTGTTTACTGTGTTCAGGAGAAGAGTCCATATGGGCTCCCCCACACCCACCCCCTACCACTGTGTATTCACAACCTTGTGAAAAAAAAAATTCTCAGAGCTCCAAGTGTCCAAGTTTGTGTTCACGACTTCCCATGTTGTAAACCCGAGCTCACTGGTTCCATTTAAACACAGCATGGTAAGGAGAGACAAGGATTCAAGATTCAAGAAGTTTATTGTAATATGCACAGTAAAAATTCAGTGATTTAACCCGTACAATGGAATTCTTAATTGACAGTCTGCCTTCACACAAAGCAACAATAAAACTGGAATTCAATTTAGATTTGAAGAAGAAATAAATAGATTAATAAGCAGAAACAAAGAACTTAAAGTTTAAAGTTAAGTGCACTGTGCCTCATGGAAATGTTACAAGAAGTCAGATCAAGTTGGGTGTGATGGGAACATCCGTTATTTTTGGTCCTGTCTTTATAACAGTAAAGCAGCAGAAAATATGTTGTGCATACTCTCTTCATTGACATCACGAAAACTTAGGTTTTTGATTGTAAAACACTAGATTAATGTCTGTGAAGTTGTTGCAGGGTTCCATTGACATTGTCGGTTTTTATCCTACTATCCTATTTCCATTGCTTTGATTCTGTTATACAGCCTTTGCTTCTGTCATGTCACTTTAGAAACTGGCATGAACCCGAATAGCATTCGGAGTGTTTGTTCTAGTCTCGATCATGTTTAGTTCTTGCACCCTCACCGTGACTGTCAGAAAACTACTTCCCTCGTGAGCATATGATACAATGAAAGAAGTCATGGTTTCTCTGAATCTTTTCAAATGTTAGTGTGTGCCCTGGAGGCCTGTTGCACCACATCTACCACTCTACCAGTTTGATCCGAATGGGGCAATGACAATGCAAAGTCCTTGCCCTATCAGTGTTAACAGCTTGATTATTATCTTATCACTTCCCCTCGCTGTGTTTCCTCTTCTCTTGCCACTTAGAGGAACTAACCCTGATAAAGACAGACAAGAGAAACGTGGGAATTGTTGTTACTCTTCTGGCCTTTTTCATTTAACTATATGCCATGTTAGAGCACCCCCATTGTTCTGATGATAATCTGTAGCTCTTCAGTTCATCTTTGCTGCTCATTGTTGTGCTGTTTTTGTCCTGCACTTTAAAGGGGTCATTTGTCAATCACAGAGAGGCTAAAACATCTTCTGTTAGAGGTTTTGCTATGTTCATCTCTACTGCAGCTCAGATTTTCGTTAGTGCTGCACGATTAATCTAATCGCAAACGCAATGTCAGGCTGAGCGATTACATAACTGCATAAAAGGCTGCAATTTGCGATTTAATGTAGGCTAAATAAATGTTATCAGTGTGCCTGTGAACGTGACTGCCTCTCCTGTAGAGTTTGTTGACATCACGCCCACAAGCTATCCTGGTGCGTGCAGCCGGCGTGCAGCAGTGACCAACACAGACGCTGAAGACGAGCATGAGCTCGACCATGAACAAGCTGAGTTGGTGGCGAAAAAAAATGTCTGTTACATGGCGATACTTTGGATTCAGGTACGGCGACGTTGAACAGAAAGACGTGCTGTGTAAGTGTAAAAGTTAAAGTCGCCACGTCCCGCGGCAACACAACCAATCTATATCAGCACTTGAGACGGGACATGGCGACTTTAACTTTTAAACTTTTACACAGCACGTCTTTCAGGTATGGCGACGTTGGACAGAAAGACGTGCTGTGTAAAAGTTTAAAGGTTAAAGTCGCCACGTCCCGCAGCAACACGACCAATCTATATCAACACTTGAGACAACACAACACAGGGAAAAGTAGGAAGAGTGCATGCGAGAGAAAGCCGAGCCGTGTAACGTTAAAGACAGTGAGACAACTGAAAGCCGCTAGAGCCTCATAAAACAACATCCAAGCACAGTTAAGCAAACATTTGTAAGTGTCACAGGGAAATCATGGACTCCATAACAAATGAAAAATTGAGCAACTTTGCTCGGGTTCGGCCCACTTGACATGCTGCTGTGTTGTGCTATGGCGTGCTGAAATTTGTCATTTACGTGACAACGCCTGAACACAACACAGGCTCGCTCTGCTGTGTGTACAGTTTATTTTTATGTTTATTTTATTGAAGAGGGGGCAGTGCACATTAATTAACATGATCACTTAAGTCACGTAAATGTGCCAGATTTAGCCATACAGGCTAATTTTCATCTGCAGATGTGCTGCACCCCTGTGTGAGCAGCGTGTTTGACTGTGCTCAGTCTGTTGATGGTCATTAACACACTGTCTGTCCATAACAATAACTATGTCAGGTCAGTGCCCCCCCTAATATAATGTAGGGGAAACACTGAATCAAGCAAAAAGACTCATGATACCATTTATTTAGTATATTTTATTGTAATTATATTGTAATCGCAATCGCAATATTGTCCACCATAATAGCAATCGCACATTTTTATCAAATCGTGCAGTACTAATTTTCGTCATGTTTATCCAAAGCAGGCCCGTGCTCCTTAAGCATCACTGTGGATTCCTCCAGGGAAAGAGCTTAACCTAAACTGAACTAAAGACCATTTGTGTCAGATGAAACCTCTCTCCTGACCACATTTGCAGTATCTGAACTAACCAAATACAGCATATGATTTTTTTTAACGGAGACATTTTCAAGTAAAAACTCTACGTGATCACACAAGGCTCAGATCATGTGTGTGAAAGACCAGAATTGTGGCTGCACGTCCATGCAACTTGACCTCTGTGGATTTCTTAACAAGTGACAGCCCTCTAACCTGGCTCCATTGGTAGAGATTGTGAGACGTCTGAGGTCTGTACATGATGTGGATTGCCAAGAAACCAGTGTCTCAGGATGATCCTGACAAACCAACAGACAATAAGGAGCCACGAGCTGAGGGTTTGTGTCTGAGCCTGGTGTAAGCCCCTCTCTGCTGTGTCAGAGAACTCAGTCAAGTCTTACCATATAGCACTAAAATCTCAGAAGGACGCAAATTCACAGAATCAGCTAAAATAGACTCGCTCAACCATCTTCAGTTCTTTGTGCTTTGTTTTATGCCTTCCTGCTTAAATACGTCTGCCCGCCTCTTTTCTGTGATGCCAAGAATTGTCTACTTTGGGTGGATTTTGCCCTTTGAGATTTAGTTTTGTTCATATTTCACCAGCTTTTTAGGTGTGCTGACACTCAAGCCATTCTGAACTGCCCTTCATTATTATGTTCGCTCCTTATGGAGGGTTACTCGCCCCTCTTTTGCTGAGAAGTTGCCATCTGAGGTTAAGCATGGATCAGCTTTATCCCTCTTTCTTTTCTGCAGCAGTGGGCTTGTTTGCCCACCTGTCTTAGCTGCATAGGCATGCACTCCTTTTTCTCTTAGCCAGCATGGTGTCTGGGTTCTTGTGCCAATAAAAGAAATAGTTTGAATCTATATCTCTTAAATAGATGTAGATGTAGGTTCATTTTGCTTTTCAATAGCCCAATATCTATTTATCGGTTAGTTTTTAATAGAAAAACACAAAATGACATGCAATACAAGAGGCCTGTCCTTTACCTTAAATTTCTACAGTCCTTTGTACCTTGCACTGAAAAACTGTCATGTATCCAGTCCACTAGAAGATAGTCTGGTGGCTTTTCAATGATGTATACATCGGTGGCTCCCAACTGTTGGGCCACGGTCCAAAGGTGTGCCGCAGGTCCATTCTAAATGGGCCACTGGTGACTTGCAGACATGTCAAGTTTGTAAAAAACACACTTTGTTTTAAGTACATTGAACTTATAGCACAGGGCTTTTATTTTGAAGTTTAAGTTTATTTACTTTATTAATCCCCTGAGGGGAAATTCAATGTGCAGTTTCCCGCTATAAAGTGATTGACAAATGGAAAGCTACTTAACAGAGACATCAAACTAACTCGATGACATGGCTAAATGCAAGTATGACACTGTATGTATTAAACTGTGTGGACCTTGAACTAATGACTTAAGAGAACTCTTGACCCCCATGGCTAGACCATTGCTCCAAATGCTCCGAATGTGAAGGTACTTAGAAGTTGGAAGCAATTTTTGTAATGTGTGAATTTTTGTTGTTTTTTTATGGATTGTCTCTAGCTAATGATGAGAGTCATAGCAGAAATGCAGTGGAATTTGTCTTATCCCTCGCTATGCTAAGCGGGATTTAAAAATAATAATACAAAGATAATATGGCTGAAGTTGACATTTTTGTTGTGTTTTCAGTGTAATACTGACCATATATTCACCACTGCCAGGAAGAGTGCAATACCCGTCAACATTTTGGCAGCAATGCAGCCCAGTGACCACATGTTGCCAGTAGGTCCTCTGGAGATCTTAGACAAGCAACACAAACACATTACTGTAGTCACGGAGACTAACTAAGAAGCAGACTCCTGCTTTGTTGACTGTTAATGGTCAGTTTCTTAAACATACAATGTTGTGCTCAGCCTGAAAACCTGCCAGTGTGCAGGATTGTATTATTTGGATATGCCTTCGTCACACATCAGATGTACAGACATGCTGCCAGTTATACAGTACAGGCTACATGTACATGCTGAACGCTGTTGCTGAATGGGGCGGATCTCCTTCAACCTGTGAGACTTTGAATGGCTCCCGCTCTGCATGAATTCATACAGATCAATGTCCAACTTCTCAAACTCAAGACAGTAACTTCCCTCGAGGGCGAAGGAGTTGTTCAATATAATGATGTTAAACTTGTCTGTGTCAAGATCTCTCATTCCTTTAAAGATTGCCACCTGGGGAATGTATGAGATGTTAGAGAGAGGTCGGTGTAAATGCAGTGTGTTTTTGATTTATTATACAAGGGAAATGGTGATAAACATGATTTGTGCTGCATCTCTTCCTTCACTTTCTCAATGTGTTTTGTGCTTTTAATGATTTTTAAAGGCAGTGTTTCATTGGTGGCTTCCATCCTGCACTGGGTGACCTCTCCGTAAGTGCCACACCCCAAAAGGTCCTGCACCTTGTAGTCTGAGGAGGTGGAGAGCAGACATCTGATTATAAGTCATGATGTGAGTTAGAAATCTGCTGTTGATTTCTCACACCTGAGAGGAGAGTAGAAAAGAAAGAATTTAGACACAGTCATCCCTTGACTCTCAAGGCCTGACAGCTCGAACAGCTTATTATAAACATTATTAAAATGAACCCATATAGTAAGAAAAGTAAACTGATACTTGTATTAAAATAAATCTTAAAAATACATTACAGCACACACACACAAATCTGTTTTTTTTCCTCTGTTATTATTGTCAACAGATTTAAGATACAGATGGGGAATTTTACAATAATTTATGAGCTGAAAGAAGTAACTGGTGACAGATGGGATTCAACTAATTTCTTAAAGTATCTTCTCATCTAAAAACAATCTGCCAGTATCAAATACATTAGCCGCTAACCAAGTGGAAAATTGAAAAATTAAATTGACTTAGCAAATCTGAAAATCGACATCCAACGCTCACTCAATTATGTTTTGTTTGTTGTTTATTTTGTGTTTAACTTCAGTGTATAATAAAAGAAGCTTGACAAAAATGCGGAAGGTTGCCATCAAGTAATTGAGGCCCCAAATACAAGGTTTAAATGTCTGAAATTGTAATGTTTAAAGTCTGGACATATGAGAATGCTTTAAGAAAGGTCTATTTACACAATAAAAAAAAACATCAAATCCACAGACAAAAATACCACCAAAAAAATATCCCCTGGACCACGGATTCTCAGATGACTCTAAACATGCACGTGCTGATCAATAACTTTAACAAATTCTTGACAGTTTGTTCTTGTCCAGGTTTGCTATTCTCTCTCTGTGAACACGACAACACATAGGCCTGTGAGCTAAAAAAAAGTGCAAGGATTTATTAATAAAATGAATTTAATTAATGTGTTATTGATGTGAATAGGTGCCACATGCACATTAAAGAGGTTACCTCCCCTGACAAAAGAGGATGGAAAAATATATTACGCCTAATTTTATGTTTTGAATTGTCATCTGCCACGTTAATTTTGTTTTCTTTTACATAAATAAAGACATATGCACTAAAAATTGGCAGAGAAACATTTATTAACCAGATTTAAATCACCTAAGACAGTATTTTTACTAAATAAGCTGGCTAGCAATTCCTCCATGTTAGCAAACAAGCGTTAGCTAACATTAGCCAGCTACAAACACACTCTGTAATGTTAGGATTTATTTTCAGCCCCCGGGATTTGGGGCGCTGAATTTGATGGATTTATTGTTTATCAGACCACAGATAAGACAAGAATTAGCTAGCTAGCACAGCCTGCGAACCCTCAACCTCACTCCCTGCTGCTAGAGCACTACTTTCCCGGTATGAGATGGCAGCGTTTCCAGGTGGGAAATGTAGCATTATCGTACCAGAGACTCAAAATTATCGTATTTTGAGGGAAATTATCGTACATCTGTCATTACCAAAATAACAATCCTACTGATGCACTATAGCCAAATATAGTCACTCTAGTGTTTACTTTTTTTTTCCATTTTCCTTGCTTCTGTTTTTCCTCCTCTTCTTCTTCTTCTGTTTTGAAACTCATTCTCACTTGACTTCCTGACGAGTCCTAGTGCTTCGTGGGGCGGGTACAGCTGACCATTCAGCCAATCGTGCTCATTGTTCAGAGACAAACGTCACCGGTATCTCATGCTAAGCAAAGTGCGATTGGCTGGAAACATGTCACATGGGAACAGATGCCTTCAGGGCTCACAAAAAAACTCTGGCATACTGATTACAACCACACATTATCGTACATTTGGCTTTTTTTTGGGTTTATTGATTGTACATCGTACAGAGGGCCAAATTATCGTACAAATACGATAATTATCGTACACCTGGCAATGCTGGTGGATGGCAACTTGGACCACAGCCACTGTAGCAGCTCAAATTCAGCCAGTGCAAACCCCAGCTTTGGTTGTACAGTGGGCTGCTGACAGCGGCAGTAGTACGGGGTCTAATCTAATCTTGCCCTGCCTGAATTTAGGTTGCTACTAGATGAACGTCTGTCTCTGTGGCGGTTAGGGTGCAAAATTTATGTGGAAACACAGCATGTGTGGACACTGTATTGTGGTGTATGTTAGTCGTCTGTTGACTTTATCCGACTCTATTTCTTAGCTAGCGTTAGCTATTGTTGCACACTGTTGGTGCTGTAGCCGAACTGAAGACACTCGAGACTGTTGAATTTTCCCAGAAAATACAGCCCAAGTCCTTTACACAGGAGTCAGTCCACAGGTTGCTGGAGGCAACCGAGAAAATTGAGGAAAGGCTCAGTTATTAAGTAAGTTACAACCTGTTCATCCACTGACAATATTTACTAACTTACTCCTCTTAATCCCCTATGGGACATCAGGCTTCAATGAAGTCTTTCTATTGCATTAGATCCTTGGCAGCATGTTGCGACTCTCCTCATGACAGGTTCATCTTTTTCAACTCCAGTGTCACAGCTCTGCGCCAGGTGGTTTTGGGCCTTCCAGGTTTTCTCTTGCCTGGTGTTGTCCATCTTAAGGTGACTCTTGTGATCCAGCCCTCTTCCATTCTTAGCACATGGCCTAGCCATCTCAAACATATGTGTGTCATTGTGGCTGCCTGAGTTCTTGTATAGTTGGAGGTTGGAGATTTTGTTTGGCAATAAGATCTGACATATTTGTGTACC
This sequence comes from Epinephelus fuscoguttatus, assembly GCF_011397635.1. Classification (NCBI taxonomy): domain Eukaryota; kingdom Metazoa; phylum Chordata; class Actinopteri; order Perciformes; family Serranidae; genus Epinephelus; species Epinephelus fuscoguttatus. The sequence continues at coordinate 27,246,481 of NC_064762.1, forward strand.
CCCTTAAATTAGACACATATCAGGATTTAAAGTGATAAGATTATGATTTAAAATGATAAGGTTGTGCATGTAGTTACACTTAAATTCCAAAAATGGGGCGCATAACGTCCACAAATGAGTCAAAAGACAGAAACAAAGAGGAGGAAAAGTAGGAAGTGAAAACAAAACTTAAAATACAATGAATGCAGTGGAAACGAGTGCAGCTTTTCGTGAGCAGCGTGGAGTAAATGTTGTTATATTCTAAAAAGTTTGGTGTTATTGTTGTCCAAGAAGAAGTAAATCCATTCCGGAATATTATTGTGTTGCCAGAGGGTTAAGGAGGACCACGAACTAATGTGACTATTCTCCAGTGAGTGTGTTTTTCTTTGAGTGCTAGCTTAAAACTGTTAGCTCATGCTCGTTCATGAATGTGGATGGAAAAAAAAAATCGGAGAAATGTGAGTTGTTTGTAAAATAACTCAGCACTGTTGAATTCATGTGAAATGTGTGAAGTATTATAATTAGCAGAAACAATAGCTTTGTCAGTTTAATTTTCTGAAGGCATGTTTTATGTTTTATATTGTGGACATTTGAGAAACAATAAGTTGATAGAAAAGTCAATTGTTAAGATGTTACTAATACTGCATAGTTTAAAGGAAGAAATGAACTTTAATGAAGGTTAAATTATACGCTATGCAGGTTGGTTTTTTTATGGTCGATTTCTGAGAGAGGACGACTGTGACTCGAGGTGTTTCCAGCAGCGGGAGGCATTCCGGCCGCTACTGCTACTTCACGTGAAGGAGTCACGAAGCCACTCCATGGATTTGGACGTGCCAGTTTTCCACGCGGATTCCAGATAAGATTTGACAATTAAAAGAACATAAGGGGCCCCTATATAGAAACAACTAAGACTGAACTGAGAAGGAAACAAAGTGACTAAAAAAAAACTTTTGACTCGCTGATCTGAGCTCGAACTAACTTTCTACAATAAGGATCCTACTCTACAGTTGTGGAGAAAGAACTGATAAGACAATTGTTTAAGTACCCGGGTACAGTAATTTAAAGTTGGCTAAGTAAGTTTATTTTATTTTTTTGTGGTTATTATATTTACAGAGCTCTGGGAAAAGAGGTACATTTAATTTCATTTTTGAATATGCATTACTGTGCTTTGCTTTGTTTAAGTATAACAGAAGGTGAACCAGCATAGTCTGAGAGAAGTGTTTAATTTATTTTTCTATAAATAAATGCACCCAGTTATTGCATAAAGTCGTTGTTGTGTTTTACTTAACATCCTTCGACCAGAACCTAGATTTTAGACATTGGTGTTTTGCTATTACTCCCTTACAGTTAGTGTTACATTTGTATCCACTGACAATAGAAAACCATTAATACTGGTAAAAAAAGTTGCATACAGAAATGTTTAATGAAGTTAGACAAGAAAAGCTTAGTCCATCTTCAGCGTGAGCAATATTAATTCACTAAATCCCTACATTTTTAAAACCCCTTACAGCTGCCTAAATTTCACACCAACATTCACTCCCTGTAGAACTGAAAAGTAGATGTAAATTCATTCGGGATGCACCGAATATTCGGTAACCGAATATATTTGGCCAAATGTTGCAAAAAAACCACACATTCGGTATTCGGTGGAATAAGTTAAAAGCAAGGCCGAATAATAGCGGCGTGTTTTGATAACGCAATCAAACAGTGTGCCTTGACGGGCGGAATAAAATGTCGGCAGTGTGGCGATCCGTCCGTCACGGCACTCGCATTTGCGACTAAAAATAGTTTTGAGCGAGCAAAATAGGCTTAAATCATTCAGCACGCTGTGCGAGCAGCCTACAGATTTAAACCAGCAGCAGAAATGAAAGGCGAATCCCACCGATTGTGGGTTGAACGGGGGTCACAGACACAGACAGTAACGTTAATGTATTCCTGTCAAATACAGCGGCCATCGGCTTACCCAGCGACGGAGAAGTCGGCTCCCATAATATCCTCTTCTTGGTGTCATGATTACCCAGAAGTACCTGAACAGCTGAGCCAGCCGAACACAAACCGTACGTGACACGTCAGAGGAGAAACGGGCTGTTCATGGCCCACAAACCTCACCGCACTTTAGGGACTGTTCTTTACTTATGAAGGGACTGTTCTTAACTTGTCAGGGGAGGATGGTGGGTGGTTGATTTTTATTTTATTTATTTATTTTATTTTGATCCCACCTATGTTCATCACTTATTGATGCTGTTTTTGAAGTATGAATAAGTCAGTAAGTAATTTATTTCATTGAAATATCATTGATGTATTATAGAAAAGTGATTTATCTTTTTATAAATGACAAAAGGCACATCTGCCTCATTTTCGTTGTGGTATCGTGATACTACTGAGAACCATGATTTTTTCATTGGTATTGCACAGTGGGTCCCAATTTTGGTACCGTGACAACACTAATTTGGAGGGGGTTCATCTGCAAAAACTAATGACGAACTAAACAACGATATTTGGTACTTGGTATTCAGCCAAGCACTTAATATTATTCGGCTTCGGCTTCGGCCACAAATTTTCATTTCGGTGCATCCCTAAAATTCATCTTGGATTCATGATTATGATTTGAAGTGATTCCAAGAACCCATTTTTAGCACTGACAAAAGTATCTAATATGTATGATTAAATATGGGTGGCCGGTGGTGAAGTCAGTAATATTTATTATACACTGCTAACATCTAAATTATCATGCACAACCCTGTTGAGTTTCTGAACTTTATGATTTAGTAGTCACAACATGGATACTACGTCCTCCAGTTGGGGGGTTTTGTTGGTGGTTTACAAACACAACTACTGCCATCTCTGGGTATAAGGACTTACTTCTTCCCATGCAGCTGCAGTACAATGTTTGTATTTGCTTGGCTGTGGTCTCTGAGGTTGGCTTTGTGTGCCAGAGCCCTCATGTGTGAATGTCATACATAAATCTAAACATGTGGTGGATTGGTGTTCAGCTGGGAAGCCCAACATGTAGACATAGAAATGACAGACCACAGAGACAAAAGTGAGACATTATGCATGCAGGGATGGACTGCCTGCCTCTTTCTCTGTCACCCAAGAAAGTTTTCAAAGTTATTGCTGTTATTATCCCCAACTATTCCATAATAATGCAGTATTCATTATACACACACTCCTGTGCTCTCCTCCTTTCATTGCAGATGGAGCTTCCACTTTCTGCCTGCTGTCTGCTGGGTTTTAGGGGTTCTGATGCCACTCATTGGCTATTGAATAATGACCCTGAGAGACCCAGCTTTAGCCTAATCCCTACTTGAAAGCTATCCTTCCTCTAATTCAATCCCTCTTTAAACCCTCGCTGGAGACAGACAAGTGCCGCATAACACACACACACACACATACATACACACCTGGATTAATGCTGCCAGATTTGAGTGGCTGTTCCAACAACATACTGGAACTGAATAATGACACTCACTTCAAGGAAATCAGGGTAACATTTAAAGCAGGGATTTTACTGCTTACAGTGGCACTGATTCTAGGACAAGTACTCTTTGGGGATGACATTTATCCACTTGGTTCATTTTTATTTAAAAAACTGGGAGTCATGCAGTTAATGTTTACAATAAACATGATGTGGCAGATTTTTGACTGAGAACTAAACTGGCTGCAGGGTCTTAATTGATCAAGAACCAAAAGCGTGTAACGTTTTGTCTGAGGAGTTAATCCATAAGGGGTTTAGATGATACCAATTAAAATCCTCGGTTACAGTTTACAGGGACATACTGCCTGTTGGTTGGCGTACTGTACACTTTATGTGATACAAAATCATGAACTGAAAAAATGAGCCACAGTCTCAATGAAATCCGATCCAATTGTCTGAGGATCAGCTTTTTTTTTCGAAGTCACAGGATCATTATTCTCTCTCGCGCACATTTTCAGATTAGTTTTTCAGTCTATGTCTTTCGGGGAAATAAAATTCAACTTGGGGATAGTATACATTGTATAATATTGATTACAAACTATTTTTTTTAGTCAGCATCAAGTTTATTCTTGACCTTGGCAATGTTAACAAAAAAATCCCAGCTCGAGATCCTTACCTACTTTTTCCAGAGGTCCAGACCATATATCAAATGGTCTTCATCATTAGCAGACAGAGTTTTCAAACATAATAGTAGTTATGATCAACGCATTCTCTCTCTGATCTCATCACCTATCAACATTTGGTCATGGACCCTCCATGTCCAGGTACAACGTGAAAGGTATCCTGGGTGCGCTGGTTGTTGACGTGTCAAGTTCTGTTACATGCATTGTCTTCTTTTAAAATACACTTTACAGTTTATATACTGTCTATTAACATGTGAATTGACGGGGTTTTTTTCTCCAACAACTAACGCACGTGGTTTGGTTAAGTCAACAAAAGCATGTCGTTGGGTTTAGGGAAAAAAAAAGATTTTGGCTTTAGAATCTTATGAGACACAAACACCACTCTCCCGGGTGAAAGTCGATGTTTATTACCACTCCCGCCCGGCCGATGCCAATGAGCACTGTTAAACTATAACGCCGACTGGCTGCGTATCATGCCGATGTTGAAGGACGCCGTTTTTGATCAGTTTATAATGCCACAAGTCACTGCCCAAGTGCTGGATTTTAGTGACTTCGGAGTGGGACTGGGTTCTTTTGATTCCATCCTCAGCCCTTGTCAACAATAACATCCTCTAACTTCTAATGTGTGATAAAGAAAGCTAGTAAGTGGTCCGAGGCTTCGGCTGCATCAGTGTGTCACAGCTTACCAGGATATTTACAAAGTCCAATGGTACGATTTCCAACACTGTCAAACATACAGATGCTCTTCTATTAAAATGATATGGAGATGCTGTATTGAGGATGTATTGTATGTAATGCACATCACTAGCCACCAGAGGACAGTCGCTACTGGTGGAACAGCCAGCTGAGCTGAGAAAGACTGTGACTGCGGGTGGTGAAGATAAAACAGGAGTGGTAAACTGTTGGCCAGCCGTGACAGACAGCAGGGAAATACAGCATGTAGAGCCAGAATGTTTTCACACATAACTCTGTGAATTAAGAGTTTAATTCCACCAAACCAGAGTTGGTGATTTTTGGAATAAATGAGAGACTAACCAAGACAGTTTAACTGAGTTTACTTTGTTTCTGTTGATTTTAAGTGAAGTGTGTTTTAAGATGAGTTAACAAGGCAATAAAGCTTGTGTGAGTTCAGTGTAGGGAGAAACTTGAATCAAGAAGGTGTACGGTTCTGTTATTCTGTGTAACAAGGAAATTGGGTGTAACAGTATTTCCTTTGTTGACATTTTGTGAGTTTTTCAAAACTTTAAAAGCAAAAACTTGTGTTTCAACACAGACTAAAAAGTAGCTGTAGACTGTAGTAATAATGGACCTAGCTACTGTAACATCACATATTTGTGGACTCCTGTTTTGAAGCCTTGACTTTGTCATGATGGTCGTCGCCATCGTGGTTTTTTGGAGCCAGAATGGACCATACTTAGGCGAGAGGCTAGTGGAGAAACGAGGGGTGGATCCGACTGAGAAGCAAAGGACACTATCAGCACACAGCCTGTAACTCAAAGCAGCCTGCTCTTAAGTATGTGTAAACTTAAGCCCTAATAAGATGTAAATGGATGAGTTATTTAATATTCAACTCCCCATGCAGTTGTTAGGAATGAGGAAATTAACTACAGAGACCAGAACAGTTTTTTTGTACCAGGCTGTAAACATATTTGTTTATGCTGTAAAGTTGGGCATTTTAACATAGGGGTCTATGGGGATTTAGTCTGAGTGGGCGGAAGTCCGCTGCATAGATCAGCCTCTCATTGGGCAGAATGAGCCACCCGCTGAAGTCCCGCCCTACCACCTCTGGTTGCGTTTTCAACACATCCTTTACTATCTTTTGCAGTGTTTGATCTTGCGGGGATGTAGCCATTTTTCTGCCATGGTTTGTGTCCTGTAGGCGATATTTTTGTGGGCGTGTTACACCAAAACCTATTTCCCCCCAGCAGTATTTTTGCAAGCGCACCGTTGCTGTGGCACCACCCAGAACAATTGTGATTGGTTGAAAGAAATACAAGCAGCCGGGGCATTTTTTCTCCAATCTTAAAGTGAGTCGGCCCAGCCAGACCTTTCTTTTCTTGAGAAAGATGGGGATTGGCTGGCTTCTGGAACCACCCTCAAGTGGCCATTCAAAGAACTGCAGTTTTTGGCACTTGCGTGTTGGCCTCATTTTTCAGCCCCAGAGGTTGCCATTTGGTTATACATTATTGAGTGTTTTTCAGAATGAAGCAGCAGTTGTGGTTCTGAAATAAACTGTGACTTAATCAACAAGCATCAGCATTTATGGGACGGATATCCAAATTTTATAAGCATATGTGCCGATTAAGCAATCGACAAACCTGCAACAATTTATTTATCAAATGCTAGTTTTCATATTAAAGCAGGTAACATTTTTACAGTTTAAGTTATCTTTTTCAGTCATATTTTTAACCAGAACATCTTGCTCATGACAATATTTCATTATTATGTACAGCTGTGTGTGTTTGTTCAACTACGCCTTGTAATGGAGAAGAAGCAACCTCTAGCAAACCATAATCTGCACTTTCTTGCAGAGGCAGTTAGGACACAAACACACATTCACGAACACCCTTGGTTGACTTTGTTTATTTCTCACCACACAGAGAATACATTACATCCTGCTTGTCAGAGGACTTTCCAAACATATTCAGACAATACAAATGATAATTACATCTATGTCCACACAGAAAGAAGGCAAGCCATTTAGGAGAATGAACCCAGACACTGGCTCGGCTGAGTTGGAATTATTTCAAAAGAAGAATTTCTGTGAATGTTTTCTGTCACACCACAGTAGCCCATTAGACCCCAGTTGAGTTTCTTGTAACATCATTGTCAACAAAAAACACAGGGGATTGGAGCATTTTTAGAAACAATATAACTACATTCAGGAGGCTGCTTCTCAAATCAAAAATGCAAGAAACTCTGTGGCCATAAAACCATCTCAGGAATAAACAGAAACCAGCAGACACCTGTCACTGAGATGTGGAGAAAACATGCAAGTACAAAATGTGTCTATGATATATGTATCTGCAACAGCTGTACAAGCCTGTTGGGCTGCCAGGCCAACATCAACAGCGTCTTAGACTTTTTTGATGCCTTGTCTAAAAATATGTTGCTTTCAAATGTGTTTCTTCTCCCTTCAATTGTAACTTTCTGCAACATGGGAAGAAATGAGTAAGTATGGATTTTGTTTTTCAAACTGGGTGAATGAAAGGAACATCCAAGTGTTCTTTGACACCCAGTGTTGTCTCTGAGAGATGAGCAGGTACAAACACACGAGGGATCCTTGTATTCTTAAAATGTCTGACATTCATATTGGAGACAATTTCAAAAATGATCTAAACCATGGGAAATGTTTGAAGATGCTATGAATTTATACGGTCAAATGGTGAACCACAGTCTTGACCTGGACGGGGTGACAGTTCTGTCCAAACACATTACCAATTTCTGACAAATTAATCGAAATAAAAACTTATTTTCACAGAGCATTGTTTTTTTCCCCCCTACTGTTGCCACTGTAGATTGTGGGCGCAGCTAATCCAGTTAATACGGCAATAGCTTCACTCAATTGAGCCAATCAAATTGATTGTTTATCGTGTGTAGACAGTTCACTGGCGAGAACAACAGCATGACAGAGATGCGATGACACCATAAAGTAACTGACGTGGTGCTGTCTGGCTACAGACTGTGGCTGAGACCAACCAAAGTAGCACTACACTCCTTGACCATGTTTGGATTGACTTCTCTGTGCTATGACCTATGAGAATTATTACAGTTAAGCAATGTTTCAGGCTTACATGCACATAACAATGGTACTAACTTAATCTTAAATCTTAAATAATTAAGATTCAAACTCCTGGCAGGGCAGTCACAGGCCCATTTCTCTCACTAGAAAAGGAAGTACCAATAAATAAAAATATGAATTAAGACAGAGGGGACTGCTCAAAGATTTGCACTTTTTTTTTGTCTTGTTTTATTTTACATGAAATGTAGGCCTTTAGTCCATTGTGCTGGAAGTCATTTTATCTATAGTAGAGATAGAATATTTGTTTTCCATACGTTAACAGTATCCTGGTCTGAAAATGGACAGTAAGTACTGTTAAAATGAAATGGAAATGCACATTGTTAATTTTATTTGATAGGCATAGGGGTAAGCTATAGAATGCAATTAATGTCGGCCTTACACCAGATTACTTTTCAATTTATTTCAATGTTGCAAACAAAATTCCAGTGTCAAGATAAAATCACATGAGCTTTACCATAGTCAGTGTTCGCTCCTGTGATTTTGATCGTTGGTGTAGCGTGGTCATAAAACTCGATCGCAGCTGTGTTCAGTCCTTCTTTTTTTCATCTTGACATTACGACAAAATCATATGGTTAATATTATTTTAAGTTTTTAGTCTTGTCTCATGCAAATACTGCAACTCAGTGATGTGAACATTGTCAACAACCAGTAAGTGCACTCTAGCACCAAACAAGAAGCAGCAAACAGTGTAGACAGTAAACGTGGAGGGGACTCAGCAGAGGCAAGAGCATCAAAAAAGTCTCGGTTCTCTTGGACTGTGGACAAGGAGGACTGGTGGAGTTGTGGAATGAACAAGAGTGCGTGTTTAATTTAAAGGCAACAAATCCAAAATGTCCAGTTTGTACAAACATACAGTTTATGATTATAGATTACATTGATGCCAAATTGAGTACTGTTGACATATGACACCTTTTACCTTGTGTTTCTAGGATAATGTGGTTTTGCAGACACAAAAGAAACTGTTAATATGTCATATTTCATAAAGGGAGTTTGGCGCAGTATTTTCCACCAGGAGCAGGATGGGAAATAATCTCAAAAGGAATCTAGTCTAGTCTAGTCTTGCAAATAGTGACCCTGCAAGATCCCCAGTCCTTGCAAAATGTTATAGTGTGTGACAAAAAACTCATTTTGTCTTTAGATGTGAGAGGGTGTCAGACTTTCTTGTTTAAGAAGTCTTTTCAAAGTCTTTTCAGAGTATTCTAGTGTATAGTAGGCATCAGTCATTATAAGGTTCAGACCTTTGCTGGGAGAAAATGTTAGTGACTGGACGTCTTTTTATTTCAATGGAATACCCCTGGTGTATGGGCTCCCTCATTTAATGAGATGAATCAATATGGGATAAAAGCTTTTATGTGGAATCACCTTCTTGGAGGACTTATTGAAATGACTAGGAGTCTTTTTGTTAGCATAACACTAGATTCTTACATGAAAATGAACTACAGAAGTGCTTCGGAAACACATTTTTGCTCCTGATAGAACAAAATTACCACTACAGATAAAGTTCCCATGTATCCTCCATTTCTCAGGGTTCTTTGGTGTCTTTTCAAAATTAAAATGTTTGCACGGTTCGTTTTTCTTCTCTTCTCTTCCTTTCACAAGTTCAGGACGGAAAAAAAGCTCTTCTAGTGACGACATCGGTGTCAAAGTCAGAAAATCATTTCTTGGAAATACAGAGAGCTGAAATGAAGCGGGAGGCACGAGGAATGGATTCTCAACGCCACCTTGCAAACCCACTGCCTGCTCCTCAGGCTTTTGATATACAGCTCAAACACACACACACACACACACACACACACACAGAAACTCTACCTCATCATTGCCACAGAGCATGGAAGATGAAAAACCCATGAGTGTACGCATTTTGATTCTTAAATCAACAGTGTTTTGATTTTGGTTTTGCTACAGCAGAGCGTGAAGCAGCTTATTATCTGCTTCATTACTGGCAGGAGGACAGGGACGCGCCTGTGTGTGTCTTTGTGTGTGTGTGTGTGTGTGTGTGTGTGTGTGAGCGCCTGTATGTGTGTTTTCCTCTCTATGTGTGTGTGAGCCAAAAAGTTAACCAAGCCCATCCCATTGTTTTATGAGAAACTCATACAGTTTTCCATCCAGCAGAGGTGGGTGTGGGAACATCTCACATCAAATAAAGTGATAGATTGCATTGAAAATCATTTTCTGGCTCCCACAGACACATATGCAGTTAGTAGATAAAACATTTTATTAAGTCACAGCACTGAAGTTACTGAACTATATTTCCATTTCTTCACCATCAGGGGTGCATCAAAACGAATGCACCTTGTTATGTGACAGTGCACACCACTGTATTTTTGTTCAAGGAAAAAGTTAGATGAGAAGATCCATTCCACTTCTATGTCTTTATGGTAAAAAATGTATGGAAGTCATGTCAGCAGCTGCTTAGCTTAGCTTAGCTTAGGGGTCAACAGCTTGCCCGGCTCTGTTCAAAGGTAGTACCCTTAAAGCTCTTTTCTAATCTTTTCCCAACAAAATAAGTGCAAATATGCGAATAAAATATAGATTTAAACACAGAAAAATATCCACTAAAAATAAGCAAAAGACGTCTGTTGTAGTTCCCGTTCCAACCCGGTTCTCCACATCTGCTGGGTCGATCTATAATCGGGCTGTAAATTAAACCTGGCTTTAGTATAGACAAAATGCCAGAACAGGACGGATCTTAAAATTTAGCCAACCAAACACTTGTCGTAAGAAGAGGAGAGAGCAACAAAAGTATCCATAGAAATATGAATTGTCTCCCAGATCTCTTGTCTCATCGGCTGAGATTTGAAAGATGGTACACAGTTGATCCGGAGCGACATATCTGTGTGTAAACTGTGTGTAACATATTTAGGGGTGATGTCAACCTCGAGTCCCTGTTAGTGTCTGTCCCTTTGCATAATTGTGTGTTTTGTCCGTGAACCGTCTGCATTTGTGTGTGTTTGTGTGTAAGAGAGAGACAAATGAAGGGCTGCGCTAAGAGGTTTCCTGTCTGAACTTGAGCGCTCTGAGGTCTGCTGTGGCAGATAGGACTGCTGCCTTTGTTCACATTACAACCCTAATTAGGCAGAGCATTGTGTGTGAGAAATACGAGAGCGTTTCTCAGCGCGCTTGTGTGTGCGTGTGTGTTGTGTGTGACTGGGATATAGAGAGTGACAGCTGAATGTTGCCACCAGCACGCTCTGCTTGTCTCCTTGTTTCACTTCAGACCAGCCGAGTGAACTGCTGGCTGCAGGCCAGATGGAAAACACATGCACACACAATTCTGTGCTTGTATATTTGTGACAACCTGATCTCACAGAAATGCGTGAAATGACCACGACCTCTCAACACCACATTCTGTGGTGGTAGCATGTAATAGGTTGAAATTACGTGACCGTACCACGGAAACAATGCCAATGTAAAGTCAATTAGGATCCTTTTTCATGGTGGACACACGGATTCCCTGATTCAACGACGTCACGTCAACCTCGTTTTCCTCAATAATATCTTTAACATTCCTGTACACACACAAAAACACGGAAGTTTCCTTGATAACTCAACAATGTGACAGGTTAATGTCAAGGCCGTAAACTAAAATAAATGTATTTTGCCAGCTTTTGATAGCGTAGGGCTTTAAGAGCATTGTGCTGTGGGCGGATGGGGTGCGTTCCACTACTGTTTTGTAGCTACTGTCTGCCGTCTGTGGGCTTAATGCCATTTCAGATTGCCGTCTGTCTGCCGTAACCAAATCCAAATGTCACCAATAAATAAATAAATAAATAAATAAGAAGAAAAAAATAAGGCTGAGCACGGAAGAACCAGAAAAGAAACACCATCACATGGAGCCGTCTGCCCCCGGCAACCAGACCACCCTCCACTCCACCAGGGGAAAGCGGACTCCAAGCCAGCGCCACAGAACCAGCGGCCAAAAAATGAAAAAATCTAAACTTTGTCGTAGAGCTAAACCAAATACATCATTGGAAAGGTCTCAACCTGGAGAGTAACATATGTCAGTATGAAGATTCTACATGGCTTCTGCTTTCAGCCATTCACCTTTGAACCTTGACCTCAGTGCATGTTTGAGGGCTTATAACTCAGCAACTAAAGGGGGTACAGACATGGGACCAACTGTTATAGAAAGCTCTTGACCTCAACTATCATGTGAGTGTAGTCAACAACTGGGAGTGCTGTCAGATATGGGTAAAATATGGATAAAATTAATTTTCACCCATTTAGAAATTAGATATTTAAAATCTGATTACACAAGTGTGTTTACCATCCCCTTAAAGTCCACAGTGTACTCTCAATTCAGTATTTACAACTTCCAAATCTGGGAAAAACACCTATCTTTTTTAAAAACTGAACTAGTTATTACACTGCAGCTAGATGAACTATGTTAAGAAAAAGTAAAGATGTTGGCTAATTTTTGATATTTTAGCTAATACGCTATAAACAGCATTTTTGGGATGGTAAGTTTTTTGCGGCTTGCAAAATAGAGTTGTAAAAAGATAGATCTACTGAATATATCAAATGTCCAGTGAAGCTGAACTAGTAATGACACTGCACCTAGATGAAGAAAAAGTAAAAGCAAAAGTAAAGATGATGGTTAATTTTAGATATTTTAGCAAGTTCTCTAGAAACGGCATTTTTGGGACTCCGGTTGTAGAGTTGTCAAATAGTGACGTAAAAAAGTAAATCTACTGAATATATCAAATATTTAGTACAGCAGAACTATCATTTTATTATTATCATTATTGGTGGGAAATTACAACAGAGGAATATATTTGCCGTTTTAATATCAAGAACACTCTTGTGTTTTTATGTGTATACAGGACGTTATTGAATCAGGGAATTCGTGTGTCCACCACGAAAAAGGATCCTAATTGACTTTACATTGGCATTGTTTCCATGGTACCGGCATGCAATTTCAACCCATTACGTGCTGCCACTATGGAATGCGGTGTTAAGAGGTCGTGGTCATTTCACGTATTTCTGTGAGATCAGGTTGAACTTAGGTGTTAGTTCTGACAGCACCTGTTGAGCCAGTCCTCTCTCTGTTCACACTATAGCCCATATATAATATATATTGATTAAGTTTTGTTTTTACATTGTCATAGCACTGCAGTGCTGTTATGAAGCCCCTCACTTTCAGATGTCCTTACAACTGGAGGAAAACCTTAGCGTTTCTGTGCTATAGACTGTTACCATTTGATGTATTCTACATTTCACATCCTCGCTAGCGTCACAGGCCGATGTGGTTTTGTCTGTTTTTTCAACCGTCCCAGTGCAACAGCATGTGATCTAGAGGGCTGAATACAACGGCAAAGAGCAAGCAAACCTGGAGCGCTTTGTGTTCACAATGCACAGGTTAACTGAACCGCACCGTGGACTTGAAGCGTCACAGGGGTCTGAGTTCTCTTGGAGTGATTTGGAATGCCAAATCACGGTCTTAGTTTACTCAGATGGATGAAAAGGACCAAACTCCTTTAGTCCTTTTTAACTGAACTGAACTCAGTCCTCTTAAAGTGGACCAACGGAAAAGGGACTCTGTTCTTTTTGTGTTTACATTGTCGGTTCATGTGAAAGAGGACTGTGGTTCACTTAACCTGTGCCTTGTGAACACGAAATGCTGCGGGTCCACTCTGCCTTTTGCTATTGTATTGTAGCCCTCCAGGCTTGCCATACACAGATCACACTCTGTTTCAGTGGGACAAATAATAACACAACACAACCATGGCCACAGGTAACGACAGCACTACCAGTGGACGAGGTGTGCTCTAGTCTGACGATGGAGCAACTGCACTTCTCCAGATATGGAACGAGGAAAGCATCAAACAACAACTGTCCACAACGCACAGAAACACTAAGGTTTTCCTCCAATTTTAAGTTCATAACGCACTGCAGTGTCACGTCAAAGTAAAAACAAAACTACATCAATATATATATTATATATAGGCTGTGGTGTGAATAGAAAGGAGACTGAGGCCCCGTCAGAGCTGGAGTTGACCTCAAAGTTGTCAGTCTTGTGGACTGAGTTCAGTTCCTTTTAAAAAGGACCAAGTGTGAAAACACCTTTAGTGTTCACCATGATGACCTACCTCAAGTAAACATTTACATTTTCAAAGTAGAACTGAAGTCAATGACAGCCACTATAACTTAAATGTCAGATTTGAGACTCCTCCCAGAAGTAGATCCCACGCCAGTCCTTGCAGCTGTGCTTCTTATCAAAGCCACATTTGCATTGTTCATACATATCATCTCTAGCAGCCTAATCCCTGTATATGGGTCTCTACAGCTTTCTTGTAGCTTTTATGAGATTAACTGGGGTGATTACATTTCTAACAGTTCCGAGCGTCACACCACCCCAGCAAGTGTGACTCAAAATTTGGGAATGTCAAAAGTGTTTTGAATTTGAATGAGAGTTCATCTGCAGATAGAATTCTACATGTGCGCCGTGAACTTCTGTCCTTCATTTTGATCTCAAATACACATGTTAGGTTTCATGACTGCATCTTACACAGTAGTGAGGCCATCAAATTGACAATATCTGTCTACAGACAGATGGACAGACATATTAGCACCTGCCAAAATACTCGAACGGCTTTTGTGGTAGCTCTCGTCACAATTGGTTTCACCAGAGGCACATTTTTGTCATAATGACACACACACGCACACACACAGACTCACAAGGTTAAAACAATACTAGCCGCCGCAACGCTGTCACTGCTGGTACATACTGGGCAAACACTCTGAGACAGTCCTCAGAGATAGTTATTGTGTCATCAATCAGGAAAATCTTGATGTTCAAAGGTCAGAAAGACGAAACCGACAGGTGGCAATAAAAAATGATTCTGATTATGGCTCTTTTTCTGCTATAATAATATATGCTATATATAATATGCTGTTTTATATAATAATGCAAAACACACAACAGTTTAGGAACCAACATAGCCAAATCAAAGCTATACAAAAAGAAAGGGGAATAAAACTAATAAATAAAACTATGATTGTTGTGTGATTATTACTCTTGATATATACTGTTATGGGGCTAAGTAAGCAATCAATCAATCAGAGGCCTCCTAAAACAATATCTGAGAAGTCAAAAAACAATTTGCTCTTTTTTTTTCTATATCTGGGTCTTACAGGGTTAAACACTTGCACGTTCACTGCATTCATTCTTCAGTTGCCTGTAAACAAACGCTGGCAGGTAACCAGACCCCGCCTCAGTTAACAGTCTTTTGTTGAAGGTAATTCAAATATTGCTCCATAATCAGATTGCATCATTTTCGTTTCATGTAAATGTACCGAGGATGAAGACAACCCCTTCTCAGGAGAACTACGTATAGCTGTAGAAAATCAAACTCACACTCAGTGGTGTCCTGCCATCACAAAATGCATCTCCTCACGCTGATCTTGGGTATTGTGCTTCTCCCTAAAGGCAAGTTTTTGTTCTGTTATTTGTTTCGTAACTGTTTGATCTTTAAGGAAGTGATTCTAATTTATTATTACCACATTTACCTTTACAAATACTACAGATGTGTCACTTAAGGTCACATGCCAAATAACAGTATTGTGTGTAAAGTACTTGTTGCTCTTTGTTACTCACCTGCAGTTTGTACGCAGATGATTTGGCTTTTTCTAACTTCTGCTGTAGTTAAAAAACAAACATCTGTCTGAATAGCACTTGACATCCACCTTCATACATATTTTTGCAGCTGTGCTCATAATTTTGATTAATTAACTTCAGAGTTAGGATGTTAAAAAGATTATGTCCACTCCTTGTAGAATAAAATGTTGATTTTATATTTTCATTTTTTATTAACTTATGAGTTTTGTGTTTTCTCAGCCTATACCCTAAAATGTTATTAGTGTGTACCGCAAGCCTCACGAACCTGCACAGACACAGCAAAGGAATGTCCTTCGCAGGGTCATCAGTGTGGTGCAGTGAGACTCATTTCATACAAAGGTATGGACATTTGTGGTGCATTGTTTTTTATTATAAAACTGCTTTGCACTGGCCCACTTTACAATGGTTCCTCTTTTCTTTCAGGTGCCTCAAAAGTTATTGATGTCCACTCAAAGGATTGTGCTGTGGCTGAAGAGTGTGTTGAGGCCTCAGCCAACTATGGGATCAACAAAACCGTAATTACCAGCAAGTGTTGCACTTCTGAGCTCTGCAACACCCAACCTGCCCCTGGTAACTTTCTCATATTGTCTGTTGGTATTTAGATGCTTCTATGCACTGAGAGCTGTTTTTATTGAAAAGTGACATTTAGTTGCTTGAACAAAAAGCTGTAAAAACTGAAAACTACAGACCGTAAAAGTTCTTGTTTCAGATATCAAATAATGACTTGTTTTATTATTTAAAATAACTCTGATTTTACTAAGCCAATACATTTTTAACAGATGCAAGTCATTTATTTATGTCTTGTTCCATATAGACAATGTGAATGTGGGTATTGAGAAGTGATGATGCCAGTCTGTCTATCAGAACCTGAGACAATATGTTTGGAGCAGATGTAGAAAGAGACACAAGGACACTCAAATTCCAAGACCAGAGCCAGTATGAGGAAGATTACTTAAGATACCCCCAACTGTCACAATACAGTTAGTGTGTGTGTGAGAGAGGCAGACAGACAGAATTTCCAGGTTTAAATCAATTTTGTTGTATTACCTTACCTATTACATAGCTTACTGTAAAAAACAGTCACATTTTCCTGTATTTCAAAATCATCACATCATCAGTCCATGAGCAGCCAACTGGCATCTCAGTTGCCAGAAGAAAATGTTGGCATTGTACATTTTTGCAAACCATGGATGCATTACATTTGTACATTTCATCTGCAGGCTAACACATCACTGTTTCTAAAGTGCTGTTGTATATGAGCTGACGTTTTGTTCCTGAACCTAATCACATGTTAACCACAGCATTGTTGAAACGTAGTTTCAATGTGTCCACTAAAAAAAATGTACAAATGTAACATATCTGTGGTTTGCAGAAACGAACCGTGCCAACATTTATTCTGGCCATTAGGTTGATTTTGTATATCTGTTCATATGTACGCTGCTCATCAGCAGGGAAAAACCAACAAAAGTCCATTAAAAGGGATTTTAAAGATGCACTGAAGAAGAACAGAGCATTACAGTCACCCCTCAATCCCCCTCTACACCTAATACGAACAATGTATGTTCTGTATTACAGAGCCCACCAAATCCAATCCAAACGGCAAAAAGTGCTTCACCTGTGATGGACAATCATGCACCGCAACTCTGAACTGTGAGGGGGATGAGCACTACTGCATCTCATCAAAAGGTAACCAGCCTATGATATAAACATCTAACTCTGCTCCACATATTTCCTCTGCTCAGAGGGATGCTGTATTAAAACTGACAGATCACGCACTAACATTATTTTCAATCTCTCAGTGAATGTAGGAAATGACGAGGTGACCATGAAAGGCTGTGCCTCCAAGTTGATGTGCTCAAATACACCGTCTGCACAGATATCAGGGGCCATTGAAGCAGAAATTAGCTGCTGTCAGGGGAACTTCTGCAACAGTGCCAGCAGCACGAGTGCTGGACTTCTGCTCCTGTTGACACCACTGGTCTCTTTGGTCGTGTTTTCTTAAGTGGTGGAGATGGCAGCATCACTGCAGCACGTGGCAAACAGCTTTTCTTCTCATCTTCACATGGCCTCATAGTGCTTACACACCCGTGGCCTTATCTTTCTACCTGATCAGTGAGACAGTTTAGCAAACAAAGCATGAAATATAACTTAGTAAAGTTGTGATTATTATTGCCTCAAACAGTTTCTAGCCATATTGCCTGTGGAGACAATTGCAACTGTCTTGCACTATTTTTTTTTTTTTTTTTTGAATTTTAAAGTAAAACAAGTAAAATGTGAAAAACATGTTGAAGCATAATGTTTGCTCTGTGTGCGGTGCTTAACCTGAAACATATTTTTAATTTCAATTATCAAAATCATTCTGATGATACTGATAAAATGCTCAATAAATAATACATTTCTTAACTTTGCTGTGTATTCTGATTGCGTTTCTGTGTTTTCTTTGAGTGTACTGAATCTAATCTTAATCTCATATAAATGTAATAAATACAGAGAGGGCCCTCCATTTGAGTCGAAAAGTAGATGGCAACAAATGTAATTTCTGTGCACATTATCATGAACCACAGAGAATGGCGGCACTTTGTCATCTTGCAAGTGTGTTCCTACACACAACCCACAGTACTTCCGCTCTACCTGCAGCTTTTGAAGTGCACACCTGAAGGCTGCAGACATGTACAAATTCACAGGGAGACAAGATGACTTTCAGATTGCTTTTTGACCCACTTTAAGTTTTATTCTGCAAAGCTGCTTTGATTCAAAAGCACAAACTTGTAACACTTGGTTTAGTGATACAGTGACTTACATTTTTAACATCTAGTCCTCAAAAGAGTAGTTAAACTATTTTATTCATCTTAACCCAGGAACAATTTCAGGGTTTAACCAGAGATCGTTATTGTATTTTACCCCACTGAAAAGACAGAATGATGGGTCCCAAACATTATATGGTTTAAATGGCACAAATACTGTATATTATATGACTAAAGCTGCACTGCTGTCAAAGTGATAAGATAACACAACTGTGAATAAACTGACCCACTGATGGTTTATGCAACTGAATCTGATCAGCTGTAGGCAGGAATTTGGCCTGTTAGGCAATGTGTAGTGTAGCATAGTGTCGGTAAAAGATGGCAGCCTCTCATTAATAGTTACTAGTCCATACCCATTGAGTGCACAGTTGCCCACGTACAGTTTCACATGGTGTGTGTTTGGGATACAGAGTTTTTGTGAATTTGATAGTACGATTGCTTTATTGAAAGTACAGTAGTACCATTGCCAATAGTGGGATAGTTAGTGGGCTAAACCTGTACACTAGTAGTTGAGGTAGCACGCTGAAAGGCAGATAGTTAAAGTGTTGGGCCACAGGGGCAGCCACAGCAATCGGTCGCATTTTAGCCATTTTCAAGCATTTTTCTGTTGTTATAGCGCCACCCAGTTGCCAATTAGAGTTAAATTTCTCCAGTCACCTTGAGGCGTCCTGTTCTACCTATCTAACCAAATTATTGACCAAGTCAGTGAGGAGAAAAACGTGGAACAGACACACAGACAGACAGAATTTTCATCATTATATAGTAAGATAAGCTGTGGATGTATGTCCATGTGAGTCTACCCCCCCAGATGTTTAGACTGTGTCCATCTCTAACAGGGTGTCTGTCAGTCATATATGACTGGCAGGAGATGTGAAGTGACTGGAGGGAAGTTTTGTGGGAAACAACTATTAACAGTGCACCCCCTCTAGTTGCACTCAGAGAGTGCAGACCTCTGCCAAGTAGGTGATATTCCCTCCCCCTCTGCATCAGATTATGCAGCCTGCATCACAATTAGGTTATTAGGTCAGGCAGGGCGGGACCATAGGTGGGAGCTCCGAGCACTTCCACTTTGACCCAAAACGAGTGCTCACGATAACTAGATAAGCAGATAACGTCAACTAGGGAAAATAAAATGAAAACACCACAGTTGTAGCATGTTAGCTAACATGAGCTAAACTAGCTAACAGCTAACGAAAGATAACGTTAGCTGGTGGGGACCTGTGCTAAGCTATACACCCAGTCGTGCCACACCACTCACCAGGAACCTCTTTTAACGGTCACAGAATAAACAGCATAGTTATTTTCTGCCAGTTTATTCCAATTAGCTTGCCTGAAACCAACTGCGATGAGATGCTGTGTCCTGCAAGCTCAGTTCCAAACAAAGACTGCGGAGATGAAATTCCACCTTCTGTGGCGACTTCCGTATGTGGGCAGGTATATTCTACGGCACTGGGCTGACCCAAAGCCGATGTCACAGAGATGTTTGATGAGCTGGAACAAAAGAGTATTAAATTTAAAGATATCCACCCATGCGGCCGACGCTTGTCAGACGTTATAAATTAAGGGCTGTTGTGTCATTCTTAGGCTGACGTCGGCCAGATGTATGTGTGCTATCTGGGACAAGACATGTTTTCTGGCCACCAGATGGTGCTATTTTCACCATCTCATTAGAAATTGGAATTGCTGCTGAGGCTGTCAGACAATAGACTTTATTTATTATTTTATCCACTTTGCTTCAACCGATCACCACCAAAATCATCTGTTCCTTGTCCCATTATCCACCTTTCTTGAAAATTTCATCAAAATCCGTTCATAACTTTTTGAGTTATTTTGCAGACAAACAAACAAACAGCCCAACGCTGGCGAAAACATAACCTAAATTGAAAAAAATGGAATGTTGTGTCTGAGGACTCTTTGAATGCAGCAGCTACAAGAGATTTAACATAAAGACAATGTAAAGAGCGAATGTGATATTAATACACACATTTGTAAGGATGGTCAAATTAAATTCCGTAACATGATTATTTAATGCCTATTACATGCATGCAAGAGATGCAAAAAAATCTGTTATTTGAGAGCTGATATACTTCCTGTAAATTAAGTAAATGAAGTTTAAATGCAAAACCAACATCACCCCCCACCCTGTAAATATACATGCTCTGTGCAGTATGTAAATGAATAATAACAGCAAAGTGATCCTGGAAGGATGTGATGTTTCCGAGATGTCTTGAAGAACTCAGTAGTTGCCATACACATGGTAATCCTGCAGCAAATGTAGGCACACGGCAAACACGCACTTAACAGACGGTGCGGTTGAATAATTATTTTTGCTTAGGAGGGTGACTCAGGAATATCAAGGTGGCAGCCATGACAAGAACTGGTCAAATTCTCTGAATGCTAAGGGAAAGGTGCTTCAGTGCTTCCTTTCCTATCTTCTTTAGCAAAGGGTTCACTCTACCATCCTTTATGAAAGGACACTGGAAAATGCTGTCCCACAATTCCTTGTAGCAGGACTTAAAAAGACATACCACTTGGCAAAAAGAAATAATACGCCTGTCTTGCATAATTGTAACAATTATTTTCATGACTGGGATTCAGGTTGAACAATGGATGGTGGTGTGAGCATCCACAACCAGTCTCTATGAGGCAACCATTTTGTTTCACTTTTGTTACTGGGAGCGTATACGTCTTTTGAAGGAAGTTTAAGAGGGTTTCAGTATCAGCCTTGGTAACTAGTAATAGTTTTCATGAGGTTGTTCTCGTTTATATAGCCTGCATTAAACAACACGGTAAGAACACACAGGACAAAGTATCTGAAATGCACTTTTAGTTAGTCCTTCATGGGAAGATTGTAAACTAAGCACAAAAAATAAGGATATTTGTGTTTGGTAGATTATTTCTTTGTTGCTTCTTGGCAATAAATCTTATACCATCGGAAAGCCTGTTTATTTCCCTGTTAAACTGTGCCACATTTGTAAGGAACATGCATTTGTGGGATGAGCAGCAGAGCTGAGTATTTGGGTTGCACCCATGAAAAATTTGCCAAATCTTCTCTGACAATGCCAAACAATCTTTTTTAAAGAATATTTTTATGGGCTTTTTGCCTTTATTGACAGGACAGAGAGTGAAATGGGGAGACAGAGGGAGAGTGGGGACTGACACGCAGCAAAGGGCCGCAAGCCAGATTCGAACCCGCAGCCACTGCAGCGAGGTGATGCCTCTGTGCATGGGGCGCCAGCACTATCCACTACGCTACCAATGCCCCAGTTTTGGTCAGATTTAAAGACAATTTATTTATATCAAACCAGCTTTTTAATTTTCTTATTTCTGATGTGGTGATCTCCAAGAGCTGTTGCACACTGACCCCTGAGGGACACCACAGGTAATGTTTGAAAAGTTTGATCTCACCAATTTGAACAAACTGTTGCCTGTTCCCTATGTAAGTCTTTAACCAGTTCAACCCCATTCCCCTAATACCATATCTTTCTAGTTTTTTTATTAATATATTATGATCAATAGTGTCAAATGCTTTCTTTAAATCTATGAAAATTCCTACCACATGTTTTTTTTATCTATACAGTTAGTGATTTCCTCAGTTAACTCCATCAATGCCATTGCCGTTGATCTATTTGCCTTAAAGCCATATTGACTGTCTATTAACAGATTATGTTTATCTATAAATTTATTCAGTCGTGCTATAGACAGTTTTTCTAGTATCTTAGAGAATTGACAAAGTAATGATACTGGCCTGAAATTGGTAAATGGTGTTTCCTTATTTAAATAATGGGATGACTTTGGCAATTTTCATTTTTTGAGGAAACAAACCAGTTATGAATGATAAGTTGCAGATGTATTTTAATGGTTTTACAATACTGTTGATTACACTTTTGATCAATGTCATGTCAATTCCATTCCAGTCAGTTGATATTTTATTGTTACACTTATTGACAATGTCTATAATTTCTTTTTCATCCACCGCTTGCATGTACATTGAATTGAGGTTTCTGGGAACATAGTTTTCAGCCTCACCATTGTCTGTTGGATCTATATCATTGATTCCTGCAGCCAAATTTGGCCCTATATTAGCAAAAAAGTCATTGAACCCATGAACCACATCATTTATATTATATGTCCAGTTATATTATCGTCATTCTCTTTCCCACACTCACAGTCATGAATCACAAATACAGGCAGGTGGTCACTGATATCACTCATGAGCAGCCCTCTCACTAAACTGCTTTCCATGCAATTAGTGAATATATTGTCTATTAAGGTGGCACTGTGCGTTGTTATCCTGCTTGGTTTTGTAATTATTGGGAACAAACTCAAGCTATACATTGTGTTAATGAATTCATCAGTTGAACTGTGGTGGTTGGGGTTAAGCAAATCTATACTGAAGTCACCACATATGTATGTGATCTTGTGGGTTTTACTGGCAAATAGTTCCTCTATACTATTTGTAAATGACTCAATGCTTGATCCTGGAGTCCTATACACACAGCTGACTAGCACATTTTTTTGTTTTTCCATGTCAATCTCTACAGTTATACACTCAAATAGGTCTTCAATAGCGATTGACATGCTCGTTATCACCTTATGTTGTAGGCTATTTCTAACATATAGGGCTCTAGTTTCCCAGCGCAGCGCAGGGTGGCGAACCCCGCGCAGAGCTAGTTTCGAGCAGTGCAACCCGAGGTGCGCTGAGTTTGGTAGTTTGGCAGACCGAGGTGCGCTGAGATGGGTGTGGCATCGCAGCAGGGGGAGGTGTTGACAGATTCAGCTTGGCGCAGTGACAGTTTCGTGCCAAAAGGCTTCGCCGAAGGTGCGCTAAAAGCTCTGCCATGGCGAACTGAGTAAACTCTCATTACGCCTTCGCGCGGCGCATTTAAGGGCGAGGAGAGGAGCTCATTTGATTGGTGTGATGTGTGTAAAACCCACTGCACGCCTTCTCTCCTCCCTCTTTCTGACTTGCGCCGGTAGGAGGGACGGAGGTGGGAAAGAGGAGTAGCTGTGCCAGCGCACACGGTGTGCCAAACTTGCAAAATCCGCCTGGCCACACCCAGTTGGCGAAGCGCAGGTGCGCTGCGCCTCTGCCACACCCGGTCTGCGAAACTAGAGCCCAACGAGCCACACCCCCTCCTCTCCTCCTCCCCCTCCTATTTATATAGTGTAATTGATAACCAATTAACTCATGATCAATCCCTTTTAAATTATTGAACCAAGTTTGTGAAATTGCAATGATACTGAATGGATTAGAGAATTGATCTAAATATTCTTTAATGCTTTGGAAGTCAGTGTAAAGGCTCCTGTTATTGATATGAATAATGGAAAGACCATTGTTTAACCTTACATTCAATTTAAACTGTTCTTCGGTGTAGTAGCGACATGTATTATTTAGATGATCAAAAGTTGTTATCAGGCTCAGTGTCTTGTTCTAGCTCTGACCTTGCACGACGTAGGAATGCATTGTCATTCATGCATGTAATGTCAACTTGTTACCTTGAGGTTGCCATTATGCCGCTGGTATTGCTTCAGCTCTTCAATGTCTCTGATGATCAGCACTCTGGCCTGTTCTGGTGATCCATTCAGCTTGATGCAAACTTTACAGTTGGATGTCCATGTAGCTTGGATTTTTTTCTGCTTTTTTAGAAAGCGTGCTTGTCTTGCGATGTCTCTGTTCTTCTTTGTCAAATGTTCATTCACATAAACATCTGATCCTTTCAGCTTGAGTCCTTATTTAAGGAGCTCAATTTTGTGCTTCCTCTTTGTGAATCGGATTATTATGGCTGGTTTATCCTCCTTGTTTTTCTGAGGGAGGGGATGACAGGCTTCAATGTCTTTGATGGAGGTACCTTTGCTGCTGAAAAATGCGGTCACCTGCTGCTCGATAGACTCCAGGTCTGGTTCTGTTGGTTCCCCACCACTCGCCAGATGCACCGCTCGGGCATATGAGCAGGACATTGTCACCAACCCACTGACCACAACGTCATTCATGCAAGAATATTGCTCCAGGTCTGCCACATGGTGTTCCAAGAGCGATATCTTTTTGTCCTTGTCCACACATTATCTTTTGAGATCTTTTGAGGCCATGTGGTTTGCTTCTCAATATATTTGAGCAATATATTTGCCTCGTAGGGTAGTCATATTGGCGGAACCCTTTTAATTTAAAGAGACGAGGCGGCCTTCCGCCACGGGAGGGGCTGTTGAAGACTTGTGGGAGGAGCTGTTGATGACGCCGCATGTGCGAGCCACTGGCGGTGGATAAACAGGAAACAGCTGATAGCAGGAATTAGCGAGCAGCTAGTAGCAAGAGGGAAACACAAACCTGACAGACACTGTAAAGATGAGCAACTGAGGAGACAAGGGATTGCGCCCCCTCCTTGTCCTCGCAAACGAAGAGGCCATTAACCGTCAGATGACGGGAACGGTGAAGGACGGGCCGACTTGCGAGAGAATTGCCGAAGGACTGACCAGCCGCGGCTTCCCTCCCATGTCACTGTTTACGTCACACGCTGAGCTACACGTTGTGTTACTTGCTCACGCCCCCCATTGCCCCGAAAAAGGCACATTCTGTAGCTATAAACAAAAGTAGGTAAGTAGCATTTTGCTGCACTCCGCGATTTTGTTTTTATACTGCCTATGCTGAAAAAAGACTGATTGGGCTTTCCTGCAAATTTGCACAATTCCTGTTTAAAAAGGTCTACAGACTCTCTCCACCTCCTCACATTTGTATTTTGAGTTGTATTAATTGACAAAAACAAAAGAGACAAAATACACAATAACCAACGTTTTTTCACATATTGTGATTATGTCATTAATGTGAACTCTTCTGGCTATGACAATTGTGTAGTGAAAATCTGATATTGTGGCATCCCTATATCCAGTACAGATTAATAAAAAAATGTGCTATAGGATGGAAAGACTTTGTCTCTTACACTACAGAAGTGCCACTGCAAGCTACCGGTAAGCTAAATTGTGTCATCTTTAAAGAACGCCTTAAATTTAATACTCTTTTGTTCCAGCTCATCAAACATCTCTGTGACATCGGCTTTGGGTCAGCCCAGTGCCGTAGAATATACCTGCCCACATACGGAAGTCACCACAGAAGGTGGAATTTCATCTCCGCAGTCTTTGAACGCCTTAAAGAACAGAAAAGCTTAGCAAAGCTCAGTTTTTCTGTTCTTGGCAAGAAGTATCACATAGTTTTGTTTTTGTTGGCCAAGTAATTTTGGGCTACACCTATAAAGGTACTATATTTGATATGTACTTTGTTGTATTTAGAAATGTTGTATGTTGTTCATATTCCAGTTCCAATGTCTGAATATTACTAAGAATTATAAGTTCATCATTTTATGCATTATTATGAGGTTATATTATTATTATATCAGTGGCAAATAAAAGGCTCAAAATCACATTACATAACATTCATTATTTCGTCTAACAAATGTGGTCATAGTGACAGGCGTAATCGGTGTCAATAGTGCCTTCCAGCTGCTGTAAATGTTTTAACTTAAATAACAGCACAGTGAAATGAAAATGACTGAACTGCTTAATTTGCTGCTGAGACCTTGATTTCTGTTTGTCATCGTGTTTCCAGAGAATATGATTTTCTCCCTATCTAGCCCTGTGGGACATCGTCACCGTTGCAGCTAGAGGCACCATACAAGCAGGCCACCCACCGCCACCTGCCTGTGCACGTGATCATATGTGTGTCTAAGGGTGTATGTGTGTGTTTTGGTGTTACTGTTGGAATATTAAAGTTCTTCCCAGGTGAATGGCAGCCATATCAAAGACCAGAGAGTCTGCCAGGGAAGCCTGTGGCGCACACACACCGTCAAATATATATTTATATACAACTCAAAGGCATACCAAAGTGTGCTCACAGCATTATACTGCCCAAGGCAAGTTGATGTAATTTTAATGTTTTACTCAACCCTGTCCTTAAATACTTTAGTATGCAAACAGTTGGCTTGTAGCTCTTACTGTTGTTTGCCTGGAGCAAAATACGGTTAAGCCACCTGGCTGTTTAGTGGGTGCGACAGACCTCCGGATGCAGCTGCTTAATCCCCTGCGCGCAACATTTCCACTTTATAAACATGGTGCTTAAAATTTTAGCTGTCACTAAAACCCTGCTGGTCCTCGTCAGCACCTTCACCGCAAACGTCAAAGGGAAGGCACCAAAGAGAAGATGTGAGAATCAATAATACCAGCTGTTTTTAGCCTAAGCTTGGGAATTATATCCGGTGATAACATGACATTTGTCATATTTAGTGATGCTCAGCCAGCCAGTTGCTGTTGTAACTGTATTCGCTGATCTCAAAGTAACAGTATTTTTGCTGCAAATACTTTGCTTACAACTCAACTGAACTTGGAAATCTACGTTTTTTTCACAGTTTTTGGAATCAAGACCACTGGTTTGGGTGGCACAGTGGTACAGTGTTTAGCATTGTCGCCTCCCAGCAAGGGGGTTCCTGGTTCGAACCCAGGGAACTCAGGGTGGGGGGCTCAAAACCCAGAGCTGGTCTGTATGGAGTTTGCAGTTTGCATGTCCCCGTGTCAGCGTGGGTTTTCTCAGGCTACTCCGGCTTCCTCCCAAAGAGGAAGCAAGTCCAAAGACATGCAGGTTAATTGGTGACTCAAATTGGCCGTAGGTGTGAATGTGAGTGTGAATGGTTGTCTGTCTCTATGTGTCAGCCCTGTGATAGTCTGGCGACCTGTCCAGGGTGTACCCCACCTCTCACCCAATGTCAGCTGGGATAGGCCCCTGCAACCCACAAGAGGATATGAATGAATGACCATTGGTCTAACCTGTCTATCAGGTGGAACTTCCCTTGGCCTGGCAACAGATTTTAGCACAGTCACTCAAAAGAAAAATGTAAATCCAGCATGTCAAGACAGCATCCTGGTTTAGATGCTGATACAAAAACTTGAAAGATGTCCGGCAACAAGGGTGCTTTTTATTCAAAATTTGATCAACCGTTCAAATGTTGGGGAAAATTGATATTTCATTTGTAATTTTCTCTTCAAATTGAAAACTCATGATGCACCAGGTCGGGGCAATGTTGTGAATTTTTTTTGCCAATTCTACAACATAGTTTATGATTAGGTTGAGTTTGAATACTTTCAAATTAATGACTTGTCAGTTCTCATTCACATGAACTTGACAGTCCTTCTACTGAGAGGAAATTCGAGAAGTGCAATTTAAAAAAACACATCATATATTTAATATCTGGCCCTGTGTGCTTCTCATTTTTGAAAAACAAACATCACAAGAAATAAGATTCTGATTTTTTTTTTTACTTTGTTTTTCATCAGAAGGCTGCTAAATACATAAAAACACATCCTATAAATCAGCCTGCCTGAGCTGATGCCCATGCATCAAATAGTTTTCATACAAATTCTGAATTTAGATAATTGGTTTCCTAACATGCCCATTAAAATCAATAATGGCAGATTCTTAAATTCCTCAAATTCAGATCAGGAGTGAAAAGAAATACTCTCACACTGCTTCCACAGTGTTAAACCTTTTTTGTGCAGTTGAGGTTTCACCCTTAGGTGACTGTCTGTTGCACTAACATAGTGTATGTCACAGCACTAAGTGTGTGTCGCTATGGCTCACTGGAAGTGTGACTAATGTGCTGTACGTGACTTCTCGGTCCACCCTTGCCTCCACTTCACTCCACTCCATCCACCCTAATCTCTGATATTCTCCTCCTTCTGTAAGCTTCCTTTCTCCTCATTCTACTTCTCCTCATCATCCCCATATTTACTCTACTCAGCGCAATCTACTCTGCATTTTTCATATTCTCGTAACATCCCAACTTTATTTAGCTCGATTCCACTCAGGCCTGTTGTTCAAACATGCCTCTGAAATATTTAATAGTACCCGATTTCTCCTGCCATCACAGAAACACAGATTGCTACTTTACTTTTGTATCCTCTTGTCATTTGATAGTAATAAGGTTTGCTTTATTCTCCGTCTACTATATACCAACAGCCTTCAGTATTAGGCATCAGCTCTAAAGTCTGACCTGGTGAAAGGTGGTTTCGTCATCCAATAAAGTTTATTTAAGCATCCTAATGTGAATTGGAAATGCGCCGCACATGCTTTGTTTGACCTTTTGTTTCAAAGGTAACCTGTGAGATCAGAGATACAGCTCAGATTAATGTGCAACCGCATTTGATGTATTATTGATTTCATTGAAATATAAATGAAAGTGTAGCTTTTTTTGTTTGTTTTCTTCAAATCTGGATCCCTTCAGAAATCCTGTTTGTTGATATCAGAGGAGACGGTAACATCTATCTTGAGGTTGCATCAGGATGGTGATGTAACTTTTTTTTTTAAAAAAAAGTGCCTCACAAAGCTACACAGATCACTGGGTCTGAAAAAGATCTGTTGTGAATGGTTTGAGCCCAGTTGACGTCGCCATGGGAGATCTTTGTTGTAGTAGCAACTGTTCAAACAAGATGTGAAAGCTAAAGCAGTTTTAGTCAGTCTGCATTTGGGCTTGCCACATCTCAGACCTCCTGAGCAACTTTTCAAACTACTTGTTGTAAAGTGAAGCTTTAATCTGTGACTAAATGGACAATTTTTGCCTTTTTGCCTTAGAATGTATTCAAGAAAAGGATTTTAGCTTGTGATTTAGCAGATATTTGTTTTATGAGCAACTGTGATGTATTTCTATTTTGTAAATCAGAAACAAAGATAACCTAAAGGACTGTCAATCATCTATTGACAGTTCACCGTGAGTGGAGCAAATGCTGACAAAAGTAGCTATTATGTCATGTTGACCAGAGAACAAATTCATCACTAATGCCACATTTCTAAAGAGCAACAAGTCGTGTGTAGTACATTTCGCTATTTGGTACGGGTGGGGGAAAAAATCAATACAGGGTAGTATGACGATATTGTATGGATACATGGACGCCAAGTATCGATATTTTATTATATACATAATGAACTTTTCATACAACTTTTTGTACGAGAATAATAGAATCAATTGCTTTTTGGTCCACTAAATGGTGCTGATGTTTCTTTTCTCCTGGTGAGGTTAGCAGAGGTCTCAGTTAGCAGCATTTGGCAGGAAGTTCACCAAAATCAAAAATGCGCTGACAGTGTTTGAATCAAACATCTGGACTTATTTTGGATTATTTCACATGGCAGCAAAGGAGGACCTGGATATAACACGTGATTTGCAAGCAGTGTCATATGAGAATAAAATACTCCAGGAATACTACGAACATGAGGGCTCGCCTCTCACTCCACCATCCAGAGATAGTGTTAGCTGCTGACGGCTAAGCTAACACTAAACCTGCTCCGTTGAGAAAAAAAAAAAAACAAAACACTCAACACACTTCAATTGACAAAACTACATCCAACTCTGAGAATGAAGAAAATAACACAGTCCATCACCTCCTTCATGTGCAAAGATCTGCGTCCATTGAAAACCAGGGCTTTTGTGATATACTAAATACACTGGAACCCAGGTATGTGAAAGCCAGGTGGCTTAGCTGTTTTTAGCTTCATTTTTCACCGACATAGCCGTACCCAAGCTCTTCAGAGAAGTGAAGCATAAAATTGAGGAATCTGTGAGTACAGCAGAAAGCGTGGCGTTGACTTTTGACGCCTTGACTTGACAAGTTTAGTGGATTGATATGTGACTATAACAGCACATTTTGCTACAGAGAACTGATGGCTGCTTCAACCTAGTGCTGTACAAACATTGTAGACCTCCTGCAACATGCAGCACAAGAATGGGGGACTGTGGATGTAACAGACAATGCTTCTAACATGGGTGTTGCCACTCAGTTAGCAGGATACCTGCATGTGAAGTGTTTCGCTAAGGTTTTTAATCTGGCCTCACAGAGAGCGTTAATTCTGCCAGTAGCTCAGTTTGTCAGGTGTTTGCAGCATTTCTGACAGGTTTTATGATGGTGTTGGTCAGTCTGTCTGCTTTGCATCACAGTTTGCTGCAATAAAAATGATTAAAGTCTGATGAACAGACTAAAAAACGTTATCTTATGAGGTAAAACTGATGTTGACAAGTTTTCCCTTTGGGGCAATAATTTGCAGTTGGACAAAAAAGTAATACATCGCAATATATTGCAATATATTGTATCACAATACTATTATAATACATACAATAATACTATTAAAGTACAATAATATTGTACCTTGATGTAAGTATCGTGATAATATTGTATTGTGACCTAAGTATCATGATAACCTCGTATCGTGGGTCCTCTGGCGTTTCCCTCTCCTAGTCTTTGAAAACCTTTGTAGTATCCTGGAAACACCGTCATATTGGATCAATCCACATCTCATGATTTCCACCCAGTGCAAACATTCAATGCCAGTGCAAGAAGTAGAGTGTCCTTTATGTAGGAAGGTGAGAAAGCAACTTTATTAACCCTAACTACGATCTTATTCTGACCTTTAAAGCCGCTACAAGGAACTTTTAACTGGATATGCAAAAGTCTCTTGTTTCTGCTGATGTCTGTGCGTGACCTACAACAGCAAATGAGACCATCGGTGTGAAGATAAGCTATTTCTATATAGTGTATATCCATACCTTTAGGAAACTGTGTCCGGGTCCGCCCCAGGTTGCTTCCAGAACGAAACGATTTACGGCACTCAGACGGCACACTTCATCTTACCTAGCTGCTTACATTTATAGTGACTCTTATAAATAGTCGCTATTCCTCCTCCTCGACCGACGTCCGCGGGGAGTTAAAATAGCAACAATCATCGGGTAAAAGTTCTGTGAAAGCACTGGACTCACCAACAGTCAGCCACGTCTCAGTCACACAGAGAAAATCCAATCCTCGGGAAGTCAGGAAATCCTTCAGGATAAATGTTTTGTTCGCTAGCGATCTAGCATTTACCAGCCCAATCCTGGCAGGAGCCGGCAGGTCCACGGCGTTAGCTGTCCGGGGAGCCACACACAGAGGCCGCAGGTTGCACAGATTCACCCCACGCCAGCGAGGACGAGAAGAGCAGGGGCCGCGGGGCTGGAACATCTCATCCGGGTCGACGACAGGTACCAGCCAGGCGTCGACAGGGTCCAGCGAGTGCCGAGAAATAAAGAGGCGAGGCATCGCTCCATATTCAGTCCAAGAAGCCGTGGAAGTGCTCGCCAAACAGGCCTTCAGCCTCACCAGCCGACCGCTGCGTTTACCCCCGCGGCAGTGGCGCTTACGCCAGAGAGGTGGAGCTGGGGCGCGGCAGAGGTGAGCTGGGATCCCCGATAGGAGCAGGGGCAAAGTTTTCCCGTCTTGTTGTTTCATTCATCCTCAGAACAAACACATGCGCGAGCCAGGTAAGCGTCTTTACGACAATACGCGCTAGAGCTCATGGGAAATGTAGGCTTCGTTCCGGCAAAACACTACCGCTTTTGTCCACAGGGTCGCCAAAATCAACTCAAAATGAAAGTTCCTTGTAGGGGCTTTAACCCTAACTACGATCTCATGCTGCCCTTTAATAAGTGTGTTTTAGCTGCCTTTCCCCAGTCAACAGTGCAGTTCATGAAAATACAGTACAAACAGACACACTGCTGACTGACATAATATGTCAGAGCTCAGCATGTTGCAGAACTAGTCAGACATTTTCCATGTCTGTTTGATGTACGGGCTTTATAGTGTGCTTCATTAATCACACTGCCGCTGAGCTGTCTGAGGTTGAGGGAAATGCTCGGGGTTTTCTATGTTGTCGAGCCGCCTGATAAATAGGCCTGCTAAGCTAACTGTAATGGACTGAATATAGGTCCTGTCTCCTCCGTAAGAGCTGTCTGTTTTCATCCTGTTTTGCTGTTATACTGTCTTAGATTAGATAATTTCAAGAACTATTTTTGATATCAAATACAAAACAACTGATAGAAACAGGTTATACACTAAAAAAAGAATACAGCAACAACATCAGATGGTTTGAAAGTATCAGACATAACTCACATGTTTAAATTTGATTAAGACTTAGAGGAAAGAGAAGATAACCCACTGCAAGCTACGCCAAATGTGGGCATGGCTGTCTCTCTCCCGCATACCCCCACCTTGTTTGGATGTGTGGTAAATGTCATGTGGATGGACAAAATCAGATTCAAAACAATAAAGTACATACAGCATAAATGTAATGTGTGTTTCTTATTTTGTGGCTCATTTTATCTGCTAGCTTAATACTAAGCAAATATAAGATCACATCAGTTGTTGCCAGATCTCGTGAGAGTATGTCATTAAAACAGAGACATGTTTTGACCAGTCAATTTTTTTGATTTGTCTGTCTGGGAAAAAAAAAAAAGCCATTTCAGTGTCAGAATGTTTAGAGGGGTTTGGGCTTGCGAAATATGGGCCCAATATTTACCTCAGCGACTAGGGGGCTAAGGAAATGGTCGCATTTACTGTTCCCATTGGAATGTATAGACTGAGGATCACTGCTAGCCTCCTAAAGGGGTGGGGCAGTGGCCAAATCCATGTGAGAAACATAAAGGAACTGAATCCAAAGTGGGCCATCTTTGTTTATCAATGATCTCTGTTATGCATAAGGGCTCGGCAGATGGTCTGTGGATAGTATCCTTGGCTTCTCAGTCATATCCACCCCTTGCTTCTCCCTAGATCCACCCTCTTGTCCAAATACAGTCACCTTAGGTCACTTCTGGTTCCAAAAAATCCAAGATGGCAGCAACCAAAATACAAGAGTTGAGGCTTTAAAATGGCTGATGACAGGGTGGCTACATCCATAAATTTTATACAGTCTATGGCTTGAACGCAGCCCACAAGCTCCTACAAAACCATTGGCATTCATCAAGTGACAACATAAAGACCTGGTCACGCAATACATTTATATTTATTGGCTTCTATTTGGTCCTAGAAGCCAACTCTAGTTAGAGCTATCTTGGGCTAGTTGGTGAACTGCTATAGCTGGAGAAATATGCACTAACCTGAGCTGCTGGCAGACTAGACTAACGTCAGTCAGTCCCAATAGCTAGATTTTGTCTGTTTTCTCTCAAGTGTTCTATTTACTCTTTGGCATTTTCTTCATCATTGTATACTATTTGTTAAATGAAATGTTTGCAGTGGGAATGTACAGCTTTCAAACATGGTGAGCTTGCTTTTGGTCAGTTAGCACACTCACTTTCGTAAGACATATTTGTACCATCGACTTCTGTCTGTAGGCCGTTTCTCTTTCGTGGAGCAGTTAATACTCTGTGGATGGTGCAACATAGCTAAAAAACTATGATAGCTTTTTCCACTTTAGACTCTCTGTATCTCCGTCCCTTTGAGCACAGATTGCTGTAGGTGAATTTGCGGGTCAAAGTTTAGCAAAGTTGAGCTTGACATGAAAAATTCATGCAGTTAGTTCAGCCCAGTCCCAGCGATACCTGTTTTAAATGCTGTGAGCATAAAGGAAAGAGTGCAGGAGAAACTCCCCCTCACGCTGGCTCTCACTTCCTTTCAGCTCATCGTTCTTTAAATGGTCAGTGTCAGTGATGCCTGGAAGCTGCTGGTGTTAAAATTTGAAAAGGCTACATGTGCCAAATTGGTAGGAGTTGACATACCCTCAACACCATCCGTGACACGTACCACTCAACTTATCGGACACACCAAGATGAATCAAAAACAGTGTACGGCTGCTGGAGCTCTGCAGGGAAACACCAGCGCCTTATTACATTCTCATTTCTAACATGCTATATTGACCTATATAACAGTCAGGATTAATAAACCAAACCAAATACTGGCAGGTAGTAATGTTAGCGTGTGAAATGGGTACTCTGAGTTGTGTGTGCAGCGGCCATACACACAAACACACACACACACAAACACACACGCTCTTGCCTGAGGAGACAGCTTGCAAACAGCGTGATTTAGGAGCTAGGCCGCTGGCAAACAGGAGTGTTTAGGAGAGAAGGAAAGAGAAAAAAACAGAAAAGGAGGGATGAGAGAGAATGGAGGACAGGGGACAAGACAACCAGCCCCATCAATTACCCCGTTAAATGAACAAAGAGCAGCAACAGAACAAGGGCTACTTTTAATCAATGGAGACACATGGCGTTCAGGGGGCGGGCAGCAAATTAACACTTGGAACAATTAATCTGGTCCTGAGCACACTCTCTACCCTAAAAAAACAATGAAGATTTATTCCTCATTCAATCCTGCCAACACAACTGATCTTTGGATGATCTGACAGTGGAGTAATTATCAAAGATTTGTTAATTCAGGATTGTTTTTGATTGTGATTCTAAAGGCTGCATGTTTAATAGGTAAAGGCATGTATAGATTAACTTGACTGGGGCAGAGGTAATTGCAGAGCTGAAGGTTTGATCACCTGTGTCTTGGTTAAGCCAATGCATGAATGTAGTCCATTTACCATTTTAGCTGGTTATACTGTATAGCCAAGATCCTAAGCTGATAGCCCCTATTTAACCTATGCAGATTAGAATTATCATGCCAGGTTCACAGTCATAAGTAGAGCTGCAACAAATGATTATTTTCATTATCAGATAATAAAAAATAATAATAATAACCGATTATTATTATTATTATTAAGTGCTATATCATAGGCAACTGGACTTGCTTGCGTTTCTTGTCCAGTTGCCTACGATACAGCCCCAAATGCTCCAATTACTACCGGCACCACTGTTGCCTTTACCCCCCACATCTTTTCTAGCTCCTCTTTCAGCCCTTGGTATTTTTCAAGCTTCTCGTGTTCCTTCTTCCTGATGTTGCTGTCGCTCTGGATTGAACATCTATCACCCCTGCCTTCTTCTGTTTTTGTCGATCAACACGATGTCCGATTGGTTATCCGTCACAAGTCTGTCAGTCTGGATCCAGAAGTCCCACAGGATCTTAGCTCAGTCATTCTCAACCACCTTAGGAGGTGTCTTCCATTGTGACCTTGGGACTTCCAGC
This sequence comes from Epinephelus fuscoguttatus, assembly GCF_011397635.1. Taxonomy (NCBI): domain Eukaryota; kingdom Metazoa; phylum Chordata; class Actinopteri; order Perciformes; family Serranidae; genus Epinephelus; species Epinephelus fuscoguttatus. The sequence goes on from NC_064762.1 coordinate 27,281,684, forward strand.
CCATACTCAGTGCAGATGTTCCTGTACACTATGCCAGCCACTTGGTTATGGCATTCCATGTACGCTGTTCCTGCCTGCATCTCACACCCTGCTAGTATGTGCTGTTTCAGGAGCATCTTTGCACAGCCTGCACCTGGGGTCCTGTCTGATGTGGTAGACCCCTGCTTCTATTGATCTTGCACTAAGTGCCTGTTCCTGTGCTGCCATAATTAGTGCTTCTGAGCTTTTGCAACTACTGGCAGAATATCTTGATGTTGGCCACTGTGAGGCGCAGGTTACATTATTTGTACAGCATAATTTCAGCTATGCTGTGATGATAGTCCAACAGCTGGTTACGATCCCAGGTGACCTGGAGTCAGTTGCTCACCAAGGAGATAAGGCTTCTTAGCCGGTCTGCCTAGAAGTGCAGAGGCCTTACTTCAGAGCTGACAGCATTTTTTCAGTTGAGTGAGAAATAATTTAGTCTATAAGATATCAGAAAACTCATCTCAACTAGCCTTTTAGATTAAAATGATGAGTTGACTAAATGTGTGACTGATTCAAATTAAGTTGTCTAGAAACATTCAGCTTATAAAAGTATCCCAGTTCATCATATTTGAGGTAAACTTCTGGAGAAAGACCCAATGAAGGCTTGTTAGGTTTTTTTTTTTATACATCTATAGTTATGATTGTCCCAATAAAACAAACATTTTGTGCATTTGGACATTCACCAGTTCTTGGCAAGGCAAAACCTGGGAGAGGTAGAAGAGGACCTTTTGAGGGAAAAAATAAGGAGGGTCCTCTAAAAGGAGGAAGATAATGTCAAAGGAGAAAGAAGATCTCCAGGAAAAGCAAATAGATCTTTCGGGAAGATGAGGAAGAAGATATTTGTGCAAGAGGAGGCAAGATCTCACAGGGAGAGATGGAAACAGATCAAAGTGGAACAGAGAGTAGATGAGGAGGAAGATTATCTCAAAGAGGGAAGATCTGAGGAAGAGGAGGAACAACCCCAACAGAAAAATGCCACAGCCTAAGCCTTCTCGCTGTAGACGGATCCCATTCCAGCTTTTGTTCATGTTACAGTAAAATTGTGCCTCTGACTTTCCTCGAACTGATGATCTCCATTAAACAAGGCATTACTTTGATCCTGAGAGATTTATTGCTCACTTTCCTCTGTTTAATTATAGAAGTGACTGCTCATTTAATTATGCTGGCTTTTTCTTATATGAGCAAACACTCGTGATTCTTCATGCACAATGAAATATTTAAACACATTAATATATTACTGGGTTGTGGTCTCTGTCCACAGCTGTGCTTATAGAGGTTGTCATGGAAGGTTTTTCTTGGTGTTGTTAACAGAGTTTCAGCTTGGACAGTGTCAGCTTCGTTTATCGTTTTCATTGTTTCTTCATAATGTGGGCATGTGAGGTCAATTGAGACTATAAAACCGAGATCATAGGCAATCAGTGATACTATCTGTGTATTAAATCTCAAATCTTAGTCTGAAATCCAATCAAATCATCATATTACAAATCATTACATTTTCCATTGTCACCACTTCCTCTCACAGGTCTTTCTATTTCTCTTCAGAAACAACACAGTCTTACATGCCAATACGTTCTCACTCCCAACTTGCCAAATACGGCAGTTTGGTCAGTGTCCCTACACCTCAAACTATGATGCTCTAGGTACCCCTCAAGCATCAGATCGGGCATGTCAGTTTCTGTATCAGTTTCCACTCGTTACATGCCACAGCATCCTTTCGATTTTCATCACCAAAACCGCTTTAAGTTCAGGCAACAAAACTACTTGGTTAGATTTTGAAAAACAATCATGGTTTAGTTTAAAATGACTTTGTTTGTTACAGTGAGGGGGCTTTTATGTCCGGGACCTAGGCCCAAGTCTGAGTGCACTTGATCCGAAAGTCCAGTTAGTTTGATTAGTGTGAACACTGTGTACCACACCAGGGCATGGATATCTGAATGCCCCCCGAGTCCACTTAAAAAGGTGGTTTTGAGTATGGTTTATGTGGTCGACATCAGGTGTGAATACCGACTGTACCAAAACACGGAAGTGGACTGCTATTTAATGCAAGTTTTGATGTCACAGTGGGCACTTTTCATCTTCCATACATGACATCTCCTCAGCTCATTCAGCCTCGTCAGCACACCTACCTGCCAGCCTATAGCTTGTCCACACATTTCCCGCTCCTGCTGGTCTACCACAGCTACATCATCGGGCTAACGCCGTTCACCTGTGGATCACTGTCCACTGTCACTATAAAGACCACTTCACTTCATAGACACTCCTTGCCAGATTGTTCTTCGCCCTTATGCAAGACTTTCCAGTGTTTGTTTCCAGACTGCTGCCTCAGTATAAATTGGGCTTTTGGGTCCAAACTCCACCTGTTATATTTTAACCATTTCTGAAACAGTCTCAATTTAATACTGATGCCTCTTCATCAGATAGAAGTGCAGCCCAAAGTGGACAGACCCAGATCCGGCTTCGCTGCCACCTCTATCCTGCAGTTGGAGCTTGGACAGGTGGTGGAAAGCTCCAAGCCCAACACCAGTAGCTCCTTCTCCAGCCAGGAGCAGCGCTTCGCCTTGCTGCTCTGCTGGTCCTAACTGATGACGGCCCCCAGGACAGCAATGTCCATCTCCGGTGCTCTTTTCTACACTGTAGCACAACAAAAATGTCTCGCAGATGATAACTCAACTGTACCGGGGTACAAAGCAACATTCTTGTGTGAAAGCTGAGCAGTGGGGGAGTGGAGAGGTAGGGCGATTGTACTCAGGCACAGTACAAATCAATCGCACCTGATATGGAAATGCCCTATCTTAACGAGTATGTCACTTGATGACTAAAGCCTCTTACAGACTGTGAGATTTTAGCAAGTTTAGCATGACATGGATCTAATAACCTTGGGTACGACATCAGGTTTGACATATGCATTTTGCCCCCATGGCAAGCTACCATTACACCATTTCATGCTGCATTTCTGTTGGCTGGTTGGTAGACTTAAGTTGGAACAGCAGCCACACCCCAAATTTTTGACAACGTCAGAATTTTATTCCAGGCTGTCTTCGACCACAAGACTGCACCACCCTTGAACCTCTCTGACTGTGCGATGTAGGACCACCATTTTAGAGCCAATTTAAAGATATCGGCACATTTCTTTCATGTTGGTCACCTTTCGTCTGGAACAGCTGAAAATCGCACAGTGTAAACCAGGCTCAAGTCCCGTGACATACACCAGTAACTACATTACTTGGCTGAAAAATCTCAAGTTGACTTTGGGTTTCACATGGGACAAAATCAGCAGTCTCCTGGATGAAAGTCCGCTGTGTGCTTGACCCGTCCACCATCCCTCCATCCTGCCCTACTTGGACTTTCTCGCTCTCTCTACTGCATTATTGCCATGGACAGGATTACATCAGTTAGCTGAAGGCCTGGTGCATCTCATACAGATGCTGTAAAATACCTTGTGCATAACAGAAGCCAAAGGCCACTTTCCAGGCTGCCATATTTGATGCCCTGGGAATGAAAATGGGCTGTACACGCTCACACAACAAGGAAACCACTCTATCAAAACTATAGAGCCACAGGCTTCCCCATTAACACTTGTCTCTTGGAAAGAAATGAGGGGAGAGTAGGAAGAGTTTGGCTTTTCTCTTTTTAATGTTTGAGAGAAAGAGAGAGAGAGAGGAAACCAACTTCAATTATGTATAACCCAACAACTTCAATTAAGCATGTGAGCGGGAAAATCAATATTGGAACTGATGACATCCCGGGCCTTTCATTCCTCACTGAGGAACTGGTCTGTCTGGAGGCAACACACACACACACACTCTGTATATAAATACTGACTGGGTATTAATCACTCTACAGCCAACAAGAGCACAGCCTTCAATCTCACGCCTTGGGCTTCACCATCTGTGTTTCCCGTCCATCGATAATGAGTAATGATCATCATGTGATTGCAAGAAAATCAAGAGTGAATAGGAGAAAAAACGGAGTATTGGTCTTTGACAAACGTCAATATTGTGTGTCCTATAGACAGCTACGATGATACACTCTTTGGAAAGAGAGCATGATGAATGTTTTTAGTGAAAACATTTTTGTCAGTGCTAAGAAAACATTTTTTCTCTTGTTCTTTTCTTCCCTAAAACCATTCCTGTCATAGATTCACAATGTAGCAAACAGTCAGTTTGAATTTAAGATCAGTTGTTGGGCTATTTTGTTTTGCAAGTGATTGATCTAGATGGAATCTGCCAAACGCATAAAGACCTGGTCACGCCAGCAGTGACATTCCATTGCTGATTCACCCGTTGTCGTCTGGCTAGCATGTTAGCTGTTAGCTCCCAGCCACCATCAAGCCCATAGACTGTATGATAAATATGGACAACATGACAGCTCCAGGCCCCTAGGAAGTGTCCCAGGCTTTGAAGCATTTTTTTTAGTAGTCAGATAGTGGTACTGCAATTTCTGGGTGTTGGTCACATGATGTCCTGCACCCCAAAATTACTTTTTCCCACGGCCTGTTTGTCAAAGAGATGATTGTAAATCAGTGGATACAGTTTTTTGAGGGTCACACCCCTCGTAAAGGATTTAACCCATTTGGTTTAATAACATTTGTAAAATCTGAAAAGCTGCAAAATTAATTATTTTATCCCCATTCAAGTTAGCAGAGCACTAAACTGGAAGTTAGCCGTTAGGCGGATGGAAATAAGATGCTCAGCTGCACTCATTTGCCCTAAGTCTCCAGTGTGCCTGCCCTATGGGCCGCATAGTGGAGAAGCAGTGTCCATTATCTGGGTAATGTCATCCACAGCAGAGTAACCTTTTTGGCTTCATGTGCCACTAAGCAACTTTCGTAGTAATAAACAGGGCCCCGCCACCAATGCTAGATCCAGTTATTATAATACATCAATGGACAGCTCCCTAAAAGTGAAGCCAAAGTAACTTGATCGCCCTCTGGTGGCTGGCTCCAGTATAGGTCATAAACCCTGTCCCCTTAATGGGAGATATATATATATATATATACAGTACAGGCCAAAAGTTTGGACACACCTTCTCATTCAATGCGTTTTCTTTATTTTCATGACTATTTACATTGTAGATTCTCACTGAAGGCATCAAAACTATGAATGAACACATGTGGAGTTATGTACTTAACAAAAAAAGGTGAAATAACTGAAAACATGTTTTATATTCTAGTTTCTTCAAAATAGCCACCCTTTGCTCTGATTACTGCTTTGCACACTCTTGGCATTCTCTCCATGAGCTTCAAGAGGTAGTCACCTGAAATGGTTTCCACTTCACAGGTGTGCCTTATCAGGGTTAATTAGTGGAATTTCTTGCTTTATCAATGGGGTTGGGACCATCAGTTGTGTTGTGCAGAAGTCAGGTTAATACACAGCCGACAGCCCTATTGGACAACTGTTAAAATTCATATTATGGCAAGAACCAATCAGCTAACTAAAGAAAAACGAGTGGCCATCATTACTTTAAGAAATGAAGGTCAGTCAGTCCGGAAAATTGCAAAAACTTTAAATGTGTCCCCAAGTGGAGTCGCAAAAACCATCAAGCGCTACAACGAAACTGGCACACATGAGGACCGACCCAGGAAAGGAAGACCAAGAGTCACCTCTGCTTCTGAGGATAAGTTCATCCGAGTCACCAGCCTCAGAAATCGCAAGTTAACAGCAGCTCAGATCAGAGACCAGATGAATGCCACACAGAGTTCTAGCAGCAGACCCATCTCTAGAACAACTGTTAAGAGGAGACTGCGCCAATCAGGCCTTCATGGTCAAATAGCTGCTAGGAAACCACTGCTAAGGAGAGGCAACAAGCAGAAGAGATTTGTTTGGGCCAAGAAACACAAGGAATGGACATTAGACCAGTGGAAATCTGTGCTTTGGCCTGATGAGTCCAAATTTGAGATCTTTGGTTCCAACCGCCGTGTCTTTGTGAGACGCAGAAAAGGTGAACAGATGGATTCCACATGCCTGGTTCCCACTGTGAAGCATGGAGGAGGAGGTGTGATGGTGTGGGGGTGTTTTGCTGGTGACACTGTTGGGGATTTATTCAAAATTGAAGGCACACTGAACCAGCATGGCTACCACAGCATCCTGCAGCGACATGCCATCCCTTCCGGTTTGCGTTTAGTTGGACGATCATTTATTTTTCAACAGGACAATGACCCCAAACACACCTCCAGGCTGTGTAAGGGCTATTTGACCAAGAAGGAGAGTGATGGAGTGCTGCAGCAGATGACCTGGCCTCCACAGTCACCGGACCTGAACCCAATCGAGATGGTTTGGGGTGAGCTGGACCGCAGAGTGAAGGCAAAGGGGCCAACAAGTGCTAAACACCTCTGGGAACTCCTTCAAGACTGTTGGAAAACCATTTCAGGTGACTACCTCTTGAAGCTCATGGAGAGAATGCCAAGAGTGTGCAAAGCAGTAATCAGAGCAAAGGGTGGCTATTTTGAAGAAACTAGAATATAAAACATGTTTTCAGTTATTTCACCTTCTTTTGTTAAGTACATAACTCCACATGTGTTCATTCATAGTTTTGATGCCTTCAGTGAGAATCTACAATGTAAATAGTCATGAAAATAAAGAAAACGCATTGAATGAGAAGGTGTGTCCAAACTTTTGGCCTGTACTGTATATATATATATATATATACATATATGGATGCATATGGGACATGAGTCACACTAAAAACTGTTGTCTGTCATTTTAAATACTTCTTATCACACTGCTGCATTTTCAAGTGTTTTTTATGAGAGGTTTGATTGTAACTCATCATTTGATGCTGTTGTTTCAGATCATGACTGACACTTACGAGTGCCAATCAGTGTGCTTGTGATCAGTGGTGCTGCCTGTGACAGGTCAGACAGGCACATCGGAGGGAACTTGTTAAGGTTGATATCACTACTGCAGAGACTCCAAGTGACGTCAGCAGCGCAAGATGGCGGCAGGCACATATGGGATATTTTGGCTTTATTTTTGTATAGCGAGAGAAAGTGGAGATACATTGTCCATTTTTATACATTCTAGCCCAGGAGTCATCACTTTACGTCACCAAGCATGTAACTAATTTCTGGTGTGACCAGGCCTTAACAACATACACTAAATATTTATTGATTGATTTCATTTTCCATCTTCATCACTGTCATCATCATCATCATCTTAGACCTAATAGATTCTCGCCACTTATTAATTCATATACACCCTAACAACAGAAAGAGGGAAAACAAAGACAGGAGTGGCTGACATCTTAAAGTGTGCGTCACTAAAATAAAAGTAGGCTCCACTAAAGGAATAGTTGCGATGAAAACTACCACAGCAGTGTTTGTGAAGTACTCTGGGTAATGATGACACTGATTGTGGAACATTTTTTATGTAATTTTTCAATGCAAATTTCATTCAAATCTACCATACTGAGGTTGGGGCAGAAGTCTAAAAACAGACCAAAATGTTGATGTCATTAGAACATAAAGTGGTGATGATTCATCATCTTAATTCACTGATGAATTTTACGGTCATATTTTAAGTCTATTTGCTGAAGAATCAGCCGTCCTCTGCCTCTGTAATATTAATGCCGAGACAGAGAGAAAGACGATAAAAAATAACATGCTGTCTGGGCCATCTCTTATCAAAGTCATCATCAGTATCCCTGCATGAAATTCCATATTAGTGTGTGTTTGTGCATTGAAGTGTGTGCTGGCGTTCGCTACCTTTGTAGTGTTCAATAATTCAGCAGCAGAAGACGTCGTTACATCTCCGATTTCCTGCCCGATGTTGTTTAATGCCTGTCGCTATCTCTAGCAACAGGGAGGACTTGGAAGTGTTCAGCATGGTGGGAGGTGGAGGGGGGTGGGGTGACTTTGACTCGCCTGTTCTTCTTCACTTCTCCTCTTTTCTGGAAGGAGAGATAGGGAGCGAGTTAGAGGCAGAGCGGGCGAGAGTTAAGTGGCGTGTATTCAGAATTATTGATTCCATGGCTGCCTGCACTGAGGGTAACCTCACAAGTTTATTTTTCCATCATGTGTGAGTGTGAATAGTGTGTGTCTGCGGTCATCAGTGGAGCTCTATGTATAGACTTGAGCCTGCCATGCTGAATCAGACTGAGGCGTTGTGGTTTAATCCATATGATACACTTCCCATGATAAAATTATAAAAAAGAAAGAAGACATAAAGAAGTAGAAGGTGCTTGTGACACTTTATCTCTTACAGAACTACAGTCACTTTTACAGCCCATTCTCAATAGATATGGGTTAGAACAGTGGTCAGCAAGCTTTTTTTTTTTTTTTCAAACAATTTGTCTGGGGCCGCATTACATCTGTGCTTTAAAATAAAGGTGACACAGTCTGTTAGGTCTAAATAAGTCTAGACGCATACTTTAGTAGCTGAATGTTAAATTCTTTTTCTTGGAGTGTATAGGCTACACATTTTTAGGCGCTAAAGAGCCGCATCTGCCTCCAGGGTTGCAGGTTGCTGACCCCTGGTTTAGAGGGTCCAGTTGTGGGATCCACTAGCCCATTAAATGTAGCCTGGTAAGATCATCCTGATGACGTGAGCCCAACATTCTGTTTCACTCTCTGTACCAGTCTGGTTCTGCTGCCAAATTTCTGCTGAAATTAAAATCCAATCAGGCCAATCAGAGATCTGCACCGCAGTTGAAAACGTGAAAAAAAATAAATGAATAAAAAAAAATCAGGGACTGCATTGTAGTTGATGACGTAAAATGCAGGCCATCCCTTGCGGAACAGTAATGGCGGCTCCCATAGCAGCAAGCGCTAACATTAACGTAAGCAGAGTAAACAAAGCAATAAGTGAAGTTTCTGCAGAAATAGAGTCAATAACAACAATTAAACAAGAACATGAGTTTGCACTTTCTTGGAGGAAAAGATGTGTTCACCATACTTCCGGCAAAATTTATGTCTCTGTCAAAGGAGTGTGGTGACAGTGGACGGGGGCAGCAGCACAGCACATTCTAGCCACGTTAGCCTTCGTAATGCTGCTGCACCAGAGAAGAGAGGGGAGAGACTCAGCAGAGGAGTTCTGGATTTTGATTATTCTGTGCAGCATGCACAGGAATGTAATATAATATATTTGAATACATTTCTTGCTTTAACCCTGATGGTGTGAATAAGTCTCTAAATTTGTCTACACTGTTCCCTAGAACAAATTCTGTGTTCGTTGTTGTTTGAGTTTGTCTGTCAAGGCGAGTACTCCCACCCACTGAAAGTGTTTAGAACCACAGTGGGGCCAGACAGACACAGAGATTGAAACAGAATGTTAAGCTCACATCATCAGGGTGGTGTTAGCAGGGTACATTTATTGGGCTTTTTTTATTACAATGCAGTAAGAGAGGAAGTCAGTGACATTAGTATATAGAGGGAGAAAGTATAAAGAGGGACAAAGTTCATGTGGGGAAATGACTGGAGAGGTGGGTGGGTCAAACAAACATAGGACTTCATCCAGGAGACCAAGCGTTATGTTGTGTGTGAAACAAAGCGTCAACTTTGACATATCTCATGTAACTTACATCACATTACAAACCTATTTATTTTAGGCCAAACCATGATGTTTTTTCTGAACCTAACCGCAAAGTATTGTTGCCTAAATCTAACACACTTCTCCCACTGCAGGCTGTTCTCATACATTGTTCATGTGTATACCTATGAAGAATAATACACCAGAATTTGTGTATAACCCACGTAATCATGAGCCATTCATTTGTGTAAAACTCACATATTTGGGAAGGTTGTGATCACATGTGATCCCAATGAACTGATAGGAGTAAAGAAGGAAGTAGCATATAGAGCGAACTATGCCTGAGGAGGCAGGTTGGGATGGTGGATGGCTCAAACGAACATAGAACTTCCCCCCAGGAGGCTGTTGTTTGTGTCTCATGTGAAACTAAGTGAAATTTGAGTTATTTCAAGGTACCTCATAACCATTTTTCCTAAACTTAATCTATCAGTAAGGAGCCTTATTTTATGTTAAATACATAATGTGACAATGCCCATATGAGGTTTCTTTTCCGAAACCCAACCTACATAACTTTACTTGCCAATACCTGACCAATGTAATTCTTTTGCTCAGTAAGTTACCTTACACTAAGTACACAACTTGACGACGCCATTAATGTGATGCTAATTTGTTAGCAGATATCATAAGATATGAGATATCATAAGAACCGTTGCGAGGATCTATTGCCAACCACCATTTAATGGGCTGATAACGGCAGTCTCAACCAACTAGTCTGTGTAGCAGGACCCTGTTAACTCATAGCTATGAGCCTGATAACTACTTTCATTTAGTCAGGTGTTATTATTGAGTGATTGTTTCTGCTGGCACTTTTTAATACACTATACACCGATCAGCTAAAACATTAAAACCATTGGTGGGTGAAGTGAATAACATTGATCATCTTATTACAGTGCAATGTTCTGCTGGTAAATCTTGTGTCTTTGCATTCATGTGGATGCTACTTCAAGTGCTCCACCCACCCAAACACTGTTGCAGACAAAATAAACCCCCTAATGGCAACGGCACTTATTGATGGCAGTGGGCCCACAGCAAGACAGTGCACCATGCCACACCACAAAAAGTGCTCAGGAATGACCTGAGGAACAGAACAAAGAGCTCAAAGTATCAACCTGACCTCCAAATACCCCAGATCCCAATCTGATCGAACATTTGAGGGACATGCTGTCACTCCAGAGGAACCCCCGATCCACGGTGGGTGCTCCTTGGATCGGACTTGGCTCTGACCTGTCAAGGCACAGGACCTCTGGAGGGCGTCCCTTGGTGTCTGCCACCAGGGTGTTTGCTTCAGATCTTTTGAATCCTGTGGGTTGTGAGGTGGGGTACCAGCATGTCCCACAGATGTTTGATCAGATGGGGATCTGGGGAATTTGGAGGCCAGGTCGATGCCTTGAGCTCTTTGTCTCGTTCCTCAGACCATTCTTGAGCCGTTTTTGTGGTGTGGCATGGCGCATTATCCTGCTGGGGGGCCACAGCTACTGGGGAGCGCCATTGCCATAATGGGGGGTACCTGGACTGCACTGGTATTTAAGTGGCAGGAGCGTGTCAGGTGGCATCCACATGAATGTCAGAACCCAAAATTTCAAAGCAGAACATTGCATTGTAACAAGATGATCAGTGTCAGTGGTTTTGATGTTTCAGCTGATCAGTGTATGGTCAAAATTATGTTGACACCCCTTCATATACATTTGTGCACCTTTGGACAGGGGCTGTTTTTAATAGTTTGGGCCCCGAATGACATTCAATATAATTGTGTGGACCTGAAATGATTAGTTGATTCATCAATTAGTAAATATTTTGATAATCGAATAATTTGTTAATTCATTTTTAAAGCAAAAACAAACAGACATTGTCTCAGCTTCTCAAATGTGAGGAGTTGCTGCTTTTCTGTGTTTTATGTCACTGACAAGACATTTACTGTATAGACAGTAGTCGTCTCTTGATGTCCTTGGCCCAGTTGCTACGTTGACTGCGTACACTAGAGTTGTTGTAGACTATTATTCTGTGCTTGAAGTGAAACTACAAAGCTATCTTTTAAAATGTGAATTCCTGCTATGTATTAACATACCTTGCTTTTTAATAACAGAAAGATTACAGCTGACATTAACACACCTCTTTATGGAGACAATGTAGGTCTTGATTTATGCATCTCTTCTCAGGGTTCCCTTTTCATAGAAACTTCTCATCTGGCAAATGTCACAAAAGTCCTCGGAGTACAGCTGTATTTTAGAAATGCAGAGATGACATGTATTGAATATAGTACATTTTCAAATCTGCAATTTGTTGTAATGTAGCTTTTCAATTTGTATTTCAACAGTGTTTGTCTATTCTACCTCGTATTTTCAATTTCAGTTCCATTTATTCTCAGAAAGCAGAGAGGGAGAAACAAGTCTACAACAGAGAATAAGGAGTGAAACTGATGTGTTAAGTGCTTTAACACACTTGCTATCTCACTCACACACACACACCTGCAGGGGCACAAGGGGAGGGTGCTAATGGTGCCTCGCAGGACACACACTTCCTCGGGGTATGTGTGTCTGTGACTGTTTCAGAGAAGCGTTACTCATCAGAGTTAGCTGGAGCTAGCTAGCAGGCAGTGCTAGTGCTAGAGAGAGTAATTGCAAAGCTTATTTTTGAGATATATTCCGAAGAATAATCTTTTGTTTTTCACGTCTATTATTTATTAGCTTGCAGTCTTCCTCTCTACCTTTGCAGAAGTCTGTGTATTTGCATGTTACCACCACCTGTAGATGGGTGGAAACCACTGGCAGGAACATTTATTGCGTCACTATACCAACTTTGGACTTCCCAGGGAACGTTTTTCCAAGTGAATGAAGTGCAACATTTATGTACAGTAGAGACATGGAAGTTCGGTGTACAATGCCCAGGACTTGGACACCAGAGTCAAGGGTTCGCATCCCTGCATGTGGTGGCAAAAACACTTTGGTTAAAGTTAGGAAAATATTGTGCTTTCAAGTCACTGTATACTTTTTTCTTTATCAAACCAAGACCATGACGTTTCCTTAACTTCACCCAAGTTCTGTGATCACCTTTACTTAACCATGAGGAAGTTTAAAAGTACAATATGTAATTTTTTGCAGCAAAGGGTCTCTCAGTCAAATCAATAAAAATAGACAGAGCAACTCCTAGTCAGTTTCTTTCGGTTTGGATTCCTTCAGTGTTCATTGTTGAGGAGGTTTTTACTGGGAGCCGAATTACCCGCAGAGGTCTCTTGTTCTCCAACATAACTGAACCAGGTGATTTAAACTGATAAAAACACTGAATAAAGCCGTTTACATTACAAATTAGTGCTTCTCCAATGCTGTTTGGCATGTCAGAAATGAACAGCTCACCCACAACATGTTATTGTGTGCTAGCGCTTTTTCTCTGCTAACTTAATGTGTGTTCACCATATTTCTGATCCAAACATTCAGGAGGTTTTTACCTGGAGATGAATTATCCACAGAGGTCTCCTACTCTCCAAAACAAAAGGATCAGTGATTAAAACTAGTAAAAACACTGAATAAAGCAGTTTCGTGTTATAAATGAGTGTTTCTCCAATGCTGTTCAGCTGCTAGCCCAGCTCCTGCTAATGCAGTCTCATCTTTTTTCTCTGATAACTTAAGATTTAGATGTTCGGGAGGGTTTTAACCAGGAGCAGGATTATCAGCAGAGGTCTCTTCCTTTCCAAAACAAAGCAGGTTCCTTGATACGGTAAAAACACTGAATAAAGCAGTTTCACATTAAATGTCAGTGTTTCAATTATGCTTTTCATCACAGCAGGAGCTGTAGCCAAGCTGTCACTAACGTTTGCTCAGCTCGATTCTCTGATAACTTCCAGATGTCTGAGGACTGAGCTCCTTCATCCAGTTAAAATATTTCGTTAAAAATGTGGCATAAAACTTGATAGAAAAGTCAATTTATGACAGCATGTGCAAAGAGGAGATGATGCCACAGGTGATGGCAACCAAATAACACGGACCATGTTTTTGATTACGCTTACAGATTTCCCTAGGTTTGAACTATGTCGGAAACGTTTAGTATAATGTAAATGCACAACTCAACAAAATATATAGTATTGCTCTAGTCGTTTTTAGACATTTTAATGCAGATAAATTACATATTATGTCTTTAACACCGCTTTAGTTGGTATACAGTAAATAATTGCTGTGTTGCAAGAGCGGAACAACATTTTACATTTCTCGATACTAACAAAAACACCACTCTGGAACCTTTGAAGCTTTCAGTGGCAAATAATAACGACTACAAATATGAGTTTAGAAACTCCTAAAGTAGGTTCCATTCACTCTTTACAGACTTGGACCCCAAAGTTGTAAAGGCAAAAAAAAATAAAAATTTGCATCTATCATTTTATTTATACCCTCTCAAGACTAATCAGACCAAACAAAAAGCAAGCAGACACCCTAAGCCAGCACTCACAGAAACACTCTACAATCTTAAATTGACACACTTCCACAGTCTGCATGCTTACCCTTTTTTACTCTTTACAAAATCACCATTATTTTGCACAGTCATTCTGATAACACACACACACACACACACACACACACCTGCTGATAATGCACACAATAACAACCCACGCTTGTGATTTGTAAATGTCAACCTATCACCTGCTGATCTGTGCTTGAAAAAAAAGAAAGAAAGACGCACCGTTTGCAGCTTTTTTTATTTCTCTACTTTGAAGGGATTTTTTTTGTCCGTGGTGCTGTGGGAGCAAGAGGATTTTGACCCTGAAAGGTCACAGCTGATTGGTTGAACAGCAGAAAGCTTTTACCTGTTTTGTGCGAGAATGTCTACCCGGCGACAACATCTCTTGTTCAGCGCACTTGAATGAGATTTGGTGCTATTAAATTCTTTTTAGATGTACCCTAGGCCAAATAGTCTCTTGTTATCATGACACACTGTCTGCTGCTCTGGTGAATTATAAAAAACAAAAGTCCAATTAAAGTTATTGAAAATGGCAAAAAGAAAAAGGAGTGAGCCCTTAGCGACTGCCGTTGCATGAAAGCAATAATTAAACTTAAGAAAATAAAAATAAATGAGCCAAAATAGGTGAAATGGTCGTTTTGGGTCATCATCATAATGTATCAATCACTGTTAACTTTCAATAGAAATACAGAGACCTCAGACTAAATTACTAAAACCACTGCAGGCCGACTAAGTCTATAAAGTAATTCAGTTTTTTGTCATTGACATAGTTGCAGGGTATATGTGGTCATCTTACTTTCTCTGTAGTGGTTGCTTTGGAATTTCATGTATTACAGGTCATAACACCTATAAACAATGCATGGCAGGTCTGACAAATTGGTCGTGAATAAAATAGCAAAGTAGTTTTATGTACAACTGTTAAAAAAAACTGCCAGTGTGGTTACAGACTTGTGGTTACTTACTTTAAGATGTGGGAACTCTGGTTAAGATAGATTTAATGTAAGTCATGACATGCCTGTCCACATAAAAGGATAAGCCTTGCATTATTCCTTATTTTATGTCTCCAAAACCAGAGGCAACCCCCATAGCTGATGCCACAACTCAGTCGCCACAAGAAAATGTTGATATTGTATGTTTCTGCAAACCATAAATAGGTTACGATTGCACTTTTCATACATATAATATCAACGTTTCTAAAGTGACATGACATATGAGCTGTGTCATCGGGAGGGTGGAGGGGATGGCGGATGGCATGTCATCTACAGGAGATGTTGGCCAAGTTGCAGACCATTGTTTGAGACCAGTGCTGTGTCTCAAATCGCGTACATCGGTACTTACACTTAATATTTTGAGTGCATAAGTGCGTTCACACTGAGAAGTATGGAAAAATGCAGTGCACTATGAGTACCCACATGGTGGGGGAACGTCGCTGCATTGTACAAATTATACAAGTTATACATGTGTTTGTTTGCACTAAGCACCACTATACTGTTGTCGGATATAAGCCAGCAGTATGTTTATTGGGTTAATTTAGCAGTCTGTAATGATTTGGTACCAATGAATGATAATGAGAATGCTAGTTTGCTAACTAGCTAATTTGCAGTCGTCATTTCAGGTAAGTGCACAACAACCGTGTTTGGTTTGTTTTTTACTTAGACATTGCTGCTGAGACAGTGCAACAAAAAGCAATTGCTTTTACTGAGACATTGCCACGTTTTCTTCTTGTATAGCGCGACAAAAAGACGTTGATTTTTCACAGAGACACTGCTGCATTTTATGTCAGGATAGTTCTATGAAAAGCAGTTGATTTTTACTGAGACATTGCTGTTTTATTGGCAGAATAGTGCGACAAAAGTGGCTGTTTTTTATTTAGACGTTGGCATATTTTCTGCTGGGATAGTACAATAAAAAGTATTTGATTTTTATTATGACAATGCTGCATTTCCTGCCCGAATAGTGCCCCAACACTGGGTATTTTAGGCTAAAACATGATCTTTTTCTAACCATAACCAAGCAGTTTTTATGCCTAACCCTAACTACACATTATTCCAGCATATCTACCACATAATAATGTACAAATATAATGCATCCATGGTTTGCAGAAATGTACAGTGCAAATTTTTTTGGGGCGATTTGGCTGAATGCCAAGCATTGACAGTAACTTCCCTGTGAGCTTTGTTCCATGTCATCTCTAAGGTCTCTTATCTTCTCTCCCTGTCATTGTTCTACTTTCGTTGTCTCATAAAAGAATAAAATGGCCTCAAGAAAGAGAGACCAAACCACCGATGTGTTAGTTGGTCTCTCAATACTTTTCGCCTCTGCCTTTGGCTTTCAGCCCTGAACCGTTTGCTCCTGTTTGAAGACTTTAATCTTTAAACAGGTCATGAATACTACTTTCATTTTTTTAAAAGGCTAAATAAATTCTTTCAACAGCTGGGCGCTGTAGTTTTTAGCAAACGTCGCTCAAACAGAAGTAAATAGTGTGTTTGTCAGAAACTACTTTACTTTTCTATGGTTTTGGTGTACTGCTGAGTATTTGTAACCTGGAAATCCAGATGCCCCGCCCCTAGCAAATTCTAATTTGCACTGCACGGGTATCTGGCCTGACGAGCAGAGCCCACTGAATCGCCATTGGACCAATCAGATCAGTCTATCTGACAGAAGCGGGCTCTGGGCAGGCGTAACATGATGAGGACAGCGCTGCGCCGTAGGAGTCGAAAAGTAAATAGCCAAGATGGCAGCTGCCGAAGGACCACGTCCATTCAGTGTAGCTTTGGAAGAAACGCTAAGCCAACTACACTTATCTTTTTCCTTGAGAGAGGAACAGAAGACTGCCCAAGAAGCCTTCACTTCCAGGAAGGATGTTTTTGCCGTTTTGTCGACAGGATACGGCAAATGCATAATATATCAGTTAGCCCCACTGGTCGGCAAACAAATGGGGCTTAGTGCAATGATTACGTCACCTTGTTTTTTGCTCTGATTGGCCATCGTGCTATCCAATTGCGTGCAGCGGCATTTAATATGCCTCAGTAAGTACTGCCCCTTGGGTAGGAAGGGTGTATCAGTGAGGGCCACACTCAAAATCTTTGTAGATTTGAGTCTGGATTTCCAGGCTAGAGTATTTGAGGGTTGTGGGATCAACAGAAAATAAATTACAGTGCCCACGTTAATAGTAATGAAGGAACATGTCACCCAGTACATCAGTGTGGCTCACTGATGTGTTTTCAGTTGAGGATATTCGAAGATAAGGCTGTATCAGGCTGTTTCTACAAAGACTACTTTTTAAGGATACATTTATTGTTGGTTTTGGTGTTTTCAAGTGAGAAAAATATAAAAGATAACCAGCCTTATCTTTTAAGCTTCATTTTATTTGTCAGTATTATAAAATTCATTGTTTTCTCTCTCAGTTTATTCAGTTGTGGTTGGATCCCTGGCCTCATATTACCTCACATATAAGCGTTTCCAATTAGTTCAGGTACAGTAGAACAGAGTTTATATATGGGAAGACCACTGGTGTCAGACTGATGCTCAGTATAGGCAGATATCCTCTTGGAACTGGTATCTGGATTGGTGCGTACCTAGTTAAACTTAATTTTTTTTATTAAGTAACGGAGAGCTGAGCTTCTGTGTACATCTCCAATCAATCTGTTGTTGTAACTACCCAACTTTGTCTTTTTCCAACCATACAGTCACCTTTCTGCCATTTATGTTTGTGTGTTCTGTATTTTAGTTCTGCCTGTGTGTGTGTGTGTGTGTGTGTGTGTGTGTGTGTGGTGGTGGTGGTAATAGTATGTATTAGTGAGTGCGCATTAATATTCTGAGCCAGACCAGTCTGCAACATTAAGCTTTAATACCAGCCCAGAGACCTGTGTTTCAACTCAGCCAGAGAAGGGAACAGTCTCAACTGTGATGTTTACGTACACACTCACACATATACACACAGTGATAAATATGGAAATTTCCCTCTCTCTCAAAGACACACCGACACAGCAATGAACATGCAAATGATTCTCCTTCAGACACACACACACACATACACACACACACACACACACACTCGAAGCTAAGGTGTTTCTGTGAAGCTGTGCCATCTGTCTTCTGGTATTTTGATGAAGCTTGACGGGAGCAGACCTCTGTAATAACAGTATTTTCCCTTCAAAGTAGTTTTGGTGTAACATAAACTTTGAGGAATGTCCTCTGGGACTCCTCAGCTCCCCGACCTCTGCCTCGTCCGCCCTCCCACAAACCTGCGGAGCTGCTATTGAATGGATATGAAGGTTAAAAGCGATGCTACCGAAAGTCGCACACAAGTATTCCCAGTGTGTAGGCACACAGTGGCACACACACGAGTTTGTTTTTGGCTGATTTCACTCTGGGTTTGTTTGTTTGAGTCGGAAACAAAGTTTGATTCTCCGTCTTTTTGAGCACACTGGTCTGCTGTCACACTTTTTCTGCTTTTGCTAGTTGTGGTCAGCTTGTAACAACGATGTGAGGATGTTCTCCACTGTTGCCATGTTGTGTGGCTAGACTTCCTGAAAAGAAAATGCCAAGAGGAAGGAGCTGACAGGCAGGCAGAATGATGTGGGCATGATAGGGAGCATGGACATTTGTAGAGACAGGGCCGAGGTGGGACTCAGACTCAGACCAGGAGTTTTATGCCTCAGACCAGCCCACTTTAGTTCACAACCCATTAGACTGGAGATACAATTACAGTTTTACTTTGTAAGTCTGCTATCGTGTTCTGTTCTCTACAACCTTGTTATTCACAGTGTGTGAAGCTCCTTACCCTAACCTTCCCGTCTAATCAATCTGCCTTTTATTAATCTAATCTTTATTCATTTATTTATTTCATTTATTTTATTTATTTACTTGCTGTAGCTCTGGTTGAGGGTGAGAGGCTGTCAACAAATAGGTTGTTGGGCACAGGGAAATGGAGATCTGTGTGGGTACATCAGATCCTAAAAAAGGGGGTGGATCACAGGGAGTACCACCAGTTGGTCCAGGAGCTTCGCATCCAAGATGGCCATTTCAAGTACTGCACTTATATGCTTCCATTCCTGCTGGGTTTTATTGAGATCATGGTGACTGTGGTTTGTAAAGTTGTACAGCTCTGGGTATCCAGCAACAGCTACCACCAGTTTCTCCTCCATTGTTTACCAACTGTGAACTTGTTGTCATGACCACCACAGAAGGCTATCCTCTAAAATCATCTAATTGGACAATGGGAAAAAGGGGAGATGATGTGGGGGAGCTTTTCCACTCTGAAATGAAATTTTTTCAATTCAAGGAGTTCAGAGTGCACCAACAAAAATGCCAGGTGCCTAGAGTGCAGAAATACGATGTGCGTAGCAACGCAAAAACTTTCAAATTCATTTTCTCACTCTAAATGTCTATCAGGGCTTCTGTGCGTGTCACGTAATCTAACTGCTGTGGTCTAAGTTATGAATTACAGAGTTCAGGGAACACACAGTGCATGTGCCCAAGCGGAGTTAGTCATGGTTTTATATTGTGTTCACATGGAAACCGGAAAAACAAACAATTATGACGAATGGCAAAACAAAACATGCTATCGATGTTTTGCAATGGTGATACCATGTTTACAAAGAATGGAATAAAATATATTAAAAAAAATGCTTTGCTTACCCATGTTTTGCCTTGTGTAAAGGAGGAGTCGTAATTTCCATTGCAAAGCACGGCAGAAAGTTTAAATATTTTAACTCTGAACGGCAGTGTCATCTACCATGCTCAGCATTCTCTGCCAAGTTAATTTTGAATTTATATCATAAACATCATAGTAATCGTCAGAGATTTTTGAAGAATCTAACTTGACAACCTACTGATCAATTTCTAATGTGATTTTTTTTTTTTTACCAACCCTGCCACCAGCTATTGTGGCCAAACAACCAGCCCAGCCCACGGGGAGTCTTCCTGCCTGGACAAAGAAATCAAAATTTAGAGACCCTACACTAAAAGAATTATCACATGACGTGAATGAGGCACTTCTGGAAATCATAGAAAGGGGTCCGACGTGATTAATTGTACAAATGGGAATAACAGTGCACACTTTTGGATGTTTGGTGATACTTCTGTACGAATAAAAAGTGATGGAAGTAGCTGAGAGAGAAAGAAATGTTTAAATCTTCTCTTGCCACCACAAACATGTTTGATTGGTGACTTGCTTGTCTGATCATTGTTTCTGCAAAGTAATTAAAAGTTTCAGGTGTCAGAGTATCAAAAAACCTTATCATATGAAAAGCAGTTCATTTGACGCTTACTAAAGCCTTTAACCCTCTCCTTCCTCACCCCAAACCTAAATCTACTTTGGTTGATGAAAATCTCTTCAGCTTTTCCACATCTGTCCATTACTGTGGAGACATTTGGTCAAATCAAAGGAAACACACATCCACACACTAAGTTTCAAATCATAACTGCTGTCTTGTCTCAACCAGACCTCCATTTCATCCTGTTGTTTGCAGCATAAGCCATTAAAGCATCAAACATTTTCCATATGGCATCTGAATTATGTGATCTGTTGACTACAGATTGGAGACAAAGGCAGAGCTTTTAAATGCACGAGCACGCCTCTGCACTAATGCGGGCACAGACATTTATAAGACTAACTGTGGAGAAAGCAGCCACCCATTCTGTCTCTCTCACACACGCACACTCACACACACACATTCCCTGCCTCGCTCTTTGATGGTGGACTAAATAGCTTGTTGATGCTTTGACGAGTTTTTAAACAGCTTCCAACAGTCTCCAAAGAGCCAGGTGCTGATCGACTTGGCTGGGATGTGGTGGCAGCTCAAACTATCCCCCTTCAGCCGGTTTTTAGACTTGACCACAGCTCTTTCCAGGGTTTTTACAAGATAGATTCTCAACTGTGCACTTTGAATTGTTCCAGTAATTCAAAGTGTGACACATTTCCCCTTGGTGTTCTGAGTTATGACCGCTGTTGCCTTAAAGCCTCACACAGGAACAGCTAAGATTCTTATTTAAGTATTTCTTCACTGCACTGAGCAGTGGGACCACCTACCACACTGTGCTCTGCATTTTAATGGCCACTAACTCCTTCCATCTCTAATATATGTACTTGACACAAAATGATTATATTTAATTAGTGGAATTATAATCATGGGATCTTACAGTAGCATGGATTTACCTCCATACTGAGGCAAAAAAAAAATTTAAATTAAAGTGGCATTTACATGTGTAATATATGATGGTCTGGGTGAATACTTGATTCTGATTGGCTGCCGGCTGTTTGTCAGTACTTGAGAATGGACACCTACAGTTCCAAGCCGTTTTGGTTAAACTGTCTGTTAACCGTTTTAAATTAATGCGTTGCCTTCATTATAGTATGAGTAACCATGGTAACAGGGTTGCAGATCGTTAAAGCCTCTGTTTACTATTTATTTCCAACACTGAGTGCTGTCCTTAAGTGCCTCTTTCTCTGAACACCACAGGATGGAGACTGTAACACACAAGCTGCAGGAAGTACACTGGACCATAATCACATAAACATAATCTCAGAACCCATGCACTATTCAGCTTGCTACTTCAGGTTGCGGCCAACAGTAAGTACATGTTTGTGACGTTGATGGATAGCTAGCTAGTCTTGCTGTTAAACATACTGTCAAATTGTATTACTGTCTGTCAACAGTATGCAATGTTATTGCCTTGGGTCAATGTCATTGGTCCGACAGCCCATTAGTCCGACGTCCCATTGTTCTGATATGTGATTATACTAGGCTATACTGTATTTGTGTACCATAGAGGATCAGCAAACAACAAAAGTAGGCTACTGGTCGAGATACAAGTGTCATAGAGAAGAGAGAATGAAACGCCATAACCTCCTGTTATTAACTCTGGGGTCCGGGTTGTGTGGGGAGTTCTCCGCGGTGCTGAACGGCTCCCGGCGGGCGTATTTCTGCCT